>NC_090649.1:199396897-199738564 GCF_040937935.1 Hyperolius riggenbachi
GTTATAACACAATTGTTCTGTCGTGGGAATGCGGCGTTTTAGCACTGCCCATATTCCTTAAGCTACATGACAGGTAAAAAAAAAGTTTTAAGATGGCTTCAGAGTCTCTTAAAAATGTGAAAATCGGTGTACTGTTCTACAGAAGAGCTCCCACTGGTGGCTGCAGCACATCTAAAGGGATGTCGGAGATGCAATGGACAGAAAACCCAGACTCATACACACAGCTTCCTAACTCAGTGCTGACCTGCTACACGGCTGGTAAGTGACACTTACCAAGCAGAGCTTAGTGAATTGAAGCATGTTTGTTTGGTAGATAACCAAACTTTTGCCTCATGTGCAAAATCTTTAATGAATTTGGGAAAGAAAAAAAAAGTGTAAAATACCAAATGCAGTATTTTACCGAACAAAATTCATTTTACCAAACTGCCATTAGTGAATTGAGACCTGTGTGTAGTGTCCGAGACTACGTAATCTACAGCTGTGTTTATGCAAACAATGCAAAAAAAAGTTTCTAATATTGTTTTAAAAATGATTCTATTCATTTAATTGGAAAGCTGGTTGATCACTTTTAAATGATGCATTTGTGGTCTGCCAAAAGCACCATGTTTTACCTCATGTCTTAACCAGCCCCTAAGTATTAAATTGGCACGGTCACAGAAATCGGTGAAGTGTCTCATTCATGCTCGGACCACTACACACCTATGCTACATCAGTAAAACTGCACTACATCCCTAGACACTTACACACAGCTGTAATGTTGGGTGGCAACTAATGTGCTGCTCACATGTGAAACCATGAATTTCCACAAAGCTCTGGCTCTTTTCTAAAATAAAGATGGACTGGTGTAGCTTCCTGTTTCACATGGACAAAGTGTTGTTCTGCTCTCCTGTTGCAAGGAACTAATATAAAACCAATACACACTGTTACGCAAGAAAAAAAAATGTGCATTAGAAATGTAACTGAAATGCTGGCCTTGCATAAAAATAATTTAATCTACTGGATTTAATGTTCAAAGCAGAGCTGTAAAGGAAATTATGGTGCGGTCGTTGACTAAGCATGGCTGCCAGGGATCTAGCAACTTAATATACCGTGGTTTAACTTGAGTTTACGGTGCTCTATGCACACCAGGTCCAATGGTTGGCTGCCAATTGTAGATCTGCTACAGAGCATAAACAAAACCATCAGCTCCAAAAATGTTTGGTTTTGATCCCAAACTCCTTTGAAGTAGCTCTGCTACTTTTTAAAAGGAAAAAGTCAAATGTATCTGTTAAATGAACCCTGAAGTGAGAGGAATTTGGACGCTGCCATCTTCATTTCCTCCTAAAAATGCCAGTTGGCTGGCTGTGGGGCTAATTGGCTTTATAGGCCCAGTAGTAGTATAGGCTCAATATCACACATGTAATTAGCATTCAGTCAGAAGCCCTCATATGCTTCCTTGCTCTAGTTCAGTGATTCAGCAACGGCGAGTACAACACTCAAGCAGCATTTTCACAAGGAGGGGGGAGGAGGCAACAGAACCATTCATATCCCTCATGGGTCAGTTCTTTGTTTGTTTAAGCACATAACCAGTCACAAAAACAGGGCAGCACTGGAGTCCATGTGGTCAGACTAAAATGCAATATCCTGACAGTTCCATAAATGTTAGACAAGTAGCACCAGTTGGAATCACACTTAGTTTCAGTGCAGCAGTGAAGGACATAAGGTGGCCTTCTGGGAGACTATGCTCACACAACTTCCAGCTAACAGTAGAAGATACCAATATTGTTTTGACTTAGCTTCAGTTGCGATTTTTTGTACAGTATCCTTTCATCATTTTAAAGAGCAGGTCCCAAACAGACACAGCAAACACTTTGATGGTGGTTCTGATGGTGGTATACAACTAAGGTTTTGGGAACATTGAACAAGTGTATTACTATTTGGATGTTTCCATTATGACCTAGAAATAAGGAGTTCAGATTTCTCCTGCTACATGACCCAGATTCATCTTTCTGTAGCCTCTATTTAAGGTGTGTGTATGCGTGCGTGTGTGTGTGTGTATGCGTGCGTGTGTGTGTGTGTGCGTGCGTGCGTGTATGCGTGCGTGCGTGTGTGTATGCGTGTGTGTGTGTGTATGCGTGCGTGTGTGTGTGTGTGCGTGCGTGCGTGCGTGTGTGTGTATGCGTGCGTGCGTGTGTGTGTATGCGTGCGTGTGTGTGTGTGTGTATGCGTGCGTGTGTGTGTGTGTATGCGTGCGTGTGTGTGTGTATGCGTGCGTGTGTGTGTGTATGCGTGCGTGTGTGTGTGTATGCGTGTGTAGGTGTGCGTGTGTGTAGGTGTGCGTGTATGTAGGTGTGCGTGTGTGTGCGTGTGTGTGTGTGTATACGTGCGTGTGTATGCGTGCGTGTGTGTGTATACGTGCGTGTGTATGCGTGCGTGTGTGTGTATGCGTGCGTGTGTATCTGTGCGTGTGTGTATGCGTGTGTGTATGCGCGTGCGTGTGTGTGTATGCGTGCATGTGTGCATGTATATATATATATATATATATATATATATATATATATATATATATAGATAGATAGATAGATAGATAGATAGATAGATAGATAGATAGATAGATAGATAGATAGATAGAATTTTTTTTTTATATATATATTCATATTAAAAACCCGCTTTAAAACAGGAGCCATAAATCAGCTGACTAAACTTTCTCTCTTAGAAGCTCAAGGGGTCCAAGCAAAAATTTCAGAACCATAAAGAGAATGAGATACCAATTAAATTTAATTGACCCTTTGAGAGGGACGCATCCTACAGACACTTATTCCACAGCTGCTCTGTAGAACATAGCATGGTTACAAAATCGATCAGTTTTCAAGTGAAATCAGGCTTTTTACAAAGAACAGAATGTGCTCATTTTGATCAGACCAAGCACAAAAATAACAGCATCAAAAGTGACTACTGTTGAGCTTCTTAAATGGTATGCACCAGTCAACATGGAAAATCATGCTTTAAAACAGAAGAACAATGTATTTTTGGAGTAGAATACTAAAATGGTGGCACACACACACACAGCCGGGACAAGGTCCTCCAGCACCCAAGGCTGAGACACCAAAGTGCGCCCCTCCATCCTTCCCACCCCAGCTGTCACACACTGATTGCTATTAGACTAAGAGGCGCCACAGGGCCCACAACCTCCCCAACACCTTAATATCTAGTTATCTGGCTTGCAGTCACTGCCATGTATCCCCTTTTCTTATTTCTTTCTGCTTCAAACACAATTAGGAATGACAGCTGAATGAATTGTGCGCCCCCTCCTACACTGCGCCCTGAGGCTGGAGCCTCTCCAGCCTATGCCACACACACACACACACACACACACACACACACACACACACACACACTTATTTTGGATATTGAAAAAACTGGATCCTCAATGTGCTGCATTTCTAATAAAAAAAAAAATCTTTCCAATTTAAAAATGTGTGAAATTTACATTTGAAATAGTAAACAGCACCAAAAAAAAAAAATCAGGGAATCTGTAGGAAAACCTCTAGCCATTACAGAAAAAAATTAAGTGCAAAAACTTTTCAAAATTGATACACCTAGCTTGTTGCATAGCTTTAATCTAGAACCGTTGATTCTCTGCAACAGAAAGGAGGCACTCTTTCCTGAGTACATATAGTCTCGGCACCGCTCAGTTCGGCACAGGGAGAGCTAAATGACTGCTAGTCCTGCTGCCGCTAAACTCAGAGGTGGCGTTAAATACTATTCCCCCTCCAAGTTGTCGCAACTCAGAGGGAGATTTAATTCGGGGTCTGGCAGCAGCCGGAGTCCCGAATTACCACTACGTGGAATGCGCTTCACAGCGTTGCTGCTGTGACGGTGCGCAGCTTCCGCGCAAGGTGCTCAGCGCTGCATGCCAAAGTAACCTGCGTTGCTCTTTTCTGCTTGCAAAACAAAGGCAGTACATTTATAATCCTGTATCTACTTAAAAACAGTTTTTCTTTTAGGCTCCTTGCACACTATCAGGTCGACTCCCTAAACTGTGATGCTGTAGCAGCTCGCACGCATTGCACAATTTGGGAGCGCTATGCGTGGTCATTCTGCATAGCGTGCCTTCCTTAGTTGCATAGTAACACACGTTATTTGAACTGCCAGGTGCTGTTAAGAGTCGCGACACTTCATTAACATAGCCAGTACTACGTTAATTAACATAGTAGTGACTGTGCTCATGAAGCATCGCGGCACATCCCAAGTTGTTTTGTAACTCGCGCTGCTGCAGCAGTACAGTTTAGTGAATCAACCCCTATGTCAGTTGCGCCGCAACGGATAATACAATGGTATCCCAAAGTGATGCAAAGATGTTCCTATGGGACTTGCATATTTTTCTCATTGACCATCCTTAATGATAACCGACCCAATAAGCAAATCAAAGCTTAAAGGAAACCTGTAATGTGGATTAAAAAAAGGGTTTCACTTATCTGGGGCTTTTGCCAGCCCCCTGCAGCCTCCCTGTGCCTGCGCCGCCTCTAAACATTCCTCGGGTCCCCCTTTCGTTACCGCCGACTTACAAGTTGACAGCCACTGTGTCTGCATGTCCTCATTCGCGCTTCCGTCCTGCGCAGGTGCAGTTCAAAAAAACCTTGTACTGCAACTATGCAGGACGCTCCTGGCAAGGGGAGTGCGAATGAGGATGCACGTGGACAGGGCCACGCAGGTGCAGTGGACGGTGACTTGCAGTAACGAAATTGAGCCGCTGTGGGGTACCGAAGGATCGTTCAGAGACGGCACGGGCAGGCTGCAGGGGGCTGGCAGAAGCCCCAGGTAAGTGAAACTCTTAATCCATATTACAGGTTTCCTTTAAAGAGGAAGCATTAGCCATACTATGTCAGGAAAAAAAAATTACTTAGCGTCCTGCATTCTCTAACTTACATAACAGATGTATTGCACTGTCCACTTTTTGATTTCAGTGAATTTTATATAGTAAAAATAAGAGAATTATTTTCCTGGCAGGGGCCATCTTTAGTTTTTCAAGACTGAAGCTAATCCTAATGTCATTTCCTCCCTTACTCCATGCATTCCCCCCTGGGCATCTCCTCTTCTCCCCGCAGTATTACAGAGTGAAGCGGGGAGAGATAAAAATCAGTGCAGTCAGACTCCCCTACTAATGGTTCCAAGCGCTGGAGTTCCCATCTATACTCTCTGCACTACCGGCGGCGGTAGTGCAGATATTATAGACGGGAACTCCAGGGCATAGAACAATTAGTAGAAGAGTGAGTGCGCCGCTTTTATCCCTCCCCACTTTGCTCTGTAACATTGCGGGGAGAAGAAGGGTTGCTCAGGGAGGATGCGGCAGTAGTGCGGTAAGGGGGCGGATGGTGGCACAATTCAGGAGGGGGGCTGAGGACAGTGACAGAGGACAGGTGCCGGCCCCCTCCTTGCGCCATAGCAGCCTGCGACCTCCGCATAGTGGAGAAAAACAGGGGGCCATATGCAATTCGTTTTTTTTACCCGAGTTATCTCCTAGGAGATAATTTTCATATTCTCTGTAAACTAAATTTTCAACATTTTACAATTGAAAAAGTACCCAAAAAATTGGTGAAAAAGTACTATCAAATTAATTTTGAGTATTTTCTTGCTTGCTGGTGACTTAAAAGGTATTTTATGACCAGTTGTAAAAAATTTTCGCTGTAGTGCCCCTTTAACAGTTACGCTTTAAAAAAGCTGATACATTCAGCCAGCAGCTGTGTATTCAACAACTTGCTAGCCCCAAATCCCGAAGCTACTTAAAATGCAAAGGTGCCCATAAACACAGATTCTTCTATTTGATTCTCTGCAGATTCGATCACTCTGATAGAATCTAATGAGAATCAATTAGGGCCCATTTCCACTACAGTTTTTGCGATTGCTGAATTGCAAAATCACAAACCGCTAGTGATTTTAAAATCGCTACGGTTTGCTAAATAACATAGGAATCGCTGTAGGTAATTTCCACTACCGCGGTTTTTTTACTAAATCACACAATCGCGCCACGGAACGATTTTTGCCCCGATTTTGCTACGCAGTGCATAGCATAGCAAAATTGCAATCGCAAACGTCTGGAAATCACCAGGAAATTTTGGACTTTTGCTGAATCGCAATCGCTAGTGTTTAGCACAAACGCTAGCGATTGCTAGTGGAAAAGGGCCCTCAGATCAGTTCTTGATCAAAATTGACAAAGTATCAGACAGGATGAAAAATCTAGTTCAACTGTGGGTGGGATAAGAGAGGCGGACAATCGATAGGCCATAGTGTTGCATTGAACAGTGCACAGCTGCTGTTCGATCAACTTTCAATAGATTCCCTGCTGGAATCTATTAAAAATTGATGCAATTTGTGTGTAGTAATATATTCCTTTCAGAAAGGAATTGCTCGTTTGGATTGTTGGGTGGAAATCTACAAGTGTATGGCCAGCTTAAGGGTAACTTTTTACTCATGACTACTAAACAAAATGAATACTCAAGACAAACATGGTAAACAACACGCACGCAAAAAAATCTTTTTGTAGTGTTAGAATAAAGAAAAATGAAATGGCAACAAAAAGGTAAATGACTTCTGTTTGAATATGCAAGTCTTGTTTAGGTCATCAACCTTAAAGGGAATGTCCAAGCAAAATTAAAAAATGAGTTTCACTTACCTGGGGCTTCTACCAGCCCCATGCAGCCATCCTGTGCCCTCGTAGTCACTCACTGGTGCTCCAGTCCCCCGCTGGCAGCTTGCCGACCTCGGAGGCCGGCGGGCCGCATTGCGTACATTTTTACGTATTCCCGCTAGTGCAGGAACATTAACACATACCTTTTTACGCATTACTGGTTCAATGCGTAAAAATGTACGCATTGAACCAGTAATGCGTAAAAATGTATGTGTTAATGTTCCTGCACTAGCGGGAATGCATAAAAATGTACGCAATGCGGCCCGCCGACCTCCGAGGTCGGCAAGCTGCCAGCGGGGGACTGGAGCAGCAGTGAGTGACTACGAGGGCACAGGATGGCTGCATGGGGCTGGTAGAAGCCCCAGGTAAGTGAAACTCATTTTTTTATTTTGCTTGAACCTTCCCTTTAAAAAGAACCTGAAAGAGGATATGGAGGCTGACTCATGTATTACCTCAAACAGGAACGGTCATGAAAATCTTAAAATGTAAAACATACAAATAAGTAGTAGGTTTCTTCCTGAGCAAAATGGGCCATAAATTACTTCTCACCTATGTTGCTGGCATTTACAGTAAGTAGTAGAAATCGGACATTACCGACAGATTTTGGGCTAGTCTAAAACCTGTCGGTTCTGCCAGATTTCTACTACCTACTGTAAGTGACAGCAACATAAGCGAAAAGTAATTTATGGCTCATTTTACTTTGTAAGAAACATACTTCTTAACCACTTGAGGACCGCAGTGTTAACCCCCCCTAGTGGCCAGGCCATTTTTAGTTAAATAGGCCACTGCAGCTTTAAGGCCAAGCTGCAGGGCTGTACAACTCAGCACACAAGTGATCCCCCCCTCCTTTTCTCCCCACCAACCGAGCTCTCTGTTGGTGGGGTCTGATCGCCCCACCCAGTGTTTGTTTTTTTAAATAAATATTTATTGATTTTTATTTTTATTTTATTTTTTTATAAAATCTTGTTTTTTTTAATTCACTTTAGTACCATGCGCTCTCCTGCTAGCCCCATAGACTGCCGTTTATGCCAATGGGCGTGGAGTGGTCCTGGGGCTGCCGCACTGCTCACGCCAATGGGCATGGAGCAGTCGGCAACTGGTTAAATTGTATAGGTTTACATATATTTTAAATTTTAAGATTTTATGTGACAGAGGTCCTTTAAGCAATACCAGTTGCCTGGCTGTCCTGATTCTCTGCCTCTAATACTTTAAGCCATAAACCCTGAACAAGGATGCAGATAAGAGGTTCCTGACAAAACCTTGACAAGACTGGCTACATGCTTGTTTCAGGTGTTTTATTTTTCAGAAACTGCTGCAGCCAAACAGGCAACTGGTATTGCTTAAAAGGAAAGAATTATGGCAGCATCCAGATTGCTCTCACTTATGGTTCCCTTTAAGGACTAAAAACATACCCAGTATAAGGTACCAGCCCACAAACGAGTTAAAGACTATCCAGTGACCACTGTTATATTTGGTTACTAGGCTTCACATAAAAAGCACTAAAAAGGTAACTCATAGCTTTGGCAACATGTATAACTACCATTTTAATGAGTCATGAAACAAAAACAGAAGAAACTCATATTGCATAATTATTATGTAATATGTAAAATGTTTTTCCCCGTAGAGTGTATGAAAGCCAACGGTGCTGTTTCTCCAATAAAAACAATAGGCTCTGCTTCTCTTAAGTGGTTTTCCAGAACATACAAGCATGCAAAATGTTAGGACAGCATTTTGGAACTAGGCAGCAAGATTAACATAGTCTTCATTTTACGGATTTGACATTGATGTCAGGTCATATTGGTAAGAGAAACTATTTTTAAAGTCTATCCAATAGAAATATGAACAGAGGGACTGTGAAAGAGAACACACTGAAAGCAGAATTTGTCTAGCATAACCTACAATAAAAAAGGTTTATCCCTAACACTCACTATCCATATAGTTTTCTACCTACCTTTGCCACAGAGTAATGTCATCTTCATAAAATTAAAAAAATTGTTTTTTCTTTCACACAGTTGGAAGCAGCCCTGAGAGGGGGGGGGGGGGGGGGGGAGGTAGGGAAGAGGAGCAAGAACCGAACAGGCAGAGAACACAGGTGCTATCTCCAATTGCAACCCTCTCCAACAAGATCCAGCAACACACCGCATGCAGGGAACACATACGCAGGAGCAGTTTTCTTGCTCATCCTTCTCCAGAAAGATCCACCAACACAAGGCACACAGGGAACACAAAACAAATACCGTAATGTTCTACAAAAATTTCTAATGGCTAAAAACAAAAAAACAACATGATTGATGATCAAGGAGCAAGACTAAAAAGCATTGGCGCTAGTCTACTTTACCAGAACAAAACCTCTTAGGAAAATTCAGTTAACATGATTGAATGGACAGCACCCCCTTGAACTGCTGTGTTTCCAATAGGTTGTATTAGTGTGCAATAATTGTTTAACCTATTAACGGCAAACTGACTTATTAAAAACGTCCTGTTTTACCCTGTTAACGGCAACAGGCCGTTTTAATAAGTCGCTCGCTCCCGCCGCCGTTTACCGTTGAGTATCGGTGTTCCGCAATTGGTGAAGAGGACAGAGCGGTGCCTGGAATGAATGGACGTGACCGCGATCAGCTGCCACGTCCATTCGTAAAACAGGAAGCCGTCACAGTACAACAAAATGTAAAAAAAAAAAAAAAAAAAAAAAAAAAAAAGTGAACACTTCGGATGAAATTGGAATATGTTCATTAGCGCCATCTTGTGGCCAAAAAGTAAATTACACATACAGGCGCATACATACACAATATTAATAAAATTAATAACACACTGCCAAAGGTAAATCAGTCAGGTGATTTTTTTTCCCCCAATTACAGATTTTCTTTCTTTACAGAGAAGACAATCCAAGTAAAGAAAACCTGGTAATAAGGAAAGCTTCTGCTATTTGAGCCACTCTGCACTTTCTAGAAACATTGAGCTCACGTACACGACTCATTAGGGCAGACCAGCGCCTCATGCATTACTTAGTGTATACCAATACACCTGTCTATTAAAACGTAATGAGGAACAAGAGCATTGGTTCCAACCGGACACGTCTACACAGTGGACGTGGAGCAGCAGAGTACCGAGGTCAGCTAACACAAGTGAGCAGATGTACACAACAATGTAATACCGACATCTGGCTTTAACGGTTGACATCACTTACGTCCACTAATGCAAAAGTCCATTCAAAGCCAGTCTTTTGGCCGAATTGTCTACCTACGGGCTTTAGTAGAATTGTTCAGTGATTTGAGAAACAAGGATTAACAACAATGATTAATAACTCAGTAATATTCAGCTAAACAAGACAAATTAACAAACTATGAAAAATAAAAACTTGCTAAATGCACTTTCAATCACCAGTGAAATGCACCTAAAGTAGCCTTTGACAATACCTTTAGCAGTGCACCGTTTGTAACAGTATATTTTTCTCTGTGGAATGTCACAAAGTTTATAGCAGTATAAGCCTCGTACACACGCCAGAGGGTTCTCATCTGAGGAAGTAGGTTGGGGCTCTCTGCTAAGAATCTAGCATGCGTACAGCCTTACCAAGACCTGGAGCGATAGATTGCCTTGGCAGAACACATTTCTCTTCTCTTTACCCCTCCCCAGCCCTCTATATGTTAAAGGTTAAAATTCAGTTCAACTTGCATCAGTTTGCCTTCACTAAAGAGAATCAGAATCAATTTATTTTCGCCAAGTAAGTTTGCACCTACAAGGAATTTGTCTTGGCAGTTGCTTAACAAACACAAACACAAACAAAAACAATACAAGGACAGACAGTGTGAATATTACAAGTTAAGGACATTATAAGTATAGTGGCAGTAAGCAATGTGAGAATTGTTCATGTTTAGTTCTGTGCTGATGACTTTCAGTCCTAGCAGCTCTAACGTGGTTCAGCATTAAGTATGGCTACCGCTTGAGGAAAACAACTGTTCCTGTGTCTAGAGGTTTTGGTAGCGATTGACCGGAATCTTACTCCTGAAGGCATGCGCTGGAAGATGGAGTGAGCTGGGTGAGAGGGGTCAGAGGCAATTTTGGATGCTCTCTTTCTGCACCTGCCAGCGTAAAGATCCTGCAGGGAAGGTAAGCTACAGCCAATTATCCTTTCCGCTGATCGGATGATGCGCTGCAGCCTCCCCTTTTCTAATGCTGAGCAGGAGCTGAACCATACAGTCATGGATGATGTTATGGTGGATTCGATGATTGCAGTGTAGAACTGCACCATTAGATTTTGAGGTAGGCCAAACTTTTTCAGCTGCCGCAGATGGTACATTCTCTGTTGTGCTTTCTTGACAATAGTGGCGGTGTTGTTGTCCCATTTTAAGTCGTTTGAGATTGTGGACCCAAGAAACTTGAATGACTCTACTTAGGTTATTGTGGATCCATTTATGGTTAAGGGGCGGTGCTGGGGGGGAGATCTCCTAAGGTCTATTATCATCTCCATGGTTTTGAGAGCATTTAGTTCCAAGTTGTTGCTGTTGCACTGCAATCCTGGCCTAGGTAATAAACTTATCTCTTGTGGTGCCCTCTTGGTGATTGTTTTACCTAATAAAGCACTTACAGAGCCAAGCTGTACTTTTAAAGACAGTGAGCCTGCATGCAGAGCGGCTTCTGGCCATTTTGGGGTCCCAGACAAAGCACCTCTTGCACTTCCTGTTAGTCTCCTAAATTGAGACTAGGAAGATCGTAACCTACATTAATTCTTTTTTTTAATAAATTACATATAGAAATTATCTGGTCTCTTACAATAAGTCTATAAAGAATACAGTAGACTCCTGGTTATTTAGAACTCAAGTAATCAGCAGTCTCAACCAACTAGCACAAATTGCCGACAGTACTCACAGTGGTAAAGGCCACTTTCTTAGGCTGGTTGTAGGCTCTACTGTGCTTAAAGACTGGGTTCCACTGCTCACCCTAGTAGTTAATATATCTTCAATGCATTTTAACACTTGATACAGAGTTTATTGCATGTTCAGTATACAGTGGCTTGCAAAAGTATTCGCCCCCCTTGAAGTTTTCCACATTTTTGTCATATTACTGCCCCAAACATGAATCCATTTTATTGGAATTCCACCTGAAAGACCAATACAAAGTGGTGTACACGTGAGAAGTGGAATGAAAATCATACATGATTCCAAACATTTTTTTACAAATCAATAAGTGCAAAGTGGGGTGTGCATAATTATTTGGCCCCCGAGTCAATACTTTGTAGAACCGTTTGCTGCAATTACAGCTGCCAGTCTTTTAGGGTATGTCTCTACCAGCTTTGCACATCTAGAGACTGAAATCCTTGCGCATTCTTCTTTGCAAAACAGCTCCAGCTCAGTCAGATTAGATGGACAGTGTTTGTGAACAGCAGTTTTCAGATCTTGCCACAGATTCTCAACTGGATTTAGATCTGGACTTTGACTGGGCCATTCTAACACATGGATATGTTTTGTTTTAAACCATTCCATTGTTGCCCGGGCTTTATGTTTAGGGTCGTTGTCCTGCTGGAAGGTGAACCTCCACCCCAGTCTCAAGTCTTTTGCAGACTCTAAGAGGTTTTCTTCCAAGATTGCCCTGTATTTGGCTACATACATCTTCCCATCAACTCTGACCAGCTTCCCTGTCCCTGCTGAAAAGAAGCACCCCTAGAGCATGACGCTGCCACCACCATATTTGACAGTGGGGATGGTGTTTTCAGAGTAATGTGCAGTGTTAGTTTTCCGTCACACATAGCATTTTGCATTTTGGCCAAAAAGTTCCATTTTGGTCTCATCTGACCAGAGCACCTTCTTCCACATGGTTGCTGTGTCCCCCACATGGCTTGTGGCAAACTGCAAACAGGATTTCTTATGCTTTTCTGTTAACAATGGTATTCTTCTTGCCACCCTTCCATAAAGGCCAACTTTGTCCATAGGACAACTATTAGTCGTGCACTGTACAGATTCCTCCACCTGAGCTGTAGATCTCTGCAGCTCGTCCAGAGTCACCATGGGCCTCTTGACTGCATTTCTGATCAGCGTTCTTGTTCGGCCTGTGAGTTTAGGTGGACGGCCTTGTCTTGGTAGGTTTACAGTTGTGCCATACTCCTTCCATTTCTGAATGATTGCTTGAACAGTGCTCCATGGGATGTTCAAGGCTTTGGAAATCTTTTTGTAGCCTAAGCCTGCTTTACATTTCTCAATAACTATCTCTGACCTGTCTGGTGTGTTATTTGAACTTCATGGTGTTGTTGCTCCCAATATTCTCTTAGACAACCTCTGAGGCCTTCACAGAGCAGCTGTATTTGTACTGACATTAGATTACACACAGGTGCACTCTAGTCATTAGCACTCATCAGGGAATGTCTATGGGCAACTGAATGCACGCAGACCAAAGGTGGCTGAATAATTATGCACACCCCACTTTGCAGTGATTGATTTTTTTTAAAATGTTTGGAATCCTGTATGATTTTTGTTCCACTTCTCACGTGTACACCACTTTGTATTGGTCTTTCACGTGGAATTTCAATAAAATTGATTCATGTTTGTGGCAGTAATGTGACAAAATGTGGAAAACTTCAAGGGGGCGAATACTTTTGCAAGCCACTGTATACAAGGCTGGATTTATGGAATTTCATGAACAGTTCCCTGAAGCATCAGTTTCCATTTTCATGTGTTACTCCGCAATTTTACCTTTCATATGAACCTACATAAAAAAAATCCTTCCTATAATGGTTACGGGAAA
The DNA here is from genome assembly GCF_040937935.1 of Hyperolius riggenbachi. Lineage (NCBI taxonomy): Eukaryota > Metazoa > Chordata > Amphibia > Anura > Hyperoliidae > Hyperolius > Hyperolius riggenbachi. The sequence continues at coordinate 199,410,300 of NC_090649.1, forward strand.
GGTGTAGCGATTTTATACAAATACATATACTGTTTATGTACAGTATGTACAAGTTGGAATATTATCCTGGGAATCCAGAAGAATTGCATCAATCAATAAAGACCAAATCTAACACATTTGGCATGATTCACAAAGCTATTTCACACAGATTTCCTCGGTTTTCACCTGATCTATGTTATATTTTTAAGCTTTCAAAGAGCAAAAATATAATATAATGAAGGTAAGAAAAGTAATATTGAAATTAATTTAATCAAACAACTTACTTTGAGTGATTATTTTGCTTGTAAATGTGCTGAAAGGTTATTTTTTGTCAATTAGGTGATAAGTCATGTATGAGAAGTTTTGTGAATAGAGCCCAAAATGTTGTACAATTACAGTTGTATTAGCACATGTCATTGTTTTGACGATCAGCAGTGCCAATTTAGGTGTTAAAATGACCCTCCTTCCTTTTTTTAATAAACTACCAGTTGTGTATAAGAATTCCACAAAGCATTGCGTACTAAGAATAGCTCTGTTGCGGCCCTTCCTGCAGCCGTCACCAAAGGCATCCACCAGATTTGCTTATGCCTAAAAACTGCCCTGCCTATATGCAACAAGGCAAACTGGCATGAAAGGAGATTCTCTTAAAGGGAAGGTTCAGGGAGGGTGGAGAAAAAATAAAAATCAATTTCCACTTACCTGGGGCTTCCTCCAGCCCGTGGCAGGCAGGAGGTGCCCTCGCCGCCGCTCCGCAGGCTCCCGGTGGTCTCCGGTGGCCAACCCGACCTGGCCAGGCCGGGCTCTTCTGCGCTCCAAGTCCTAGTACTTCTGCGTCCCACGCCGGCGCTCTGACGTCATCGGACGTCCGCCGGGCTGTACTGCGCATGCGCAGTAGTTCTGCGGACGTCCGATGACGTCAGCGCGCCGGCGTGGGACGCAGAAGTACCAGGACTTGGAGCGCAGAAGAGCCCGACCTGGCAGCCGGCCTGGCCAGGTCGGGTCGGCCACCGGAGACCACCGGGAGCCTGCGGAGCGGCGGCGAGGGCACCTCCTGCCTGCCACGGGCTGGAGGAAGCCCCAGGTAAGTGGAAATTGATTTTTATTTTTTCTCCACCCTCCCTGAACCTTTCCTTTAATTCACCCAATTTGTATTTTTTCCCCCAAACACCTCTTCGCCAGTTTGATCTGTGTCCACAGCCGGACTCCATGTGGCCCATCAAGATGATCTCCACTTCCAACCCCAGTTGTTGGCAAGAATAGTAGGTGATCAAAGCAGCTGTAATTAAACTTAGTTCATAGTCAAGATCATTAATAAGACAGCAGGACTAGTGCTGTGAGAAGAGAGTCTGTCTTTATTACGAGTCCGAGCAGACATTTTCCCTAGTGTGATGGTGTCTAGTCTGCTTTCCTTTCCAGCTCTGGTCATCCTGCCACGAGTGAGGACCAAGCAGTCAAAAAGACTAATGCTAGGGTGCATGTACACAGGTTACAGGGAAGGGGACAGGCTACATGCTACTATACTATACTATGGGAGAAAAACATTTTAGCAGGTAAGACAGGCAAGTACTTACAACACTAGCCTATTGTCAGATTTCCAGTTTTGACCAAAGTTGGGCTTTAGGCGGAGTACCTCTTTATAAACTGATCTCAAAAGGGCAATCTCCAGGTGAACGAGGTGGTGATTTGCAATTAGATGAGGAGCACCTCTTTATGAATAAGCTACTCAGTGTCATGCTAGGCTTTGCACAGGGATTGGGTACTGCAGCTCATTACTTCAAGAAAAGAAAAAGCAAATCCTCTGCCTGTAAAACATGTTTATTTACTACGCTAAAGTGGGGCAGATGTTAGAATCAGTAAACTTGAAATGTGAAAACTGCAGTATTATTTTTGTGAACCAAAAGCTCTTTTCGGCAGATTCTCTACATTCCACACATCCTGTTTCAGCGCAAATCAGAACTTTCATTTTCACCTCACTAGAATGTGTTCTCACCAGCTTCCTTTTTGGCCTTACAATTATTTTCATTTGTTTAGTGGCATTCCAAAAGGCTTCATGCTTTGTTTTAAAATGTAAACTGTTTTACAGTGAAATATTGCTTAAAGTTAGATCGCATTTGAACGGCTGTATATAAGGAAAAAAAAATAATAAAAAAAAAAAACACAAAACGGCTTGGGTCTCTACTACAATTAGATTTCATATAACCAAAGTGGACCTCTAGCCTAAAAAGTCACAGGGTTATTACTACATAAAAGTGAAGCTTTGAATACAGTTATAGTTGAAAATGGTGGTTAGATAAAGCATTCCTTTTGTTCTTTACAAACATTACAGTATCTTCCTTTTGATCTATATGAATTTTAACCCAAGTTTAGATTTCCCTTTTCCTTGATGCCACTAGCAATCAAGGTTGGAAATCAGTAGTATTCCCTGCTCTATACAGCTAAATACTGATGCAAGGTTGTTTGAGTTTATGGACAGACTGTACTCAACAGATTACTTTTACCATGGTTGCAGAAAAAAAAATTGCATACTGTTGGGTTTGACTGGAAACTAAAATGGAACAATCATTTAACAAGAAATTATGATGGTAAATCTAAAGGTAAAGGCAATTTAAAATCTGTAGGTTAACTACAATGAATAAAAACTGATGCTATACAACATATTAACAATGGCAGCCGCACCCCACCACCAAAAACAGGCCTTCGTATTCCCCATCTGGCCAAGCAGGAAGTGATGTACGCTTGAGGTCACTTCCTGCTTTGGGGTACGCGGAAGTGCATGGAAGCAGATTGTAAAAATACACTTCTGCCAATGCACGTCATGTCGGAAAATGTTTAAAAAAGTGTTACCATAGACTAACTTGACCGCAGCACGCCGCAGGTAATATGAATTACCCCATAGGTTTGCACTGGAGTGTGGTAGCAGTGTGTCAATTTGACGCACTGCCCCAGTGTGAAAGGGCCCTCAGGCGAAATTGTCATTTTTAGTTATTTTTTTTATGCCAAATGTTTTTGGGGGTACTATGGAAGCTTGAAGGAGGGAAGGAGTCAATTTTAAATGTAATTGTGGATCTTTTTATTAAAATAAATGTATGTAGGTGTAATTTTACTCTTTGGCCACAAGATGCCCTCACGCTTTACTTTCCATTGCATATTATAAGTGCGCCAAGGGTCCTTTTACACTTAATCAGTTGCTCTCAGTTAAAATGAAAAGAAAACTGATTTTCAAAGTCCGGCCCATGTTTTCCTATGGCACCTTTCACACTTAACGCGTTTTAACTGAAATCTTCCCAATGCACTGCTATGGAAAAAATGTGTACCAACGCGCACAAATGCATACCAACACACACTAACGCATACCAACAGATTAAGTGTAAAAGGGGCCTTAACAGGAAGGAATACATGGACATGTTTACCACCTAGTTACAAATGATCATTCACATGGGGATTTAGATTAATGAATGGGAACTGGGTTCCTATTCATAGTTACATAGTTACATAGTTATTTTGGTTGAAAAAAGACATACGTCCATCGAGTTCAATCAGTACAAAGTACAACTGCAGCCTGCTCCCGCACTTATCCCTGTTGATCCAGAGGAAGGTGAAAAACCCCCCACAAGGCATGGTCCAATTAGCCCCAAAAGGGAAATTTTCCTTCCCGACTCCAGATGGCAAGGAAAGCATCTAAGCCCCCTTTAAATGCAGGTATAGAGTTTGCCATAACGACTTCCTGTCGCAATGCATTCCACATCTTAATCACTCTTACTGTGAAGAACCCTTTCCTAAATAAATGGCTAAAATGTTTTTCCTCCATGCGCAGATCATGTCCTCTAGTCCTTTGAGAAGGCCTAGGGACAAAAAGCTCATCCGCCAAGCTATTATATTGCCCTCTGATGTATTTATACATGTTAATTAGATCTCCTCTGAGGCGTCTTTTCTCTAGACTAAATAAACCCAGTTTATCTAACCTTTCTTGGTAAGCGAGACCTTCCATCCCACATATCAATTTTGTAGCTCGTCTCTGCACCTGTTCTAAAACAGCAACATCTTTTTTGTAATGTGGTGCCCAGAACTGAATTCCATATTCCAGATGTGGCCTTACTAGAGTGTTAAACAGGGGCAATATTATGCTAGCATCTCGAGTTTTTATTTCCCTTTTAATGCATCCCAAAATTTTGTTCGCTTTAGCTGCAGCGGCTTGGCATTGAGTATGATTATTTAACTTGTTGTCAATGAGTACTCCTAAGTCCTTCTCCAAGTTTGATGTCCCCAACTGTATCCCATTTATTTTGTATGGTGCTAGACCATTGGTACGACCAAAATGCATGACTTTACATTTGTCAACATTGAATTTCATCTGCCATGTATGTGCCCATATAGCCATCCTATCCAGATCCTGTTGCAATATGACACCATCTTCCTGAGAGTTGATTCTGCACAATTTTGTATAATCTGCAAAAATAGCAACATTGCTCACTACTGCATCTACTAGGTCATTAATAAATAAATTGAAGAGCACTGGACCCAGTACAGACCCCTGTGGGACCCCACTGCTAACAGTCTCCCATTTTGAGTACGATCCATTGACCACAACTCTTTGTTTTCTGTCCATTAGCCAGTTCCCTATCCATGCACACAAACTCTTCCCCAGTCCTTGCAGCCTCAACTTTTGCACCAGACTTCTGTGGGGAACAGTTTTGAAGGCCTTTGCAAAGTCCAAGTATATCACATCTACAGCATTCCCAATATCCATATTAGCATTCACTACCTCATAAAAGCTGAGCATGTTAGTCAAACAGGACCTGTCTTTAGTAAACCCATGTTGATGCTGAGAAATAAGATTTTCTACTATGAAATCATGTATAGTATCTCTTAGTAAACCCTCAAATAGTTTGCATACAACTGATGTTAAGCTTACAGGTCTATAATTTCCTGGATCTGATTTTTTTGCCCTTCTTAAATAATGGGAAAACGTGGGCTGTACGCCAATGCACTGGGACTCTGCCAGTTGCAAGAGAGTCACAAAAGATAAGATAAAGGGGTTTAGCTATAACTGAACTTAATTCCCTTAGGACCCGAGGATGCATGCCATCCGGGCCAGGAGCCTTGTCTATTTTTAATTTATTTAGTCTTGCCTTCACTTTTTCCTGCATTAAGTATTTAATATTACAGTTAGAAGATTGAGACTCTTCTGCCTCTGTAATTTGCAACAGTGCTGTTTCCTTTGTGAAGACAGAAGCAAAGAAAGCATTTAATAACTCTGCCTTACCTTGGTCATCCACCATTGAGTTCCCACCCTCATCCTTTAGGAGTCCTATGCAGTCAACCTTTCTTTTTTTAGAGTTGATGTACTTGTAAAACGTTTTTGGGTTAGATTTGATATCCCTAGCGATTTGATTTTCAGCTTCGATCTTTGCCAGCCTAATTTCTTTTTTTACAATTTTTATTGCACTCCTTATAATTGCTTAGTGCAGCCTCGGTCCCCTCCTGTTTTAGGACCTTATAGGCATTCCTTTTCCTCTTCATTTTATCCCTAACCTTTCTATTCATCCATAGAGGCCTTTTTTTATTCCTAGACATTTTGTTTCCATATGGGATATACATCATACTACAATATTGATTCATTACAATTCATTTATCTCCCTACTAACCAGCGGCAATGAGAACGAGCACGGGAACACAGCAGGACACAGAGGAGAGCACGCACAGCGGTGATGCAGCGAGAAGCGTATACCTATGCCCCTGGAGCGGGAACAGTCCTCCCGCGGGGCATGGATATACGGGTTCGGGAACACAAAGTGGTTAAATTATGACCCTAGTACAATGTACGGTGACAATATTTTATTGGAAATAAAAGGCAAATTTTTTCAGTTTTGCGCCCGTCACATCCCCATATATACAAATATAACAGTAATATACCCTCATGCCTTACATAGTAAAAAAAAAAAAAAAAAAAAAAAAAAAAAAAAAAAAGCATCCCTAATGCAACTTTTTTTGTTGTTACATGCTGTATTTTTTATTTTGGTTACTATGGGGGTAGGGGGCAGATAAGAGGGGAAAAGGAGGTATTAATTTTTATTGAAATTTATAGTATGTAAAATGTGTATATGTAATGTAAAATGTCTTTTACTTGTGTGTAATTTTTTTTTACCACTAGGTGCCCTTATAACCACTGTCTCTGTGAGACAGAGACAGTGGTTTTACAAAAAAAGATCATTGGCTTCTCGATGAAGCCACGATCTTTGCTGGGCACTCTCACCAGTCTCGACTCTGTGGGTTTTGATGGGGAGCGTGTCGGGGGGGGGGGGGGGTGGAGAGCGTTTAAAACAGTCCTGTGATCCGTTAACGGGGACCAACAAATCTGGGGTGTGGGCGGGTAGTGGTTGAAGAGAGATTATGTGGAAGAAAAGTTTTGAATAGACTAAAGAACAAAGAGCAATGTTCGGTTTGATTTACTGTTTGCATGTCCTACAGGGAGAGACCCTTCACTTCTCTTTGCCAGGGAGGAGAAAGGACATTAGTGACCCTCTACTGATAAAATATAAACCGCAACAAAATACTTGCTTCTTTAGTGTATGGAGAATAAGGTATGTTAGCAATGGACAGATTCATGCAGTTCCTGATGACACTGCAGGCGGTGAGGGCGAATCTCCACAGAAGAGGTGGACAATGACATGCAAATAATTCTGGTGTGCACTGTATGCAGCTAGGAATTGGGAAAAGACAAGAAGTGCAACTGATTGGCCCAAATCCACATGCAGGGAAAAAAAATAGACATGGCATCCGAATCCCCATAGCCATGCATTGGAACGGCTATTCAATTCTGACTCAATTTTGCATCAGTACGAGTTCTGCGTCCATTCTGAAATGGACACAGCACTCAAATGGAAACGTAGCCAAAGGATATGAGCAGGATATTAGCCCTTAACCTCCCTGGCGGTTTATTTATTTTGCCAGGGAGGCTGCAATGTGTTTTTTTTTTTATTAAAAAAAAAATATTTCATGCAGCCAAAGTTGGCTGCATGAAAGCCCACTAGAGGGCGCTCCTGATGCGTACTTTCGATCGCCTCCGGCAATCGAAAGTAACAAGATAGGCCGCAATGAGCGGCCTATCTTGTTTCGCTTTCCTCGTCGCCATGGCGACGAGCGGAGTGACGTCAGTCGACGTCCTGACGTCAGAGCCGCCCGATCCAGCCCCTAGCGCCGGCCAGAACTGTTTGTTCCGGCTGCGCTGGGCTCGGGCGGCTGGGGGGACCCTCTTTCGCCGCTGCACGCGGCGAATCGCCGCGGAGCGGCGGCGATCGGGCAGCACACGCGGCTGGCAAAGTGCCAGCTGCGTGTGCTGCTTTTTTCAGAACCGAAATCGGCCCAGCAGGGCCTGAGCGGCGACCTCCGGTGGCATACCCCGAGCTCAGCTCGGGATTACCGCCAAGGAGGTTAAAGAGAATCTGTATTGTTAAAATCGCACAAAAGTAAACATACCAGTGCGTTAGGGAAAATCTCCTATTACCCTCTGTCACAATTTTGCCGCTCCCCGCCGCATTTAAAGTGGTTAAAAACAGTTTTAAAAAGTTTGTTTATAAACAAACAAAATGGCCACCAAAACAGGAAGTAGGTTGATGTACAGTATGTCCACACATAGAAAATACATCCATACACAAGCAGGCTGTATACAGCCTTCCTTTTGAATCTCAAGAGATCATTTGTGTGTTTCTTTCCCCCTGCAGCTTTCATGCATTGAAGTGTCAGGCTGCTTGTTTCTTTCTGCAAATAGCTTTGCCCTTGTCTGTAATTCTTCAGTATGTGAAAGCCCAGCCAGCTCAGGGGACGATTTATCCAGCTTGTAAAAGATAATAGAGAAGAGAGAAGCTGCTCTAATCTAAATAATACACAGGCAGTGTGCAGAGAGGGGCCTGGAAGGGGGAGTTCATAGCAGAACCACAACACTGAAGAACTTGGCAGCCTTCCAGACACAGGCCGACAAGTCTGACAGGGGAAAGATACATTGATTTATTACAGAGACTGTGATAGTACAAAGTGCTGCAGTAAGCCAGAACACATTAGAATAGCTTTTGGAACTTGTAGGATGATAAAAAACAGGATGCAATTTTTGTTACGGAGTCTCTTTAAACTCTCCTAATGGTTCTGGGTCACCACGAGCTACCTAGAGTAGGTATTCTGGAGTACTAATCCAAACCCTATCTCACAGAGCAATATCAATTCCTGTCATGCACTGAAGAGGACCAGAAAGTCCTAAACAGGGTGTGTGTGTGTGTGGGTGTGTGTTGGCTTAGCTCTGCTAAATGTATAAGCTACAGGCTCACTATACACCAATGGTTCTGGGATGGTTAGCATATTCAGGAGTGATGCATCATCGGAACCACACTTGCTCACTTAAAGAGACACTGAAGCGAAATTTTTTTTATGATATTATGATTTGTATGTGTAGCAGTGTAATTGTTTCCAGTACAGGAAGAGTTAAGGTCCGTACACACGCCGGACTGGAGGCAACAACGGGTCCGTCACCTCCCGCTGGGGTGGGCGTTCCAACGACAGTCCGTGTGTACGCACTGTCGGCGGACTGATACGTCTGCTTCTGAGCGATCCGCCCGGCAGATCGCTCAGAAACCGCCATATCAGTCCGCCGACAGTGCGTACACACGCCGGACTGTCGTTGGAACGCCCACCCAGCGGGAGGTGACGACGGACCAGTCGTTGCCTCCAGTCCGGCGTGTGTACGGACCTTTAAGAAACTCCAGTTGTTATCTCTATGCAAAAAAGCCATTAATCTCTACGACTTTCAAAGTTGTGGAGAGGGCTGTCTTCTGACTTTTATTATCTCAACAGTAAGTGAACAGTTTTCTTTTTATCTGCCAGAGGAGAGGTCATTAGTTCACAGACTGCTCTGAAAGAATCATTTTGAATGCTGTGTAATCTGCACATATTATAGAATGATGCAATGTTAGAAAACACTCTATATACCTGAAAATAAAAATATGAGAATATTTTCTTTGCTGCTAATCTTCTAGTAATTATTCATAGTACACAACCAATTCATTATATCATATTTTTTTTTCTCTTGTCTCTTTAAGCTGAAATATTGCAAATACTAGGTTTTAAAATGGCAAAATTATATTTATATTGCTTCTCTGGTAAGAGGGCTTTCCAGCCTCTGTTAGCCCCTTATCCTCTCCTAGTGGTTCTGGGTCACCATTACCTATTTGGGTACTCTGCAATAAAATAGGAGATAGCATTTCCCTTCTGCACTCTGCCTAAAAGTAATTACTTTATATATTCACGTATAAGCCTAATTTTTCAGCATTAAAAAAAAATGTGCTAAAGAGTTATCCTCCTCGGCTTATATACGAATCAGTGGAGCAGGTTTTGATAATGGCAGAGGAGCATACGGATTGTGCACTAGTGATCCTGCTCTTACCAGCTTGTGCCCTTCTGTATCTGTGCCCCCTATCCCCTGCAGCATGGTGTGCAGCGTGCACTGCTCAATAATAATAATAATCCGAACATTTGTATAGCGCTTTTCTCCTGTCGGACTCAAAGCGCTCAAGAGCTGCAGCCACTGGGACGCGCTCAGGAGGCCACCCTGCAGTGTTAGGGAGTCTTGCCTTGAACTCCTTACTGAATAGGTACTTGACCTAGCCAGGATTCGAACCCTGGTCTCCCATGTCAAAGGCGGAACCCTTAACCAGTACACTATCCTGCTCAAGACTACCTGTGTCCTCTGGCTTGTAGAGCAGAGCGTGCAAACAACATGTCGGCGGTGCAATGATCAGAGATTCTTCCTGTGTGGCAATTGCTGTGTTTCATATCTATGACGCCATCTAGTAGCTTCATGAGACACAGCTGTATGATCCTGGGGCACATCTGGCTATTGGGGGCAGGGCTGACTTGTACTGGGGAACATCTGGCTACTGTGGAGGGGCTATATTGGGGAGGGGCTTATACGTGAGTCAATCACTTTTTCCTGGTTTCTGAGGAAAAAGTGGGTACCTCAGCTTATACACAGGTCGGCTTACATGCGAGTTTATACAGTACATAATTGCATTTGCTATAACCCCTCTATAAAATTATTCAGAATGATTTTTATTAGAGATGTAAATATAGATGCATATTTTTCCAAAGAAAAAAAATACTGACACAAATACATGGTTCATGTCTGTCTGAACTCTAATTGCATGTGAATACAGGATAACTATTCCATTTTCATTCTTTTAGTTTAAATCCAAAAGCAGCAAGACGGTAACACCATTTTTTTTGCAAAACTAAAATAGCATTTGTAGCTCTTGGGTGTAAAAGCACAAATTAGTTATGAATAACTTATGTTAGCCTTTTTCATTCGAGTAAAAGATTTCTGTTTAAGGATATCTAAAACAAATCTCACACAAAGAAATGCATCTGGATACAAGGGCTTTCCTGGCAAAGTGGAAAAAAACAAGCAAAATGAAATTGCAAAATCTAGGAGGAAACGAATCAGCCAATTGTTTCTTTTTTCTATTAGAAAAGGAGCTGGAGGGGAGGGAAAAAGAACAAGCATTTCTACTTACCGTATATACAGCTTTCCTTACCTTGATAGTCACAAATGTTATGCTTTCGAAGAATGTGTTTTAAGGCATGGGCTGTCTGAGAAGCCTCCACATACCACATGTGAACTGACAACCTCAGACTTCCTTGTCACCAAAACCCGTTATTGCTGAACACTGTCTACTGCTTAAAGGACAACTAAACCGAGACACATACGGGAGTCTGCCATCTTTATTTACTTGAAAAAAAATGCTAAATTTGCTAATTTTCAGTAATTTACTAATTTCTAAACATTTACACAGTCCATGGAATTATACAGTAGCATCTAATATAATCTGTATGCTTGTTCTGGGCAAGGGTGAATTTCTACTGCACCCAAACTGTCAGTTTTTTTCCCCGCATACAAATGCACTCAAAAATCACACCAAAATGATCTATATTTTTTTGCAGGAAAAAAAAGTAGACTTGTTGACTAGCATGTTTTGCTATGAATTTTTTTGTATTTCTTATGCATTTTAAAGGCAAGAAGAAAAAACATTGGAAAAAAAAGCACTCCCGGCCGTGGGCACGCAACCAAGGACATTTACCGCTGCGTCAGCTCCTGCCACCACTGCCTACCCCAGAAGCGGCTGAGGGGGGCATTTAGGTGAGAGTAGGTGAAGCAGTGGGCATGAAAGCTTCCCATACATGCCTGCTCCACCAGTTTTTAAAAAGGTCAGCTCCGGTATCGTTTGAAGGACACTTAAACAGAGGTATATGGAGGATGCCATATGTATGCCCTTTAAATAATACCTATTGCCTGGCTGTCCTGCTGATTTTTTGGGGGTTAGTACTACCTGGATTACATGCCTGAAACAAGCATGCAGCTTACAACTGAAGTCTGACAAGATTAAGTTGGACTTCAGTCAAACATCTGGACATCCAGGCAACTGGTATTGTTTAAAAGAAAATAAATATGGGAGCCTCCATATCCCACTCAGTTCAGGTGTCCTTTAAGAACGACACACTGATTTGGTGGCAAAAAAAAAAAAAAAAATAACCCAAACAAAACACTAGTGCCCTGTACTGCAGTGTGTGCCAATGCACTAAGCTAAACTATTCTGGATAACACAATAGGCTTTATCTTAAAAAGTATTAATAGTGAAGATTTTCCTTGTAAAGTATAAACACCACCAATTGCCATGTTAAAAATCTCAACCAAAAACACACCATAGCAATTGTTTCACTAGACCATTTTACGGATTTAAGGGTGAAAATAAAACCAACATGTGCGATCATGTATTTTAATCATAGGTGCATCGATTTGTTACTTTTATTCCCTTGAGACTTGAGAATTAAGTAGAGAAACCAAAAAGCTTATAGAGCACTTTGACGGCATACTGAAGTGATACACTAAACATGCCCATTACAGCCACTGTTAAATGCATAATTAGTTAAAATCTGATCCTGCAGTTTTCTTATTAAATTCACAGCGACAACAAAATCCATTGCTCATTTAGTCTCTTTCCAGCTGACGTATGAGAGAAAAATCACTTATTCTAATTATCTGAAGCCCACGGAATACCATTTAGAGATTTCCTTCCCTAGTGGCTCAATTTCAATTTTAAGCATCCAACAAATTTTATTTACACCAAAGTGGGAACTTTACTATCTACCAGCTACGATCTCACTGGCTTTGTGGGCTGTCATGTGGACCAGTGTTTGTGGCAAGTAGGAAATAATCATTAACCAGTACGGACGGCAGATAGTCTATGGATTACACCAATGTAAATGGAAACAAAAAAAGATTCAGGCTTAGCTGTAACTTTCTATGTTTCTTCATTATCAGTTTAATGACAAAGACATTTAGCTTGCCTGTAATATACTCATAGAATGGATGCAAGAATACTCAAGCAATAAAAAAGAAAATAAAACAAAAGACATGCGATGCCTCTGTTGAATGAAACCAAATGTTTTACTTTTTTACATACTGGACAGAAGGACGAACACGCGAGACTGAGGCAGGGAACACACTACATGCGTTTTTGCGCGTTTTGCCGCGAACGGCAAAACGCGCACGATTTTAGAGGCTATTGAAAATCGTATTGAAAATAATAGCCTAGCTCCGGAAACGCTGCGCCGCATGCGTTTGTGCGCGTTTGCGTTCGCGTTTTTTTCCGCGTTTTGTAGCCGCACAGTTTTCTGCTTTTTTCCGCACATTGCATGACACCACATGCCATGCAAACGCAGAAACGCAGAAACGCACGCGGAAAAACGCACGCGTTAGACGCAACCGCAAAACCCGACGGAAACCTGGGAAACGCAGGGGAAAACGGCCCTGCAAGTGTGTTCCCTGCCTGAAACTCGATCTCACAGTGAATCGGCCCCACTCATCTAGCAAGATTCTTGCTAATCCAGCACTGCAGTGCTCCTTGTGGCTGGTCAGGTGGTGAAGGATCAGGCAGAAAACTTCCTCTGCTTGACCAATAACTTCTTCCCAGGTATGAGAAAATCCCACAATGCAACCCTGCCCCAGCAATCAATCACGAGAGATACCCCCCACAGGGCTCCATAAACAGGAAAGTGTGTGTGTGTGTGGGGGGGGGGGGGGTGAGTCGAGACTTATTCTCTTGTGATTTCATGCTGTTAGAGGGAGGGAAAGAGATTTCAAGCTGTTAGAGAGAGACAGTGAATCTATTTCAGGGGAAGAGAGATCAGGGTGTATGGTCAGAGACATTGTGGGTAACCACAGATGTTCACTTTAAGCTGAATTATTATAAATTCCTTCTGTTTTAAGAAGGCAAACCACACCAAGCATTGCTTATTAGTAGGAGGGCTTTTCGGTCTCTAAGCCCCCTATACTTTCCTTGTGGTTTTGGGTCACCCCCAAACTGTTTGGTTACTGCTTTGTACTGGTCCAAGCCCTATTCCATAGAGCCATATTAATCCCTGTCATGCACTGAAGAGGACCAAAAGTCTGAAACAGGTTGTTTGCATGTGGGGTTGGTATGGTTCTGTAAAATTTAAAGCTATAGGCTTGCAAGACACCAGCAGTTCTGGATGCAAGCCTGGCTTCTGGGGCATAAAGAGATAATTTGCATATTCAGTAGCTGTGCATTGTGGGTAACCACCGATGTTCACTTCAAGCTGAATTATTGTAAATTCCTTCTGTTTTAAGAAGGCAAACCACACTTGTCAGAGAATCAGAAAATAGGATAAGGTTCATGCCCTTGAGAGCTTACAATCTAGAGGGTAGTGGGTGAAAACAATAGAAAAGGAGACAAAGGAGCTAGATGAAGCAGTGCGCCTCCCCTGTCACAAGAAATTATAGGCTTGTCTGAAAAGTATGCACGTAAGAAGTTCCGGCTTGAGAGGAGGTGACCAAGCTAGAGGACAAAAGTTTCCTGTGAGAAGCGAAGATTTCAGGCTGGATGGTATCTAGAGATTAATGAGAAAAGGTATGGAGGTGGCAACTTGTCTAGAGCTTAGTGGGGTAGCATGAGAAGTTTTAACTGGATCCTTTGGGTAATTGGTAACCAATGGAAAGATTGGCAGAGAAGCTGCCTCAGAGGAGCAGGAGCAGAGGTGGATGAGACAGGCAGCAAAGTTTAGAAGGGACTGGAGAGGTACCAGTCTGCTTTTCGGTAGAGCACAGAGTAGGGTGTTACAGTAGTCAAGCCAGGATATGATCAGAGCCCATTCAAGTCCTCTGGTTGCCTGGCATCCAGGATGCTTTCCGAAAGAAGCTTCCATCAGCTCACCATTTTACAAAAAGAACAAAAGATTTATTAAACGTTCTGACCCACCAACTAATGTCACATATTGATGCCACCAAGCTGCCAACTGATGCTGCTTCTATTAACCCATAGAGATGGGCTGAACCTCCGATTTTAGGTTAGCGAACCCTGCTCGCAAATCCCGGTAGGAGGGAATAGGTAGAATGGTAGAAGGGAGGTGGGAGGAAAAGCCTACAAGAGGCTAATGAAACTCTCCCTAGCAGCTGTCCCTTAACTAATTAGTATAGGCAGACGAGTGAGTGAAATGGCTCAAGGATCTTGCCTTGTATAAGGGGGTGGGGCTCCACTAGTGAGTGCAGTCTGATTTGCAACAATGTGCCTGCTGATTGTGATGTAGAGGGTCAAAGTTTTGCTCAATAGAGCATTATGGGCCGAAGCGAACTTCCGGGAAAGTTCGGCTTTGGCAGGCGAACGTGAACCACCGAAGTTCGCCGGGAACGGTTCGCCGGCGAACCATTCGGCCCATCTCTACTAACCCAGATATTTGTTGCCATCACAACCACTATACCTGCATGTGCTTGTGCAAAATGTACAATTTTTACTATACAATTATTATGCAGTCTCTTAATATTTAGTGATGAATTGATGCTGCTAGATTACACAACCACACCTGCAGTTGCTTTGATATTTTTTGTTAGTGTCATAATTTTTGGTGGCATTAAGGTCATGGGGTAAACTAGCAATTGCAAGTATGTTTATAATGTAAAATTCTATTTTTGGGAGTGTGAAAAATAGTTCTACTTCATGGACACTATCCGCATGGATTTTATATGTTCCTCCCATGTTTGCGTGTTTCCCCTCCAGGTCCTCTAGTGTCCTCCCACATCTCATAAATATACACAGATGGGTTAATCATGTGAAATCTGAGTTCATACAGTGCACATACATATATTATAGATTATTTACACAGAAGGTGCAGGTTTACCTGTTCTCGCAGTCTAGGCTATGCTCTAGGTAAAAGGCAATCAGCCAGGTTGGATATGCTTGACCTATCATTATGGATTAGGTGACAGTGGGAGGTTGCTTGCTTATCACTGCAACTGTTTTAGAACATGGACATTCTGCCAAGCTTAGGATGGTATCATCGCCACCTTCAGGGCATCACAGGTGGGACTGCAGTTTGGGTCCCTAGTAGGCCTGAACGATTTTAGGAAAAAATTGAATTGAGCGATTTCTGTCCAAAATTACGATTTCGATTTGATTCACGATTTCCTTCAAATCAAGCTTTGTTCCCCCCCTTTGTGCCTGTCTGTTCCCCCTCTGTCCCCGTCTCTCATTGTGCCCCCTTTGCCTCTTCATGCCTTCTCTGGGTCTCTCTCTTGCCTCCTTTGTGTCTGTGCCCCCTCTGTGTCTCTCTCTGTGCTCCCTATGTGTCTCTCTCTGTGCCCCCTCTGTCCCCCAAGTTGCATCAGTTGTGGACATAGCTTCAAGCACGAGTCCAGCGATGCCCGTCTATCCACTTTGCCTCCTGCAGGATCTAATGCACGGCATACTTCCTGTATATCATGTGACATACAGGAAACCGAAATTTTGCCAAGCACAAAAGGCGGCAGAGGGCGATAGAGGATGGAAGGTATGTCCAATGCTGCGGGCACTGGGACTTTGGGAAAGTTTGAAGGCACTTCTTCAAACTTCCTCTTGTGGAAAGGACGTGATCGCGATATTCGCCGCTTTGACGATTCTGAAATTGTGATCTTGGTGATCGCGATTTCGATTTAAATTCGATTTATCTTTCAGGCCTAGTCCCTAGTGAATTTGGGTCACGGCGAACAATGCAACAAACATGGGACCCTGCTGCAAGTCTGTCACAGAATGTACAGACTGTCAGTTGGTGTAACGGCGTTCGCCTAGGCCTGCCGATTTTGCATTGCGATTTTGCTTTGCCATTCTCATTTGATTGAATGAGAATCGCATTGCAATTGCTGAGAAAATGCTTCAGACAGCGCACGTTTACGATTTTCACAAATTGCAAGTGCTGCTCAAGGGTAATCCCATAGAATTACATGTGTCACAGCGCTTTGCTTATCGCCAGAGATCACCTTAAATATAGGGGGGGGGGCTCACCTCAAAATAGGAGGCAGGGGAGTGAAGGGGGCCCAGTAGGATTTTCCAGTATAGGGCCCAGAAATTTCCCACACATTATTTACTTAGAGGTAGGTCAGGTAAATAATGGCCATTTTCCAGATATTGAATGTCTACCACTTTGTACCGGTAGTTATTAGAAAAGATTTTAGCAGAAATCTTGTTTAATATCAATACCACTGCTACAGCTGCTAACTTAGTACGTCATTTGTTATGTATACATGCTCTCCAACCCAGCTTTTATTCAGCAAGAAGTCCTACATCATAAGACCAATTCTGTCACCATCAGTTAATCCATCTAGGATTACTTAGAAACTGCCAATATAAAATCTAAATGATAGTCAATGTTTTTCAACACTGCTCCAGCAAACATTCAGATCCACATCAGGAGAAAGGGAACGCAAAGCAGGAGTTTTAAAAACATTTAGAAATTAAAAACAAAAAAAAACTGTACAATAATTATCTAAATGTTTAAAAAAAGAAACTGTAGATAGCGTAGTATCTGTACAGTACCCTCCACCTTAGGCATGTAGTAAGGTGGATGGCACTGTACAGATAATACTACACTATGTACAGTTTGTATTTTGTCTAAAGGTATAAAACGCCTGGACTCCTCCTCTGAATGTTTGCTGGAGCTGCGCTGAAGAACCTAGACCATCATTTGCTAGCCATGTACTGCCTAATGCAGTATGAAGCTATGGGAACCTTGACCGTGGGTGGGACACTTAAGGAAGGGTCAGTTGACTCGTAACATGTAGTGTGTCTTGCTCAATAAACAACAAACGCAAGTTTGAAGCCTGTGGAGTGCCTTTTTCTACATTGGTGGAACCTTGACCGCGCCCTGCTGAAAATCCCCCACACTCCCACTGGATGCGTTCCACCAAAGAACATGCATGTCTGATTTATACATAAAAGCACATTGGTGGAGGCGCCCTTGGAGATTATAAATATAACATTACTATGATAATAAGAAAAAAGATTTCTTACCTCTCAAGAAGACTGAAAGGTGGAAAAAGGAGTCTTTATTAAAAAAAACCTAAACTGGTACGCTGTAGACAACGCGTTTAACGGGACACAGCCTGCTTCCTCAGGTCAATAAAACAGATAAAATGCACCAGAACCTGCAGCTCTGCTCAATCTCTCCTCCACCGCTCTCATTTAAATGAGATTCATCGCCGATGTATACTTAGTAGGTATGTCAATACTATATATCAACATGCCATAGTTTCAATAAACTTTCATTTCATTCAATATTTATATGAACTCTAATGTCTATCTTTTGAATCACTTGCATGGTGTATGGGTACCTTCTGCATTAATTGCATGGTGTATGGGTACCTTCTGCATTAATTTTTTTTTTTTTTTTTTTTTTTTTTTTTTTTTTTTTTTTTTTAGAAAGATTGGTATTCAGAACATGCTTTCAACACCAGTCCACTACTGAGTGAGCACAATTAAACTGCATACGCAAACTCTGAACAGTTCAGTTTGTTATCACCAATAATCCTTACATTGGAAAAGTCAAATAGAATCGTAACATAAGAAAATGGACTTCGGCTAGAGTTAGGTTTCCATAACTTACTTATAGTGGACCTGAACTCTTGCACAGGACAGAAGGAAAACTGAGAAATCACCCTGTATGTATTTAGAGAGTTTAGCCCGTCTAACTCCCCCTCATCTGTGTCTTATCACAAGTTGTAATTTGATCTCTGCCCTGGGTCACCTGACTGCCAAGGCAGATAAAATCATTTAAAGCACAGATTTATTGTAGTATTTGTATCAACTGCAACAAAAATGTTTTTCTTTAAATGTTATTATGCTGATGCATATCTTAGAGCAGAGAGGAAGTTCTGAGTTGGCTTCAGACACACTATTTTCTGCAGATATAGACAGCAGAGTCCAAGGTTGTCTTGCAAATATAAAGTACTTTAGAGCAAATTGCTTTCACTAAAAACTCTTTTGCTTCATGATGTTGTTATTGTTGCTTAAACTAGGCAATTATGCTAATGCATGTTCAAGGCAAGCACATTCATCTTGGAATCTGACAGATATACCACATATTGTACTGCAGACTTCACCTGAAAATGGGACTCACACTGTCTAATTAGTATTTACAGTATAACTTTCTTCTCAACACAACATGCCTGGCAAACACAGACTACAATCCTGTAAAAGATGGTAACCTTTCATTTTTCCAGAGCTGGTAACTTTATAGGAAAAGCAGATTAAACAACGTGTAACACCGGCCCACACAGTACAATCTTATTGTACAACATTACCAATATCTATTCAGTATAAGGCCTCGTACACGCATACAAGGACTGTCACCTGGCAGGGATCAGGACTTGATACCTCATGCATCAGTGTGGGGCAGAGGATATACATATGCTTTAATATGCTACAGGCTGAAGAAAAGGAGCAACAACATGATCTCTACTGCTCCCTATAGCCTCCCAATGATGAGTAGGTTCACCGTGGCCTATCCCCAATCCCCTTCTTGCAGGGCTGGTTCTCACATGAAGCAAGGTGAAACATTTACATCAAGCGCAGAGATTACAGGGCCAGCAGGTTTGTATTGTGTTTACACTAACAGCATGCAGTCCAGAGTAGGAGGATAAGTGAGAGGAAAGCGAGGTGAAGAGGTCATAATTGGGTTAAAGCAGGTTGTTGTGCTGTGTGTGGAGTGAAGAGGGGGGAGGCAGGAGAGCAGCAGTGTTGCATTTGACTTGCACAGCAGAAGGGAGGAGGTGGAACTGCTGTCCTGAGTGAGGAGGAATGGAGTGGCTGAGGGTGAGATCTTGGTCACAGACTCACAGCCAGCATGTTATTGTGTTGAGCTGCAGCATGTCATGTGAGAACATTAAATAAAGCAAAGTAAATTGTCAGGTGCTGTGCGATCATTCCAAATTGGGGGATGTAACCTCACAAGTCTGCCTCAGGCAGCAAAAAGTCTAGAACCGGCCCTGCCCTCTTGCCATGCAAGCTCCCCTTTTCCACCACACATTGTGAAACCCCACATTTTTCAAATTCTATTAAAGAGTATTACATTTTAGGAGTTTGACACTGGCAAAAATTTTTACATTTTGTCTCCCTTTTATCACTGCAATGTGTTGCTGTGAACTAATCAGTGCAAATGAGAGGTGTTGCAGTGTTTCTAAAGTGCCAGCAATTAATCACATACTTGCTAAGCAACCAAGAGAGTATTAGAATATAAAGCTGAGTTTTTTGGGGCTTATTAACCTTGCTAGCCAAACTCCCTTGAAAAATTAGCTGAAGAATATTAGCGGACAAACGCGATTTCTAGCTGTGACAAAACTGCCAAAAGTCAAAGAAAACAACTAATACCAACTCCTTATGATTCCTTGGGGAGTACCTACAGTTCACATGCAACAGGATCAAGTATTTATTTGCTTACAGTTTTCACATTTGCAATTGAATACAACCCTTGGTATTCCTTTGAGATGTACTGTTAATTACCAATTCATCAGTTTAAAATGGCTTTATCAACCAATCTCTCAAGCTAGTGGCAATAAAGGTTAAAGGTAGCCATACACTGGTCGATTTGCCATCAGATTCGACCAACAGCTAGATCCCTCTCTGGATCGTATGGCTGCCTTTACTGCAAACAGATTGTGAATCAATTTCAGCCTGAAACCGTTCACGATCTGTGGTGGTGGTGGTGCTGCCGCCGCTCCAGACCCCCCAACCGAAAAGCATCATTAGAGGCCCTTTGTTGCAACCAAATTTTCCTCCTGGGCCCAAGAGCTGGCTGCTGACCCTCCCCAATCACCTCCCAACTTAACAGACTATGCAGAGTCCCTGGGGAGCAACAGTTAACATGGGGAGGGACAACTTGGGGGCCCCTACAGGCTCTGGGGCCCTGGGGCAATTGCCCATGTTTTCCTATGGTAGCTCCGGCCCTGCTGGCAGGAGCAATAAACCAATTTTCTGCAGGAAATTATACATTTACGAACATTCAAAAAGTCTGGGGTTTAACAAAAAAAAAAAAAAAAAAAAAGTGTGCATGTCGAAAAGGACCAATATTTCCAGAGCTATACGTTCATGAAAAAAAAAAAAAAAAAACATATATAAAACTAAAAAGGTTTCTTGGCTGACACTAATACCTGTGCCAAAAAAAAAAAATGCTATTTTGATGCAATGGCTAGTTTCACAAACCAAAAGAAAAAAAAGTTGAACTCCGCTTGCTTTTGATTCTGCTTTGAAAGCAGGAGTCAAGTTTATTATTTTTTTGCAACTAGTACTTTATCATAGGCTCAGTTTCTATGGCCCAGTTTTGTGAGTAGCCTGCTTTAACCATGTAAAAAGGCTCCCAACATCTGCACTCACTGAAAACATTTCTCCAGCAGGTTTGACAGAAATATTTAGAGATTGAGTGCTGCACAGGAAGTCCTGACATGGCTCACAAAGGAATCCTTATTCTATCTAGCACTGTGGACATACAGAGTTCTGTGCAGCAGAGGAATTCTCTGTATGTCTGGTATTTCAGCCAGCTCCCTCCCCTGTTCCTCTTTTTTCCCTATATGGAGTATAACGGAGCTGGGTTGGGCCACACAACTGCTTCCTGCTGCTTCATGCCGCACTGTGTATCTTTACTGGAAATCCACTAAATCTCTCTAGGAAACGATTACTGAAATGCAGACGCTTAACCCTAGCATGCAGAGTAAACCGAACTCCAGAGCAGGGAATAAACAGGCAGAATATGTGAAATACAAGGTTTTGCAGTAATGTACAGGATCTCTACAGCAGCTAGAGCTAAGGTGGTCACGCTACTATGGAAGAAATGCACCTTTCTGTAAATCTGTTCTCCAGAAAGAGACCCATATTTACAGATCAAAGAAAGCCACTGCAGAGCCCTCCATGCAAAAATGTGGAGGCTGTTCATGTAAGCAGATCAGGATTTCTGACTGTAATTGCTATGTATTTGTTGATTAGTGATTAAAATGACACTAGTAAAAAGGATATGGAGACTGCCATATTTATTTCCTTGTATACAATGCCTGTTGCCTAATCTTCTTGGATTCATAGTGTTAGAATCACACACCTGAAATAAGCATGCTGTTTATGTGGTGAGACTTCAGTCAGAGCCCCAGAGCTGCGTACTTGTTCTGGATCATTGGATTAAACTAGAAAATGGACAGGACCAGCAGGACAGTCAGGAATTTGTTACTGTGTGATAGGAAATACACTTGGCAACTACCATATACTGTAGATATCACTGCAAGGTTACTTTTAGATTGGCTTTAAGTAAACAATCGACATTCAACTGACAAATAATCTTGGGAACCACCATGCACCACTCAATAACCTGGCAGATTATTAGAGAGATTCCCAAATCAATTGATATTTGCCCACAATTCCATTGAATTGGATTGCTCTGGGATAACGGGAAAAACCCGAGAACAACGAGCAGCGGCCACACTCTGAGGAGATGGTATTCTAGCCCACATTAGGCTTCAGTCAACCTTGATTCAGAGGTACTTTAAGTCATAAAAAATTATGTATAACAAACTTGTAGCCATATATTCATATAAAACCATTACACTGACAATACTATGAAGAAATCACACAACTGCCATCCAAACATTTGAGCGTCAAAAAAGGTATAATCTGCATAAAGTTTTTTCTTGTGGCACACTGCAGGTTTTTGCACGCTTTTTGTTGGCTATGGAAGAACCCTCGGTTCTTCTGTACCCAATCAATCTCAATGAGTCAAACAATCGCAGAAATAAAATCACTTTATTATTCAAGGTTTTATAACACTTAGAGGAAATTCAGTAAAAATAAATGTAATACAAAAAGTGCTAAATTTTTACAATAATTATGTATAAATGAGTTAGTCAGTGTCTGCTCATTGTAAAATCTTTCTGCACCCTGATTTACATTCAGACATTCTTCCCATGGTGACATTTTTACTGCTGGCAGGTGATTTCACTAGAAGGAGGTGCTGCTTGCTTTTTTGGCAGTTGGAAACAGCTGTTATTTCCCACAATGCAACAAGGCTCCCACAGTGTGATGTCAGCACCTCCAATGCCAGGGACTCTAAGACTCAAACAACGCAAGCCCCTGATGAGTCGGATGACGAAACTAGTAGGGCGTGGCCTGGAGAGCCGGTGAGACGCTGAATCCTCGAGAGGAAAGATATCTTTTTATATGCGCAGATTTTATGGAAACACATGTGAGTGCCCAATTTTTTAAATATTATTGTTAATAAACGGAGTTATGCTATGTCAAGCGTTGTTTGAGTCTTAGAGTCCCTGGCATTGGAGACAGAGGTCCATAACATATACGCTTGTTTGCTGGTCTGTGAGGGGTCGGCCATACAATCTGGTGAGAGGCTCATTTACTTGAGTGGTGGAGGCACGCTGGGTGACAGTGTTGGTTAAGAGGGTAGCACTGGTGGATATCAGATGTTCTATTTGTCATAACAGTATTACACTATTGAAGTTTATCTTCCCGCATGTTTTATGAGTACAAGAAGATAGCCAACGGAGAGGGGAGAAATTAACTGGCTGGGCCAAACACGTGTCTTGCTGATCTTTATTGATTAGCCACTTTTTCTGGTGAGCGTATACTGGTGATATATAATTGAGTATTGAAGTGTATGAGAATTGGTGGAAACATAAAAGTGACCTGCATTGAAGGACTTTACCCTATGTTGGAGGGACTAATGAACTTTTAATAGGAACCCCCCTTTTTTTAAGGTTTTATGTTGAGCTCTCCGCTGTTTATGCACATATATTGATTTGAGTAGGGTATACACACCCTTTTAGCGCAGCGATCCAACAAGAGTATATTGAGTGCTGTACATATTGAGTGATTAATGAGGAGCGCATAATCAGTGTATTATATAATATGTGATGTTGCTTTTGCATGCAAATAAAATTAGTGGCACTTTGCCGTTAGCCGGGCGCATCCACTAGGTGGCGTTAATTACTATTCTCCCTCCAGGCCGCCATGGATAGCAGGGAAAGATTTAATTCTGGTGGAGTTTAATTGCCACCTAGTGGATGCGCCCGGCTAACGGAAAAGTACCAAATTTATATCCAAATGATATCCTAACCTTTGCAGACAAGGGCCAACTGTTGGCAATTAGCAGGTGAGCGGAGAACTATGGTTTTGGCCAATCTTAACTACTGCCAAATTATTAGATGAGGTTTGTGTAACCAAGTTCAAAAGATGGCAAAATACATCGAGTAAGCAGAAAGAATGTACCTCCACAGGAGTAGATAATCAATGAAAGTAGGTCAGTGGGCTCTTAATGATGAAATAAACAGATACTTAACAGTCAATAATGAGTGCATAGGACTCTATAATATAACAGAGTTAATGAAGTTAGAATGACAAGTTCCGGGTAAGCTGGGAGGCGACCTTGGGAGTAATGACTAGCAAAAATGGCACAATGAATTTTGCATCCAAACTGCAGTTTAAGAAAGATGGGATTGTTGGGAACATCAGCTGGGATACCAACAAGCCAACTAGTTTCGTTAGACAATCCGGCTTCTTCAAGAAAGGTAATGCCAGAGCAATGCGAGCCCACCATGTGCTCATGCCTTAGATGGCGTTTTACCAGTTCCTTTTATTGCCCATTCAAAATACTTTAATGCAAAACACCGATAATAGAAAAAAAAAATGCAAAGCAAAATCACAGTGGTCATGGTCACAACAAATTGTATAAAGGACACGCTGATATTGATAGACAAATACCAATGATATGCATATAATACAGTTGACAATAACATGCAGGTATAACAAACAGGCAGTTGACACCAATACCTAGTGTTTAATACTAATGACAGAAAGATCTCAATAAAAGGTGGCCATACATGGTACAATTTTTTTATCCAATCTTACCAATTCTATGTAGTATAAGGGAACTGCCTAAATTATCCTTTCAGTATATTCACTTAATTAACCCTTATACTACATAGAAATGGTAAGATTGTATGAAAAAAATTGTACCATGTATGGCCACCATTACATTCAGATATTGCTAATGAGGGGTTAGCACCAATTATATACAGATAATACCAAAGACGTGTAGATCTTGAAAACCATACAAATACCAACAATATGTGTACAATACTGTCAGAAGTTCCTCAATAGATTATGCAATCCCCTCCCCAATACCAGGTCCTGTTTGCCTGCAATGGTTTCTGAATAATGCACCTGAAACAAGCATGTAACCAATCTTGTCAGGTTTTTGTCAGAAACCTCTAAATGTGCATCCTTGTTCATGGTCTAGGGCTAAAAGTATTAGAGGCAGAGGATCAGCAGGGTTGCCAGGTAACTGGTATTGCTTAAAAGGAAATCAATATGGCAGCCTCTATATACCTCTAAGTACAGTTTTCCTTTAAGTTATAGCAAGCAATTAAATCCTAGTGTGCAAAAAATGCAAGATAAAGAACTTGCAATAGTGTAATACCATCTAAAATGTATTTCTGAGAATGCTCTAGTTAACTTTATCTTCACAGCCACAAAATTAGTAATAGCAGCCTCCTGGAACACCACAACCCTATCCTTTAATCAAGTTAAACAGAGACTTTGTCACATCCTATTTTTTGAGAAGCTTAAAGCTAAAATAATGGATACGATTAAAAAATTTAATAAGATATGGGCTCCCCTTACCAATTATATTCTTGGGCCTGAACCAATTGTATAATCAGGAAGTTACTGATTATACCCATCTGGGCTAACAAGTTAAATCAGAAACTTTTACTTCAATTGTGAGGAAAATTGGTGGGCCCCCGCTCTCGTGGTCTCGATCTTCTTTTCTACCCCTTTCTAACCCCCTTCTATTTCCCTCTCTCTCTCTTCTCCCCTTCTCAATTACCTTAATATAGGTACTGGAAATCTAACTCAATATAACGCTAACCCCTGCTAATCCTTTATCTCAAGAATCCACTAAGATGCTAGAGCAATCCCTTAAAGGTCGGTAATGTCGATCCTGTCTCACTGGAGATAGGACCTCAAAAGCCTACAGGCGTAAATAGGGGAGGGTAGCCCCGCCCAGCCGTTTCGGTTGAGTGAGTGGGCGGTTGCTGCCACCCCCAACTGGGTTATCAAAGCTCCTAGTACTCAGCTCTTGAGCATCTAACTAGCTCGCTAGGGGACATTTTCTCTACACGCTAAATTTCGGGTCAGGGTTTCATATCTCCCACAAGCTCACGTAGTATTGTGACCCATGTCGTTATATCATATTTATCCAGAGATGTATTTCACTTGCATTACTGTTATACTTGTATAAAGTTATGTACTTCAAAGTTACTACTGTACCTGTAAACTTGTTCTGATTCTATTTTAAAATCAATAAAAAATTATTGAAAGTAAAATGTATTTCTGAATTAAAAACTGAAGCAATTTAGCTCACAATTTGTCCATGTATGCTCATAAAGGGCGCATTGCGTTAAGGCACCAGACAGCCCTCCACAAGTGAATTCTTTACGTGTGCCTCCAGTTCGTGTCTATCCACCTGCACTGTTCACCCTGCTTTCCCAATTCTGAGCATCCCACGTTACTTTTTCCAAGCGTGGACCCTTGTACTGGGATGATAGGGTACCAGGGTTCAAATCTTGGCATTACCTATTCAGAAAGTTGTACTTAGGCAAGAGTCCCTAACACTGCAGGGGGGCCTATTGAGCGCTTCAAGTCCAACAGGAGAAAATGGCTATACAAATGTTGGCATTCTTATCGATCAGGATTATGGGCAGCACAGTGGTATAAGTAAATAGCATTTTGAATTAATAGGTTTTCTGAAATGTGACTTGAACCAGGGACATTACCACTATAGATAAGTTAATTGGCTCCCCCCAAAATTGGCTATGATAAGGACATGAAAACACCAGGGCCCATATGCAATTCACTTTTTCTCCTGAGTTTTCACCTAGGTGATATTTTCACAACTTATAAAATGACTTGTAAGCCACCAGCAAGCAAGAAAATTCTCAAAATACATTTGATAGCACTTTTTCATCAACTTTTGGGCACGGTTTCAATTAAAAAATGCTGAATAGTTAAACGAAAAATGAAAATTATCTCCTAGGAGATAACTCAGGTGAAAAAGTTAATTGCATATGGCCCATGGTATGGATAAGAATGCAAGCTTCTCTGAGAGACACTGTTACATAAGTAAATACTCTGTACAGCACTGTGAATGGGGGTTAGAAGAAATACGAAAAGTAATTGTACATTAGATGTAAGCTCTTTTAAGGGGAACCCCAACCAGCAGCAGTTGACAGTCACCCACAGCAAGTGACAATTTATGCTGCAAAGACAAGCCCAACACCTTCTATAAAAATTGTGTATGGTTGAAACCTATGCACTTATAAACTAGAATATTCTGAAACAGTCTGTATGCATGTTGGATTATTGTTGCTCTGTACAATTAAGAAACTGGCACATCATTGCATTCCAGCGGATCTTGAGGTGTGTTTAGCTTACCGCGACAACAAAGGATCATTTGCATATTCAGCAGTGATGCATTGGGAGACATTTCGGAGCTCACTTCAAACTGAATAATCGCAAATACCTTCTGTTTTAAGAAGGCAAACTTTGTTTTGCATAGCATTTTCAGAGGGCTTTTGGTCCTTTATAGCCCCTTACACACTCCTAGCAGTTCCGATTCACCATGAGCTTGCTGGGCAATCTGTAACTCTGGGCGTTTGAAGTCCTAACAAATAGATCCACATTAATCCATGCCATGCACTGATGAGGACCAACTAGTCTGAAACAGTCTGTATGCATGTTGGATTAGTTTGGCTCTGTAATATTAACAAGCTGACACCACATTGCATTTCAGCAGTTCTGGAGGTGTGTTTATCTTACAGGGACAACAAAGGCCGATTTCCATATTCAGCAGTGATGCATCATGGGAGACATCATGTATTCACTCCAGCCTGAATATTCACAAATACCTTCTGATTTAAGAAGGCAAACTTGTTTTGCAAACTGGAATACAGTACATGCTCACCAAACACAAGGAATTGTCTTAATAAATCAAGAAAAAAAATGCAAAAACTATCTTTTAGTAAGAAAATATTGTCAAGATATCTGCACATTTTACATACGGAAATATACAAGTTACATTTTCAGAGCTGGATCTGATACAAGAAAATGACCAAATCTGGTCTTCCGAGCAAAAATGAACTGCAGGAAAGTGATGTCTGCGTCCCAGAATCTTTCCTTGATAGGCAGACATCAGTTTAGTCATGAAACATATTTATAGAGTGGCTTACGCAGTGGGTGAAAACTGTAGAGAGAAGAATAAGATGTACAGCAGCAGGGCACGGTGTTAAAATGTTCCAGTCAGACACTCTGCTCTGACTGCAAATTAGGGCAGTGCTGATGCTGGCTAAGCACAGTCATTCCTGAAAGTACAGTACAGCTATTAACACTACAGATCCCATTCTCTCATACAAAGGGCAATCTCCGGAAACAAGGCAGGTCACCCTGCTACTAAAACCATCCAAGGCAAAAGTACCTATACTAAAAGTCATAAAAATCGCTCAGGTTTTGCAGCCAGACTGTTACCAGGATTTACACTGCACACTCAGGTACAAGACCAGCATTAGTGTGGGCATTCTTTTGGATTTATTGTGTGGTTGATAGCATGATTAGGCATCGAAAGGTGGCGTTTATCACCAGAAAAGCACAATATGCAACGGAGACGTCTATCCTTATCTGCTTGCTTTGCTTATATACAGATTCCCAGACACTGCATGCGGCATTTAGTTTATCACCCTCAAACACCACACCCTGGCCCATAGGCAATTAATTTAATTCACCGGAGTTATCTCCTAGGAGATACATTTTCATCCTACCTGAAAACTAAATTTTCAGCATTTTACAACTGAAAAAGTACAATCAAACATATTTTGAGTATTTCTTGCTTGCTGGTGACTCAAAAGGCATTATATGACAAGTTGTAAAAATATCACCTATGTGAAAAGTCAGGAGAAAAAGTGAATTGCATATGGCCCCCTATGTCTGCTCATGTGCACAAACACACTAAAAGATGTCTGTTGTAAGGCATGGAGGTCATTTGGACATGATGGAAGGGGGCACAATGTAAACTGCAGCTACAGTGCTGTCCAGTGTACAGCCTGGGTGCCGGTCATAGCCAAGGCTTAACCTCCCTAGCGTTCTTACATGCGGCGCACGGCCGCGGGAGGGTTTTTTTTGGCATTTTTTTTAACATGTAGCCAGCCTAGTGCTAGCTACATGCTTCCCCCCCTCCCTTCACTATCCCACTTACCCCTGCAATCACCGCTAGCGCAAATACCCAACAGGAAATACCATTCTGAACAGGATTTCCTGTATGGGCTTCCCCCGTCGCCATGGCGATGATCGGACTGACGTCATTGACGTCAGGGGGAGTCCCGATTCACCCCATAGCGCAGCCTGGCGGTGATCGGCCAGGCTGCGCAAGAGGTCTGCGGGGGGGGGGGCCTCTTTCGCAGCGGATCGGAAAAAAAAAAACACGCAGCTAGCAAAGTGCTAGCTGCGTGTTTGAAAAAAAAAAATTATGCAAATCGGCCCACCAGGGCCTGAGCAATCCAGAGCTCGTCCGTAACGCCCAGCTGGTTTTTAAAACTACTTTAAAGAAAGGACGTGTAGTGTCGGCGTAGGATTAACTGTAGGGCTAGTTTTAGGTGTATTAGGGTATTAGTGATAGGATAAGGTAAAAGCCTTAGTAAAATATCAGCAGTACAGACAGGACCGGGCCAAGGCAGAGGCGAGAGAAGCTTCAGCCTCAGGGCGCAGTGTAGGAGGGGGCACACAACTCATTCAGCTCCCATTCCCCTATTGCGTTTTAAAGTAGAGAGAAATAAGAAAAGGGGATACATGGCAGTGACTGCAAGCCAGATAACTAGAGATTAAGGTGTTGGGGGCCCCGGGGCGTACCTCTTAGTCTAATAGCAATTAGTGTGTGACAGCTGGGGTGGAAGGGATGGAGGGGTGCACTTTGGTGTCTCTGCCTTGGCTGCTGGAGGACCTTGTCCCAGCTCTGATTACAGATATTCTACTAGCAGTGTCACCTGGCACCCAAATAAACCCCACACCCTTTTGACATGTATGCAGTAAGGGTTAGGTGTTCAGCATAGATGTAGGAAAGGTTAGTCTGACAATAGGTTGAGAAAAACAATAGTGGAATAGCAGTATTCTACTACTGGCAATATCTTGCACTAATCATTTCTCATAACGCTTTTAAATGTATGCACTAATTTAGACACCAGCAAACACTGAGAGCAAGCGTTAGAATAGTGGTAAAGAGTAGTTTTTCATTTTCTACTATATGCTTTACAAAGGAGCTTTTTGTTGCGTTTTCATGATCTCTATCCCCACCGATCGGTAGCAGCTTCTCCTGTACAACCACTCTTCCCTTTCCTAATAGGGAGAAGGAAGAGAGAGAGCGAGAGCGCCACAAACTTGAGCTGAATTAACATAGGATGATCAGTGTGAGCAGCAGATAATGAGGGTTGGTTTCCTGGAGGGATTCTCTCATAGGGGACGACAACATGATATACAGTATTTTGATCGTCTGGAAGGAAAGCATTTTTTCTCCTGCTGAGAGAACCTCTTTAATTTTACTTCATTTAGGTGTCCTGAAGAGAGGGGAAAAAAAAAAAAAAAAAAAAAAAAAAAAACCTCTGTCATAACTTGCATTACAGAGTTTTCTTGTTTTGTTTTTAATTATAAACAAAAAGTTAACCCTCCCAGTAATGTAAACCTAAAGCAAGGCCGGATTTCTACTTTTTCTGCCCCTAGGCCAGTGATCTGCAAACTTGCCTCTCCAGCTGTTAAGGAACTACAAGTCCCAAAATGCATTGCAGGCGTCTGACAGCCACAGTCACTTACCTGGGGTTTCTACCAGCGCCCTACAGCCATCCTGTGCCCTCGCAGTCACTCACGGCTCCTCCGGTCTTCTGCCGCCAGCTAGTTTTGTTTTTGCAGACTGAGTCGGCGGGCCGCCATGTGTACCTTTGCACGCGTTGCCGCTGGTGCAGGATGCTGTTGCGGATGGCAACACATATCTTTATCTTTGAAACTAGCTGGCAGCGGGGAACCGCAGGTGCCGTGAGTGACTGCGAGGGTACAGGATGGCTGCAGGGGGGCTGGTAGAAGCCCTAAGTAAGTGAAACATAGTTCCCTTTAAGAAACTACAAGTCCTACAATGCATTTGCCTTTACAAATCATGACTGTCAGACACCCGCAATGCATTGTGGGACTTGTAGTTCCGTAACAGCTGGATAGCCAAGTTTGCAGATCACTGCTCTAGGCCAAGTATGTTGGGGCTTAACTTCCATGTGCAACATCCATGTACTGCAGCCCCCATCTTTCACATACAACTTCCCTTTTTCATGTGCCGATTCACATTTGCAGAATTCTCTTTCATATGTAGCAACCCCTATTTCACATCCAGGGACCCCTTGGGCTGCTGCTGCCCTTTGTGGCCTGTCCAGAAATCCGGCCCTGATCCTAAGGAGAGTGAAGGACTGCACTATTTCCATCTAACGGGCTGAACATAAAGGGATGTAGACTTCTGAGCTCCGATCTATAAAATACAGGGGATCTATGACCAGTACATAGCCGGTCTACAGAAATGTGTGCTTGACTGCAGGTTGAAAAAAAAAATTTGACCTTAATGGGTAACTAAGTAATAAAATCATTTCCAGTTTTAAAATTAGTGCTGAAACTTTCTGGCTGGGAGCACACTTTATATGTGCATTTTCTGCACAGGAAAACTGAGATCCATTGTTAAATTAATGGGCTAGTACACACACATGCTTTTTTCCCATGCAGAAGAAAGTAGAAGCACGGCTTGCATTTTCTCCATCAATTACATTAGCATCTGTGAAAAAATGCACACCTTTACCCACAAACAGGCACACATGCAGAAAATAAATGCATGCAGAAAAACCACGCAGAAAAAAAACCCCGGCAAACTAAAGCGTGCTCCCTGCCTAAAACTGAGAATAGTGGACAAAATTTTTTTTCACAGGAATCTTGCCACTACAGTATATGAAACCTGAGGTAGCTGGAAGTAAATTGCTGCTCAGTGTAGCCACTAGAGGCTGCTGTTGGGAGACAGACTAATGACTGAAACTTTGTCTTCCAGCATGAACTGCTTGTGACTAGAAGAGTTGTTTACTAGCTGCTACAGAATGCACAGATAGCTCACAGTGACCCAGAACCACTAGGAAAGTAGGTTGCTATTGTGTCTAAAAAGTTGTAACTTGCATCGTTTGCAAGGAAAAAACTGAACAAAACCAAACAAAAACAAACAAACAGTATTGCATATTTTGTACAGGAAGTCAAAGTAGTATGTCTGAAACATAACTTGAGTTGTTTGTAAGCAGTTGAGTGTGCATGTGTTTTTATTGCAGTAATGTGTTTGATGGTGTGTACATATACTAGAACCACATACATTTAAAATGGGTATATGGGAACTTGCGTGCAGGAGATATCCACAAGTAGAAGGTCTGTAAATTACAGATATTCTAGGATTCTGTGGGTCTTTTTAATGCATAATCCTAAAGCCCCCACACGCCTGCCGATGCCTAATTCTACGAACCCCCGCTGACGCTCAACTCTAAGGACTCCTCCCCCATCGTTGCCTAACCCTAAGGACCACCCACACACGCTGATCCCTTACCGCCGACAATTTGGGAGCCACTATGTTAATAACTGTGGCTAGCCACCAGTGCCCAAATTAACTGCTTCACTAGAACCAGGCTCACAATTCTCACTCTTTAATGCTTCCTACTGCTTTTTTGTTGAAGCAATACTCCAGGGTAAAAGATAAAGCACCACTGTGCAATGGTCATCAGCTTAATGTTCTGTCCTGGTGGGGCATCACTTTCATGTGACATCACATCCCCAGTACAACACTTATTATACTTGAACAGACTGGATACATCCTAAAAGCCTGTACTTTGGGCGATTGTGCATTTATTTTGTCCACAGTGAAGAGGCCATTTTGGTTGCAGCATCTCAGTATTACTAGTAATTGAAAATCAATAAGCCACGGCATAACGAAAACAAATTATAAAAAAGCACAATCCCAGGAGTTTTGTTCCCTGATTCACTCAATGCAGTGCAAGGCTATGGATCACTGAGCTACCACTGCCCATGCCCTGAGGCCTCTTTCACACTGGCGAGTTGCGTCGGGCTATTTGGCAGCAGGCCAAGACCACGCCAATGAAAGCCTATGGTTGCAATGCGCCCCGCAAAATTCACCGCTAGAGCAATAGCGTGTGGTCAGTCAACTTGCGGCAACATGTGGTGAAACGGATGCCATGTAATTGCAAGAGAACAGAGGCGCCAACAGGATTAAAAAAAAAAAAAAAAACTTTAAAATTGCTAGGGAGGCAGAGGTGGACTTACCTTCGGAAAGCAGACAAACTGTCTGAATCAAACAATTGAATTTATTAAAGGACTTACGAACCCAAATAGCGAAAAAAAGATAAGTACCTTAATCAGTTTTAAATGCACGGAGGACGCTGTCCGCACCCTCCGTGCAGTTCCGCCGGGTCCCCGCAGTCTGATCGCCCCGTGCCGCTCCCGACCCCACGGACGGGGTCGGGCTCCCCTTCCTCTCCTAAGATGGCCGCCGGAGCCGGCCGTGGCTGCGCAGTCCGCATACGCGTTAGTGCGGCTGCGCAGCTCTAGGGCCCTCCCCCCGATCCATGCACAGTAGCGTGGATCGAGGGGGGAGGCCCTAGAGCTGCGCATCCGCACTAACGCGTATGCGGACTGCGCAGCCGCGGCCATCTTGGGAGAGGAAGGGGAGCTCGACCCCGTCCGTGGGGTCGGGAGCAGCACGGGGGGCGATCAGACTGCGGGGACCCGGCGGAACTGCACGGAGGGCGCGGACGGCGTCCTCCGTGCATTTAAAACTGATTAAGGTACTTATCTTTTTTTCGCTATTTGGGCTCGTAAGTCCTTTAAGTGTACCCCAAGAAATGCAATGCGTTTCTGTTTGCACGCGTAGGGCTACATCTGCCAGTATGGCTAAATGCGGAGAAATCGCCGCATGCCCTGATAGCGGTGCGGCTGGTTCCGGCGTCCAGCGCGGCGGGTGGTACACAACACGTCTGGTGTGGCTGGGACTGATAGTCCACATAGGTTCAGAAGGACGCGCGCGCGCTGAGAGGCAGAACTTTTATGACAGCCAGAAGGGAGTCAGCTGACCAAGCCGGTCAGCTGACGAATCTACCAGTTCCCATTGGTCCAGCACTTAGGGGAGGCGCTGGAGAGCGCTATACTATATATACCGGGTGCTGGTCATTCACTGGTTGTCTGCCGTTGCGATCACTACGTGGAAGCACCCAGACCTTTTTTGTCAGAATTGTTACCATTCTGTTATACTTCAGACTAGTTCCGGGTTGTTGATGATCATGGACCTCACACCCAAGATTAGGGACTTGTGTTACCATTCTGTTATACTTCAGACTAGTTCCAGGGTGTTGATCACAGACCTCACACCCAAGACTAGGCATTGTTTATTATCTGTTATGACTTACTGCTTTCCTGACCACTCTTCTGTTCACTGATTCGGTACTTCGCTATATCTGATACTCTGTTGCCAAACCCTGCGTGCCTTAGGATTACCGAATCAGCCTCCTGTCTTTGTACTTAATCTGTCCGTGTGTTGCAGACCTGGCTTGCCCGACCTCGAGAGCCATCTCCCCAGTTAAAGAGATAGTTCACAGATCAGTCAGTGACATCCTCCTATTGGTGTCGCCCACGTTCTGGTCCTTCCTTCTCCCAGCCTGACTCCGCCCTGCGGGAGATTCTCAGGCTGCTGGAAGGTACTCGTTCTCTAGTGCAGTATTCCCTACTGCCTTTGTACCTGTCCTCCAGATATTGTCCTCAAAGTATTACTGTTGCCCCAAACACTCATATCACTTAGGTGTCAAGAGGTTAGTAATATATCTGATTGTCGGTGATACTGCAGATCATCAATAATCAGGTATATATATCTGTATTTTTGGTGATACTGCAGATCACCAATAATCAGACCCTCTCTGCGTTACACCGATCGTTACAGTTTCGCAGGCACAGCCCGCTTCATCAGGCAATAGAATAGGGGACAAAAAAAAAAAAAACAGTAGCAGCTCGGTAGAAACACAAATGGGCGCGATTTGTGTTTCTACCGAGCTACTATTTTTTGTCTAACACAAACACGAGGAAAACATACAAACACTGTGCAGATGGTGCCCTGGCTAGGATTAAAACTGGATACCCAGCACTGCAAGGCAAGAGCACTAACCACTACGCCACCGTGCTGCCCGATGCCACCGTGTTGCCCATACTCATCTATGCAAAAATACTTTTGTGAATTCCATGGACGTAATTTAGCATAACTTGTGAAAATTACACTGAACCACACTGTGAAATTGTAATTCTAATCAAGATTGTAACTGGCAAAATTACGCAAAATTCATTCAAAGCGAAATTATACATTATGATCAACACTAACAAGTGTGTGGCCACCTTTAGTTTACAATTCCTTTTTTTTTTCTTTTATGAAGCATTTAAAGTTGTGTACCCGAAACAAACGGAGAAAAGGATTTTTACCTACCTGGGGCTTCTTCCAGCCCCCTGCTAAGTCTGCTCCCACACCACCCCATGGTCCCCTCGGTTGTCAGCCCTGTAAAGTCTGCAACTCAGCTCACCCAATTTCGCTCCCGTAGCTGGAAGAGCTCCGTGCATACAAAGCTTGTTACGACTAACTGTGCTCCCACCCACAGGACAATGGAGGAGGCGTGTGGCCTAGAACAGTGCACGCCCAGTGCATGCAACCCGGCTGGACCGCGGGACTTCAAAGCGCCACAACGGCAGGGATCGGAAGGCATTTGAGTAAGCAAATGGGCTACAGGGGGCTGGAGGAAACTAAGTTAAGTAAAAATCCATGCGTTTAAGGACTTATTTGGATGACTGCACACCCAGAATTTCTAAGCAAGTGTTTACATGTCTCAAGGTGCATTTTCATAAATGGTGCTGTATCTGAGCTAGCAACAAAGATGTTATCAGCAGTTGCTGTTAATGTCAAGGGAAACCACCAGTCGCTGAGACATGGTGGCAAACAGCCGCAGAGCTATAGCGGTTTACCAGCTACAGAGACTGTGTAGCGGTGCTAAATCTCTGGTCTAGCATCATGCAACTGAGACACATGCCAGCTATGTCTTTCTTGACTAGAGAGTCTCTGCCACATGAATGTACAGATTCACCTAAATACCCACCGGAAGATTAATCAGGGGCGACATGACAAAGGAGCATTCTCCGATCCATTTCCCACAATCGCGTACCACGGAAAAAAAAAAACACAAACATGAATGAGACTTTACATGATCGCGGTAATTAGCGAGGGAGCCAATGGGGAATCAGAGCAATCGTCATTGATGGGATTCATCATGACCATCGCAATAGTCGCAAGTTGCCAAACATTGTTTAACGCATGTCCGTACTACTTCTGGTGCCATTACAGATTTAAAGCCATGGGGAAGTCCCACACGTGATGCGCAACTTTGCTGCAGACTGTCCTTTTTTTTCCCCCACATACAATTTCGCAGGCAGCATATTACATTTTAGTAGGCAGTTTCCCCCATCTGAATTTGCATGCAGGGAAACGTTGCCAATTACCCCTACTGGAAATAAGTCCATAGTGTTTGTAATGCCTTCTGAAGCAGGACAACAATATGCAGCAGATTTTATTAACAGGGCTGTGAAGTCGAGGAGTCTGAGTCATTTTGGGTACCTGGAGTCGGAGGTTTTATAAGCTGAGGTGTTGGGAGTCAGATTATTTTTGTACCAAATCCCCAGCCCTGGTAAGTATTGGACTAAGGAGTCGGAGTCGAGGAGTCTAAGTCTGAGCCATTTTAGGTACCTGGAGTCCAAGTTGGAGTCGGTGGTTTTATAAACGGAGGAGTCTTTTTTTTGTAATTATTATTAGGGCTCTTTCACAGGGCAGATTTTCTGCGTTTCAACGCAACGGGTAAAGTTTGCGTACCCAAGGTGAAATGAAAGTCCATAGACTTTAATTTTAGCTTTCACATATAACTCAGCCTTTTTGTGCGTTGCGTTACACTGCACCCAGGCGCAGTTTTTTGGCCGACGCTAGCTTTATGCGTTACAATGTTAGTCAATGTAAAACGCACACTATGCGCGTTTTTAATCCGTTAACGCAGGCAATCAGTCCCAGAATGCAACAGAGGAACAATGTAGAAAGTTGAAAACTAAAAGAAAAAAAAATTACCTGCGTTTTCCTATGTGATGTAACGCATTGAAAACGGATTAAAAACGCACACTCACTGCAGTGCAACGCATATCAAAACGCATTAAAACGCATACAACAAAATGTATGCTTTGAGCGTTCTCCAACGCAAGCTCTGATGTGAAAGAGCCCTTATCTTTTTTATTTTTATTTTTTTACAGATTCCACAACCCTGATCAACACCACAATTACTCCTTTCCTTTCTCAGGTAAAATGACAAAAGCAATCCTAAAGGTGCAGGTCAGCACCTCCCTAAGTTGTTTTAATTTTCTTAGACCTCGGAGTGCCTTACCTATTTTAGTATAGAGTAGAGGCCTGCGCAGGTCCACTTTTTCATACCCGCAGCCGACCCGCACCCGTGACCCGCACCCGACCCGCTTTCTGGTGAATTTGATACCCGCAACCCAACCCGCACCTGCAGAACCGCTACCCACACCCGACCCGCAGGCCCGCTACCCGCTTTTTTACATTTTCTTAAAGTGCACCTTTAAAGTAACATTGGGGAGATGTAAAGTTAATAAAACCTATTTTTATACACAAACCAAAGCTGAAGAAGGTTTTTAGCTTGCTTTCGCTAC
Source organism: Hyperolius riggenbachi (assembly GCF_040937935.1). Taxonomy (NCBI): domain Eukaryota; kingdom Metazoa; phylum Chordata; class Amphibia; order Anura; family Hyperoliidae; genus Hyperolius; species Hyperolius riggenbachi. The sequence goes on from NC_090649.1 coordinate 199,447,541, forward strand.
CCGCGACCCGCAGACCGCTACCCGCAACCCTACTCGCACATCGCTACCCGCACCTTGAATCAATTCGGGTAGCCAAACCCGACCCGCATTTTGGGTTACCCGCGGGTACCCGACCCGCTGCAGGTCTCTAGTATAGAGTATTGCAGATGAATCATGCTTTGCAAGTCCAGTTGCATGAATGTGTGTACCAGGTGCTATTCGAGTAATATTGCACTTCCTGTGTTTGAGATCTTGAAACAATTTATTGTTGAGTGCAGCAGTTCCCATACCTTGCATTGATCAGCAGAGTCAAAACTGACAGAGCTGTCTTACAAATCAATGCACCAACAAGATTTCATTAGGCATGCTCTGAAAATGAATCAATAGTAACACAGCTTGTGTTTTGTAAACAGATGCCTAAAGAGGTAAGATCAGGACAAAAATCCTATTTAGGTCACTGGGTAAGTTTATTGTTCTTTCTGAAGGAGATTCTCTAGAGTAGCAACAAAATATTCCCTGCCGAAGCTACAACAAACTTGCACGAAAGCTAAATATAAATTTCACATTTTATTTACATTTTTGGTAATATCATAACAAGAAGCTATCCTGCGCGTGCCGAGTGACAGTGGAAGGTTACAGGTGAGCAACGACAGATAATGCTTTCCAGGAAAATCGAATGTTTTCAATTACTGGCATAGCCATCATTAGGGCACCCAATCACACAGACAGGCAAAAATGCATCTTTATGGGCAATCAAAACAAACCTGAAATAAAAAGGAGAGGCTACTGCATAGGCCATCTGTCAGTTTTCTGAACCTCAGCATCATTTCTATGTTACATAATACATAGAAAACAAATATGTGGGTTATGATGGGCAAGTTGAAAATGTCAAACCATATTTGTTTGATTTAAAAACACACGTCTGTCTGGCATTTAGTCCAAAGTCCCAGAATGTTAAATAAAAGGGCACCAGATTACACGGCTAGATTCCCTAGGTCATCCAGCCAGAAGATTATACAAAGATTTCACACAAGAAAAAAATCCAAATAGTTGCTAAAAGAGGTACTGAATAGCAATCCATATCTTTACAATGTCGCATTGGAAAAAAAAAAAAAATCAAAGTCTGAAAATAATTCCTCACTATGGGCGACCCAGACAACTCTGTTACAGCAACATTTTTGCAGCTTCCGGTGCAGAAATATTACTCACAAGGTAAGTTAAATCAAAGCTGTAGTCAGAGGAAAAAAACAACAAACAAAACATAAGGCAGAGGGTTGTTGGATCCTCCACAACCACCCCACTGCCGGGCCGGGGCCCTCTTAATCTTTGTGGCCCCTTGTACGACCGTGGGCACACTGTGCAGGAGCCAGTGGGTTCACACCTGCACAGTAGCATTAAGCTTACACGAAGTAGTAGGAGCACCTAATAGCAATGTAAATATAGCTGTGTGCGCCAAGAACCAGCTCAGGCGTTTCCCAGAGCTGATCCTTAACCCATGCAACAAGGGTCAGCACTATAAAATGTAACTAGAAGCTCTTTACTCAAATATAAAGCATAAAAAAAAATCTGCTGTTTTGAGGGGTAGTCAAAGCAGGAAAAAACTGGAGTGCTTTCACATGTAAGACTGTAGAAATGAAGATGGTTTGTTTTAACATCCTCTACAGCTACCACAGTGCCAACAGCTGTAATCCCATTGCTCGTATCTAGTTAGGACCAGGGCAGTTTCTAGCCTAAATTGACCCCAGGGCAAGGGTGTAAAAAATGTGCTCCCCTCCCCCATGGACTCGCAAACGTTACTTGTGATGCAGTATTTAGCCCCCCAGTACAGGTAGCCAGGCATAGGTGCCCCCAAGTATAGGTATCCACGTATAAGTGCCCCAGTATAAGTAGCCAGGCACAAATGCTTCAAGTACAGGCAGCCAGGCATAGGTTCCCCCAAGTACAGGTAGTTTCTACCTGACACTTCCAGCTGCGCTTACTCTGCCATGGGGGGGAGGGGGGAGTATGGCGGGGGCAGAAGTCAGACACCCCTCCCCATAGCTGAGTAGCAGTGTTGCCGCGGCTTCCCTCCATCACTGCATCCCCCCTCACTGCATCCTGGACAGACACCCACCTCTAGAAGGGGGGCTGAAGAGGACCCCTCCAAGACACTTACATGCTCAGCCATGGATAGGCTCTTTATCCACAAATCATGTGGCATGCACAGTACGCATTCTCTGATTCGTGGATAAGTCTGTCTGTGGCTGAGCATGTAAGTGCCCTGGTGGGGACCTCTCGTTGCTATGCTGCTGTTAGAACAGTGTAACTAGGTAGCAATGGGATTACAGTAGTTGGTCCGGTGGGAGCTGTAAGGAACGTTAGAACAATCCATCTTCACTTCTACAGAGCCACAGGTGCAGCAGTCTAGTCTTTTCCTAACCGCTTCAGATTACCCACCTGTGGCTTAATGAGCTCTGCTTAACTGACTTATTTGTGAGACATTGGTGCCTTTTTTTTTTCATTTGAATGCATCACATTTTATTTATATTTTATTTGCTGAAGAAATCGCTTTATTTTTTTATTTTTTTTTTATAATTTTGCAATAGTGCCCCTTTAACCAAGGTTTACTGACCCTAAATTGGTTAATGAGGATTAATGATGTGCTCTGATAATGCTCCTATGTAAATCCGTTATTTGTGTGGATGTATGTTATACAACAAAACACAAAAGCAAGTATCTGCAGGTAAAGCAGAACACATTTTGGTTAGGACACAGCAGTGACTACAGAACAGTATGTCTTCATTGAAGCACATGTGGTGTACACAGACAAGGCTGCTCTGTAAGTAGGCCAGAGCTGACAATATTTGTAGGTCAAAGTGTTCTCCTGAAATTCCAGCTCTCATTTGCTGTGTCTACATTATTTACAGTCACAAAGAGAAGGTGAAAAACAAAAGCCCCTCCTCATTGTTAATCAGAGGGAAACTGTATGAACAATGTGCACCACTGCAGAGGCATTCAGTGTATTGAAGCCATGCTGAATTATTTACTCTTGATAAGGTGCCTCCAGTGTATTCAAGTTATTGTGGCTCCAAGAGCTAACTTTATACTAAACACACACTCACACAAGAAATCACAAACTGAATTAAGTCGCGTTCGAAAAGCACCATGTTCATTAGAGTTAATCAGAAGTTTGACATTTGGACCTTTCAAGTACAAATATAATTTGTGTAGCTGCGCTTGCCTGCAGCTATGTATCTAAACACAGTCTTAAAGGAAACCTGTGGTGAAAATAAACTGATGAGAAACGTTATCTATTCCACTACTTCTATAAAAAAAAAAAAAAAAATAAATAAAATAATATGACTTTAGGATATTCCACAATTTTAGATTTTGTGCATCAGCTAAAAAACAAACATAAAAATTAGGTTTATGGTTGTCTTATCTTGACTGAATTGTACAGTCTTTAATATAGAGAGTTCCAAGCCAAAACACATGAACTAGTGACTTATCTCTAACCTGCAATCAGACATTGTTCTCTGCCAGGAAAGTGCTTTATGGCGGTAATCCCTTACGAGTGAAGATTACACTGTAGTCCGTCTAGTTGGTCCCGACTGGAAAGACAACTTTACTTACGGTAACGTCTTTTCCAGTAGTCAGAAGGACAGCACCCCTGGTGAGACTTGTCTCCCTCCCAATCGTGGACAGGAACTGCAAAAGAAAAGATTTGCATAACAAATTGGCAGCCATACATAAGCCACTATCTTACCACCAGTAACTCAGTTAATACAATAGATGACACGGACCGCATAGATGCTTACTTACATAATTATTATTCCACCCAAAGGAAGGGCGGGTTGCAGGGGTGCTGTCCTTCTGACTACTGGAAAAGACGTTACCGTAAGTAAAGTTGTCTTTCCCAGAACGTCATTGGACAGCACCCCTGGTGAGACGATGTACAAGATATAGGATCTAGGGAGGGACCACTGCCTGCAGCACCTTCCTTCCAAATGATAAGTCTGCTGCAGCCGAGATGTTTAGGCGATAATGTTTCACAAAAGTGTTCTGACTTGACCAGGTAGCAGCTCTGCATATCTGTTCTATAGATGCCCCTGCCCTCTCTGCCCAGGAGGTTGATATTGCTCTTGTAGAATGAGCTCTGATTGGAGAGATTAAATGCTTTCCTTGAACCTGATACGCTGATGTGATAGCCTGTTTTATCCATCGTGCCAGCGTTGCTTTGGAAGCTTTGTTGCCTCTTTGTTTTCCAGCAAAAAGGGTGAACATTGCGTCAGTTTTCCTCCAGGAACTTGTTCTTTCCATGTAGTGTATAAGACATCTCCTTACGTCAAGGGAATGGAGTCTCCTTTCCTTTTCATTACTAGGATTCTCGCAAAAGGAGGGTAGGAAGATCTCCTGATTTCTGTGAAAAGAGGAAACTACCTTGGGTAGAAAAGCTGCATCAGGACGTAATGTTATTCTATCCTCTGAAATGGTGCAATAAGGCTCTCTAATGGATAGTGATTGTAATTCACCAATTCTCCTGGCTGAAGTAATTGCCAGCAGGAAAATGGTTTTTAAGGTAAGAAATTTTTCCGAAATTTGCGCTAATGGCTCAAACGGAGCCTCACACAAACCCTGTAAAACAATGTTTAAATCCCAAGCAGGTACTTTTGTTTTAATTGCTGGCTTAAGTCTCTTTAAAGCCTGAAAAAAACGTACAATTAGATTTTCCTCTGCTAATCGTTTTTCTAAAAACACACTAAGAGCAGATACCTGTACTTTCAGGGTGCTGATACTAAGACCTTTCTTATATCCACACTGAAGAAATTCCAATACGGATTTAAGAGATGAATTGTTAAAGGATCTTTCCCTACACCAATCGTTAAATATTCTCCAGGCTTTTTGGTATATTTCTCGAGTCACTTTTTTCCTACTCTGTATCAAAGTTTCTGATAGTTCATCTGAAAACCCTTTGGACTTCAGGATGCCCCATTCAGGTTCCAAGCTGAAAGGTGAAGCATGTGTAAGTTCGGATGCCATACTGGACCCTGAGATAGCAAGTGTGGCAGAGGAGGAAATATTATCGGATCTGTTACTGCTAGTGCCCTCAGTGACGTGAACCATGGTTTTTTTGGCCATAGTGGAGCTATTAAGATTACTCGAGCCCTGTCCTGTATAATCTTCTTTATCACTCGTGCTAGCAACGGAACTGGAGGAAATGCATACATCATTACTTCCCCCCAATTGATCGAGAAGGCATCTACTTTCCATGGTAGATCTTCTGGAAACAGGGCACAAAATTGTTGGCATTTCGTATTCACTTTCCTTGCAAACAAGTCTATTTTTGGGCAGCCCCATTGTAACGTCACCTGCTGGAATATTTCCTGATCTAATGACCATTCGTTCGCATCCAACCTCTTCCTGCTGAGGTAGTCTGCCAGTTGGTTTGAGGTTCCTTTTAAGTGTGTCGCTGTTAAGGATGAGAGATTCCTTTCTGACCAAAATAGGATCCTCGTCGTCTTTTCCCATAAGGATTGACTCCTCGTACCCCCTTGTTTGTTTAGGAAAGCCACCACACTTTGATTGTCTGTCCTTATCCTCACATGAGACTTCTTGATTTGGGGCCCGAAATGTAGTAACGCTTGCCACACTGCTTGCAGTTCTCTGTTGTTTGATGACTGTGAACTGATCGTCATATTCCAGGCTCCCTGGGCCGGTTGAGAATTGAAGTGGGCTCCCCAACCCCATAAACTGGCGTCGGTTGTAATTGTATTCTGATGAGGAAAACTCCACAGACGACCTGGAGATAGATGATCCAGCTGTTTCCACCAAAGAAGAGAAGCCTTTGTACTCTGTGGAATGACGATTTTCTTGTCCAGTGACGTCATAGACCTGTTCCAAGATTTTAGTATCCACATCTGTAAGAATCTTGCATGGAACTGCCCCCACTGGATTGCCGGAAAAGAAGAAGTTAGAAGACCTAGAAGTGCCATGGCCTTTCTTAGCGATATGCTTCTCAATTTCTGAAACGAGAGAACATTGTCAATAATAGCACTGATCTTCCTATCAGGTAACAACAATTTCTCCTTTCTAGTAGAAATAATGAAACCCAAAAACTCTAAGGATTGGAAAGGAACTAGGGCAGACTTTTCCCAATTAATCAACCAACCCAAATCCTGGAAGAAGCTCAAAGTTGTAGATATCTGATCAAACACGGATTTCTCAGAAGACCCCCATAATAAAAAATCATCAAGGTAACCGACAATATTAATCTGTTCTAACCTGAGAAGGGCTAGTACCTCAGACATAACCTTGGTGAATAGCCATGGGGCTGAAGATAATCCGAAAGGTAAGGCATTAAACTGAAAATGTCTTACCTCTCCTTCCATCCACACGGCGAACCTTAGGTATTGTTGGCAGGACAAATGGATTGGCAGATGAAGATATGCATCCTTTAGGTCTAGAGATGCCAAGAAGTCGTCTTTCTGTAAGAGATGAACTACAGATCGGATATTGTCCATCCTGAACTTTCTGTATTTGACCCTCAGATTTAGTTTCTTTAGATTTAGAATAAATCGATAGGTTCCCTGAGGCTTCTTTACCAGGAAGACTGGAGAGTAGAATCCTTGTTCTTTTTGGCATGCTGGAACCTGACGAATTACCCTTTTCTGAAGAAGTGACCTTATTTCTGATTGAAGGGCTATTCTTAAAGATGGGTCTTTTGGACAAGGGGTTAGGACAAAATTTTGAGGGGGAGGCTGCTCGAACTCTATTTTGTAACCTTCTAATATTATATTCAGTAACCACTGATTGCTGAACAGTTGTTGCCATTTTTCGAAATAGTTGGTGACTCTCCCCCCCACTGGAATGATGGCGTCATTGCTTGTTTGTCTTTTTGGTATTAGTAGAGGTATTGGGGGGTCTTTGTTGTCTATAAGGGGCCCATCTTCTACCCCTGGAAGATTTGTTATCCGCTTCATTTTTGGCGGGGGCCCGAAATGGCCGCTTATTTTGAAAAGGGCGCTTCCTTGGGAAATTCTTCTTATTATCCGCCGTACGATCTAGTGTATCGTCCAGCTTTGAACCGAACAGCAGATTACCTTCACAGGGGATACCACAAAGCTTAGATTTTGAGGAAGTATCCCCATTCCAGGTCTTAACCCATACTCCCCTTCTAGCCGAGTTGACTAGCGCCGTAGTTCGGGCTGCCAACTTTACTGTATCATCTGCCGCATCAACCATGTAATTTGAGGCATTCGTAATTTTTGGGAAGTCATTCAGAATTTCTTCCCTAGAAACTCCATTAGCAATCTTAAATTGTAGGTCTGCTAGCCAAGTTTTCAGAGAACGACTAACTGCTGTTGATGCCACAGCCGGTTTGAAAGTTAATGAAGCCGATTCCCAAGCCCTACGCAAAACATTATCCATTTTTTTGTCTATTGGATCTTTTAGGTTACCGAAGTCTTCAAACAACAGGTCTGATTTTCTTGACACCCTGGAAAAGGAAGGATCCAGCTTTGGCGGAGGACCCCAATAAGCCTGATCATCCGGGGCAAAAGGGTAGCGCTTAGATAAAGATTTGGGCCAAAAGGCCCTTTTCTCAGGATTTTCCCATTCTTTCTTAATCATAGATTTAAGAGTAGAATGGACCGGAATGAATCTAGATTGGGGGTCCGCCAAACTTTCATACATCTGGTCCAGGGGTGTCAGGGGTTTTTGCTCTGATCTAATACCCATTGTTTCATGCATGGAGGTTAGGAGATCCTTCATTAAATTTGGGGAAAAAGCAAATTTCTGTGATTTCTCAGCTTTTTCTATCTCTTCACCCTCAGATATCTCTTCAAATGCAGATATTTCCCCCTCAGAGAGTTCTGAGGCCTCTATATCACTCTCCCTACTTCTCCTAGCCTGCACAGGAATACGTGCCGGCGGAGTAGGAGAAGACCCAGTATTGATAGGTATAACAGCAGCGTCACTGCTAGGGCCAGGAACATCAGCAGGGTTGGGGGCTACAGCTTGAGAAGAAATAGCAGAATCCTTAATTTCTTTGATTGCTGAAGACATTTCCGCCCGCATCCAACCCATCAGATCTTTAAATATGACAGGGGATTCATCCTTAACCAGCTTATTTGTGCAATCCTGGCACAACTTTTTAGAGGATGAGGATGACAGGCGAGTGGAGCAAATGGCACATTTCTTCGCAGATTTGCTAGATCCACTTGATGCATGCTGACCCTTGTCAGTCTTATCATGTTTTTCAAGCTTTTCATGTTTTTCAGGCTATAAAACATAATAATAAGCCAACCATTAGCACCCTCTCTAGTACACACATATATATATATACACACTGCATATCTATATTCCCATTGTACTTGCCAGAGAGGTATCTTGGGCTGGCCTGGCAGACTGCACAGGAGCTGACCCAGAAGCGTCCTCCATGCTCACATAAACCACCAGAGTGAGACAGGGAAAAGGATTAAATCCAGAATCACATGAACAACAGGACTCAGCTGACTAGCCCATTAGCATAATTTATTTGCATAATCCCCTGTCGCGGCACCTGCCGCTTAATAGATATGCATAATTACCTCGTATTTCCGCAGCCCCTGCCGCGCTATTTGCTAATTACCTCAGCGAATCAGCTGATGCTGATTCGCAATCACCTCCGCGGCCCCTGCCGCCCAATCAGAGTCACGCTGGACGCCGCGCGTGACAACTTCCGGGTTGACCCGGAAGTACCTTGGTCTGAAAACGCGCCTGCGCTATATCTCTGCTGCCTCATACGGAGAAGCCTCCTCCACGCTGCAGGGCTCCGACTGTCCACTGTACAGCATGCCTGGAGCCCTGAAAGACGTTGCCCCCGATCATCTGTCATGGATAGCATCCTGGAGACCTCTCCTCTGCATTCCCGTCCGGGACAGGAAACTGAACTGAGTTACTGGTGGTAAGATAGTGGCTTATGTATGGCTGCCAATTTGTTATGCAAATCTTTTCTTTTGCAGTTCCTGTCCACGATTGGGAGGGAGACAAGTCTCACCAGGGGTGCTGTCCAATGACGTTCTGGGAAAAAAACTATAATTTGCATAACTGATTAGGAAAAAGGCGGCAGGAAAAAGAAGGAAAAGCACCTACTTTCTGTAAGCTACAAAGTCTTGTCTTGTCATACTGACACATGAATTCTACTGTAATTCAAAAATTCAGAAAAATGTAGTATGCCATCTACTGTTCTTCCTCCTTTCATTGTTCCCATTCATTGATCTCTTGGCTAACAGGGGCAACATGGGCACGCGCAGCAGCACTACAGCAGCCGCCTGGACGTGACAATCACGTCCAGGCGGCTTAAATCGTTAATTAAGCCTAATATTAATTTGATAATAACAATACCAGTTGCATGGCTATGCTGCTGATCCTCTGCCTCTAATACTTTTAGCTATAGACCTTGAACAAACATGGATCAGATCAGGTGTTTGACATTGTCAGATCTGACAAGATTAGCTGCATGCTTGTTGCTGGTATGAGTCAGTCACTACTTAAGCCAAATAGATCAGCAAGGCTGCCAGGCAAATGGTATAGTTTAAAAGGATATAAATATGGCAGCCTCCATTTTCCTTTGTTACAGTTGTCCTTTAACCTCCTTGGCGGTTATTCCGAGCTAGGGTCGGGGCGGCCAACCGCAGCTGAGAGCGGCAATCCCGACCTCGGTGCCTTGGGGTAGCCGCCAGAGGCTGTATGCAGAGCAATGCGCGCAGCAGGAGCGTTTCTACATACCTCCCGGGGATCCCGACGTCGGCTGGCCTTCCTCTCCTCCGAGGCTCTGCTTCCTGTTGGTGAGATCGCCGGCTGTCGTCATAATGACAGCCGGCAATCTCACTTTAGAGTTGCAGCACCACACGGAGGATGGAGGCATAACTGCAGCGCGAGAGCCCAGGGAGGTGAGTGATTGCTGGAACTGCTGCAGATCTCCCTGGCAGCATGATTTTTTTTCCAGGTCTTAGGGTCTGAAAGGGTGCAAAAAAAAATTGCACCGCTTTAGACCCTAAAATCCGGAAAGAATCATACCACCAAGGGGGTTAAGTAACACATCTTTTGCTAAGCTGAAGTCAACCCATTCAACCAACGATACAGCTGTAGAAATGCCAACAAAAGTTGCACGGACTTTCTCTGTTCCATTATGTCACACTGGCAGTCGGGCACATGCCCATCCCAGTGTTTGCCCTCAGTTACCCTGCCTCTACACCATGAAAGATCTGAGTCCAGCATTTCAGGCACACAAGCTGATATCCTCAGACTGAAAGCAACACAAAAGAGAGCAAATAAATCTGATACTTTATCCACTTAACCTGATGAACTTGAAAGAAAGAACGCCATTCAGATTTTTAAGAGCAACATTAAAAAGGGTCCATTGATAATTGGTGCAGAACAAGTCTCCCACTGGTTCACCCTTCTACCCAGTTTTATTATAGTTCTAGAAGTTCTAGTTATTAAAAACAGAATACAAGCATCCTAAAGCACTAGAAGATGAAATTGTAACAGTGTAGAAAAGCAGCAATGTGTAGTAAGCTTGCAAGTGGGAAAGTAGAATCCATGTCCTAAAGACATAACATCCTGACAACAAGAACAAACAGCCTGCAGGAGTAAGAAATGAAAGGACTGCTACTTGTGATCTTACAATCAATTACTGCATTTGACAAATAATGAGCATAGCAACGCAACATGTAGGACTCAAGGCTCCACGCTGCTTTCTGCTTTTTCCCTTATAAATACAAATGGTGATACTAAGGCGTGAAGGGAAAAATATCTGTTTTTGCTAAGATAAAAAAAGGCTTTTTCCCCCCTTCTTATCAATAGGTTATTGATGTTACCAATGTCTTCAGCTTTGAAGTATTTACTCTTATTTACCTTTGGTACATCAGTTTTAAAGGACCTTGGCAAAATAAGATACACTGCAAGGAGGATATTGTTCAAACATAACTTTTTATAAATTGCTAACATTTTCTAACAAGCATGGATTCATTATTACAAAGAGACTAAGGCCTCAATTCACTAAGATCATGCTGGAGATAATAAGGCAAGAGAAAACTTACCTCCACACTGTAAGAGAGTTATCTTATCTCTTCATTCCTTATGTTACCTCTTCTGTAGTTAAGTTACCTCCTCTGTAGTTATTTTCACACGCAGTTAATGAACAGACTGTCTTTAACTCTGGAGTTATTTTAAGGATTAAAGAGTTAACTTAAAGACAGAAGAGTTAACTTTAGGTTTGCCTGAGGTAAAATGTTTCCTGAATACTACATGCCTTATCACCATGGTAACAACTCTAGAAGAGTTATTAACCCCCCTGGCGGTATGAAAAATTCCGGCAGGAGGCAGCGCAGCAGTTTTTTTTTATTTTTTTTTTTTAAATCATGTAGCGAGCCCAGGGCTCGCTACATGATAGCCGCTGCTCAGCGGCATCCCCCCAGCCCCGCCGATCGCCTCCGGCGATAAGGAAATCCCGTTCAAAGAACGGGATTTCCTGGAGGGCTTCCCCCGTCGCCATGGCGACGGGGCGGGATGACGTCAGCGACGTCATTGGGAGTCCCGAACCACCCCTCGGCGCTGCCTGGCACTGATTGGCCAGGCAGCGCACGGGGTCTGGGGGGGGGGGCACGCGCCACATCAGATAGCGGCGATCGGGCGGGGGCCGGCGGCGATCAGAGTGCTGGCGCAGCTAGCAAAGTGCTAGCTGCGTCCAGCAAAAAAAAAATTATGAAAATCGGCCCAGCAGGGCCTGAGCGGCAACCTCCGGCGGCTTACTCCATGTCCAGCACGGGGTTACCGCTAAGGAGGTTAAAGACAGGAGATAAGCTTAGTGAATTGAGTCCTAAGACTAATAAGCTTGATTAAAGAGACACTTAAATCTAGGAATTTAAAAAAAAAAAAAAAATGTACTTGCCTGGGGCTTCTACCAGCCCCCTGCAGCTGTCCCGTGCCCTCGCAGTCACTCACGAATGCTCCGGTCCCACGCCGCCAGCTAGTTTCGTTTTCTCTGACAGGGAGTCGGCGGTCTTTCTGCGCCTGCGCAGGCCTGGCCACACATATCCTTCATTTTCCCATCCTCAACAGCGTCCTGCACAGGCGCAGGACGCTATTGCGGATGGGAGCACAAAGAAAAATACGCGTGGCCAGGCCTGTCGGCGAAAACGAAGCTAGCTGGTGGCAGGGGCCCGGAGGCTCCGTGAGTGACTGCGAGGGCACGGGACAGCTGGAGGGGTCTGGTAGAAGCCCCAGGAAAGTAAAACTGATTTTTTATTCCTGGCTTAAGTGTCCCTTTAAGGTACCAATTAGCTAAAGATTGTTTGGGGCATCACTCTATTGCAGTTGTAGCCTTCCTTTTCTCAAAGCAGGTTTTTTGTTTATTATTTTTCATGAAGAAAATATTTTACAAATAAACCATGAACATGAGAAACAAAGGGGTAACACACACACACACACACACACACACACACACACACACACACACACACACACACCTCTGGCAGGTATTAATTTTTTTGAATATGATACCACAACTATCCTTGGCCAATTTCACCCATTCCTCTTTGCAGCACCTCTCAAGCTCCATCAGGTTGGATGTCTGTTTCCTGCTTGGCATGTACACCAAAAAGCTCAATCTTTGTCTCATCAGACCAGAGAATTTATAGAGTATTTGAAAACAGCAGCGCATCCAATCCTTTCCATTCAACGTTGTCACCCTTCGTTTCCCTGCTGAGGAAAGGGGGGAGTGTGACCCCCAACCTGCATGTGGTGATTGAAATCCCTTGCACAGTGTGTTTGACGACACAGGGTGTACTTGTGCTAAAAGGTTCATACGCTATGTGCATGTATTTCTCTTCTTTATCCAGGTCTTTGTGAACAGGTGACAACGTTGAAAGGAAAGGATTGGATGCGCTGCTGTTTTCAAATACTCTATTGCTTCGAGTGGAATCTATTGGTTTCACTTACTTGGCAGTCAGCTGCATATAAATTAACGGCACGGGAAGGGTGGTGAGCGCTGTATCTCTTTGAACTAAGACCAGAGAATTTAGTTTCTCATGGTCAGAGTCCTCCAGGTGCCTTTTGGCAAACTCCAGGCAGGCTGCAATGTGCCCTTTACCAAGGAGTGGTTTCCATCTGGCCACTCTACCATACAGGCCTGATTGGAGAATTGCTGCAAAGATGGTTGTTCTTCTGGAAGGTTCTCTTCTCTCCACAGGGGACCTCTGGCAGAGTGACCATAGGGTTTTTTGTCACCTCCCTGACTAAGGCCCTTCTCTCCCAATCACTCAGTTTAGTTGGCTGGCCAGCTCTAGGAAGAGTCCTGGTGGTTATGAACTTCTTACACTTACGAATGATGGAGGTCACTGTGCTCATTGGAACCTTCAAAGCAACACATTTTTCTTTAACCTTCCCCAGATTTGTGCCTTTAGATATTCCTGTCTTGGATGTCTATGGACAATTCCTTTGACTTCATGCTTGGTTTGTGCTCTGACATGAACTGTCAACTGTGGTACCATATATAAACAGGTGTGTGCCTTTCCAAATGCTCAACTTGAATTTACCACAGGGGTACGCCAATAAAAGCTGCAGAAACAGTTCAAGGATGATCATGACAAACTGGATGCACCTGAGCTCAATTTTGAGCCTCATGGCAAAGGCTGTGGATACTTATGTACAAGTGCCTTCTCAACTTATTTATTTTAAATAAATTCTCAAAAATCTCAAGTAACTTTTTTCACATTATGGAGTGTTATGTGTAGATTTCTGAGGATTAGAAAATAATTTAAACCATTTTGGAATAAGGACGTAACCTACAGCGTGGAGAAAGTGAATAATACTTTCCACCTCAAATTAACCTAGGATTTATACTAGTTCTTAGTACATCTGTAGCAATTGTTATATGCCAGCTGTCCATATTCCATATTAGAAAATAACATGCCCACTAACCACAATCCATTAGAGACGGTATAGAGAATTTAAAATTATCAGCTAAAAAAAAAAAAAAAAAAAAAAAGTTTACCACAGATGAGCAAGAATAGTATAAGAAGGTATTAAGAACAAAAACACAAAAAAATTGAAATAGAAAAACACCCCTCGCCGCCCCCTCCCTCCATTTCCACTACATCCATCTCCAGGATTTGAATCTTGGGCCCAGCATGGTCTCTTTTTTGCAGCACTCCTAGCTGATGTTTGGATGTGCCGTATTCTCTGGAGCAAAAAAGTAATTGTTCACTTTTCTGCATCCAATTTATGCATTGTAAATGAAAGGGTCCAGTACAACCACCTCCTGTTTTCCGGAGCTGGCCACCAAAAAAACCAAGTGAAGATCATGCAAACAAACGTTTCGTTCCACAGATACGATTAAAATGTCCACTCAATGTAAACAACATGCAGACAGTAACACATCCACAGAAGTTCACGCGTATTGGAGTAAAAAGGGACTCCTCAATCATAGCTATGATTAACCACTTGCCGACCGCCTTAAGCCGATGGGTGGCGGCAAGGGCTGGGCCCAAACGACCGCAATATGCCCATCGGCGGTGGGCGTTTTTATGCGATCACGTCATTCGTGACGTGATCAGCCGCCGGCAACAGGCTCCGCCCCCCTCGCGCTGTAACCCACCGGCTGTTCGGAAGCGCCGGCGGGTTACTAGCACCCGGATCGCTGCTGAGAATAGGTAGAATAGGCTTTGTAATGTATACAAAGCCTATTATACAGGCTGCCTCCTGCCCTGGTGGTCCCAGTGTCCGAGGGACCACCAGGGCAGGCTGCAGCCACCCTATGTCGCACCCAAGCACACTGATCTCCCCCCCCCCGCCCCCTGATCGCCCACAGCACCCCTCAGACCTCTGTTTACACTCAATCACCCCCCCTAATCACCCAATCACTCCCTGTCACTATCTGTCAACGCTATTTTTTTAACCCTAAACTGCCCCCTGCTCCCTCCTGATCACCCCCCACCCCTCAGATTCTCCCCAAACCCTCCTCCCCTGTGTACTGTATGCCTCTACCCCGCCTGTAATAACCCACTGATCACCTGTCAATCACCCATCAATCACCCCCTGTCACTGCCACCCATCAATCAGCCCCTAACCTGCCCCTTGCGGGCAATCTGATCACCCACCCACACCAATAGATCGCCCGCAGATCCGACATCAGATCACCTCCCAAGTGCAGTGTTTACATCTGTTCTCTCCTCTAAACACCCACTAATTACCCATCAACCACCCCCTATCACCACCTGTCACTGTTACCCATCAGATTAGACCCCAATCTGCCCCTTGCAGGCACCCAATCACCCACCCACACGCTCAGATTGCCCTCAGACCCCCCCCCCCTTATCAATTCGCCAGTGCATTATTTACATCTGTTCTTCCCTGTAATAACCCACTGATCACCTGTCAATCACCAATCACCCATCAATCACCCCACCCATCACTGCCACCCATCAATCAGCCCCTAACCTGCCCCTTGCGGGCAATCTGATCACCCACACCATCAGATTGCCCCAGACCTACCCTCAGATCACCTCCAAAGTGCATGGTTTACATCTGTTCTGCCATCTAATCACCCATCAATCAGCCCATGTCACTGATACCCATCAGATTAGACCCCTATCTACCCCTAGGGCACCCAATCACTCGCCCACACCCTTAGAACGCCCTCAGACCCCAGCCCTGATCACCTCGCCAGTGCATTGCTTGCATCTATTTCCCCCCTCTAATCACACCTTGAGACACCCATCAATCACCTCCTGTCGGCACCTGTCACCCCCTATCACACCTACCCATCAGATCAGGCCCTAATTTGCCCCGTGTGGGCTCCTGATCACTCGGCCAAACCCTCAGATCCCCCTCAGACCCCCTTTCCGATCACCTCCCCAGCGCATGGATTGCATCTATTTTCCCCTCTAACCACTACCTGAGACACCCATCAATCACCTCCTGTCACCCCCCTAGCACTCCTATCCATCAGATCAGGCCCAATACAACCTGTCATCTAAAAGGCCACCCTGCTTATGACCGCATCCACAATTTGCCCCCTCATAGACCACCTGTCATCAAAATTTGCAGATGCTTATACCCCTGAACAGTCATTTTGAGAAATTTGATTTCCAGACTAATCACGGTTTTGGGCCCGTAAAATGCCAGGGCAGTATAGGAACCCCACAAGTGACCCCATTTTAGAAAAAAAAAAAAGACACCCAAGGTATTCTGTTAGGTGTATGACGAGTTCATAGAAGATTTTATTTTTTGTCAAAAGTTAGCGGAAATTGATTTTTTTTTTTTTCACAAAGTGTCATTTTCCACTAACTTGTGACAAAAAAATAAAATCTTCTATGAACTCACCATTCACCTAACGGAATATCTTGGGGTGTCTTCTTTCTAAAATGAAGTCACTTGTGGGGTTCCTATACTGCCCTGGCATTTTAGGGGCCCTAAACCATGAGGAGTAGTCTAGAAAACAAATGCCTCTAAATGACCTGTGAATAGGACATTGGGCCCCCTAGCGCACCTAGGCTGCAAAAAAGTGTCACACATGTGGAATCGCCGTACTCAGGAGAAGTAGTATAATGTGTTTTGTGGGGTATTTTTACACATACCCATGCTGGGTGGGAGAAATCTCTCTGTAAATGGACAATTGTGTGTAAAAAAAAAAAAAAAAAAAAAAAAAAAAATGTGTCATTTACAGAAATATTTCTCCCACCCAGCATCTGTATGTGAAAAAATACACCACAAAACACATTATACTACTTCTCCTGAGTACGGCAGTACCACATGTGTGGCACTTTTTTGCACCCCAAGTGCGCCAAGGGGCCCAAAGTCCAATGCGTACCTTTAGGATTTCACAGGTCATTTTGCGACATTTGGTTTCAAGACTACTCCTCACGGTTTAGGGCCCCTAAAATGCTAGGGCAGTATAGGAACCCCACAAATGACCCCATTTTAGAAAGAAGACACCCAAAGGTATTCCGTTAGGTGAATGGTGAGTTCATAGAAGATTTTATTTTTTTGTCACAAGTTAGCGGAAAATGACATCTTGAAACCAAATGTCGCAAAATGACCAGTGAAATCCTAAAGATGCTCATTGGACTTTGGGCCCCTTAGCGCAGTTTTGCACATACCCATGCTGAGTGGGAGAAATATTTCTGTAAATAGACAATTGTGTGTGGAAAAAAAAAAAAAAAATTGTCATTTACTGAGATATTTCTCCCACCCAGCATGGGTATGTGTAAAAATACACCCCAAAACACATTATACTACTTCTCCTGAGTACGGCAATACCACATGTGTGGCACTTTTTTGCAGCCTAACTGCGCTAAGGGGCCCAAAGTACAATGAGCATCTTTAGGCTTTACAGGGGTGCTTACAATTAGGCACCCCCCAAAATGCCAGGACAGTGAACACACCCCACAAATGGAAACTTTTTTTTTTTGTCACAAAGTCATTTTCCGCTAACTTGTGACAAAAAATAAAATCTTGTATGAACTCAATATACAATACAATACAATACAATAACATTTCTATAGCGCTTTTCTCCCATAGGACTCAAAGCGCTTAGGCTCTCTCAGATTCAGTAATTAGTAGGATGAAGTATTCACACAACAAAAGTTATATTTCTGCAAATGCCAAACTGAACAGGTGGGTTTTCAGTCTGGATTTAAACACGTCCAGGGATGGAGCTGTCCTGATCTGTTGAGGTAAGGAGTTCCAAAACGTAGGGGCAGCATGACAGAAGGCTCTGGGACCAAAAGTTTCCAAGTGGACTCTGGGTATGACTAGATTATTAGAACCTGTTGATCTGAGAATGCGGGGATTGCTACGCAGCTGCAACATATCTTTCATATATCCAGGGCCTAAATTATTCAAGGATTTAAATGTCAGTAGGCAGATCTTGAATAGGACCCTCCATTCTATAGGTAGCCAGTGAAGGGAGTGCAGGACTGGCATTATGTGGCAGTGACGGGGTTGGTTGGTTAGCAGTCTGGCAGCAGTATTCTGTATCAGCTGTAGTCGGTACAAGACCTTTTTTGGAAGGCCAGTGTAGAGAGCATTGCAGTAGTCCAGTCGGGATGTGATGAAGGCGTGGACTAAGGTTGGCAGATCTTCTGGGGGTATGAGGTGCTTGATTTTTGCAATGTTCTTCAGGTGAAAATAGGATGATTTCACCACAGCAGAGATTTGAGTTCTGAACTTTAAATCCCAATCAATTAGAACTCCCAGGCTACGCACATGATCAGAGCTGCGCAGATCCGTGCCTCCTATTCCCAGTGGTGAAGACTGCAAGTTAAGTTGTTTTGTTATCATGCTCTGCCCTCCTATCAGAAGGACTTCAGTTTTGTCTGCATTTAGTTTCAGCCAGTTGTCATTCATCCATTGCTGTAGTTCACGTAAGCAGGCGTTTATAGTTAGAGTTGGGTCTGTCACACCAGGCTTGAAGGAAAGATATAGTTGAGTATGCCTCTCACTAAATACTTTGGGATGTCTTCTTTCCAAAACGGGGTCATTTGGGGGGTATTTATACTATCCTGGAATTTTAGCACCTCATGAAACATGACAGGTGGTCAGAAAAGTCAGAGATGCTTCAAAATGGGAAAATTCACTTTTGGCACCATAGTTTGTAAACGCTATAACCTTTACCCAATCCAATAAATATACACTAAATTTTTTTTATTTTTTTTTAATCAAAGACATGTAGCAGAATAACTTTCGTGCTCAAATGTATAGGAAATTTTACTTTATTTGAAAAATGTCAGCACAGAAAGTTAAAAAAAGTCATTTTGACAAAATTCATGTCTTTTTTGATAAATATAATAAAAACTAAAACTCGCAGCAGCAATCAAATAGCACCAAAAGAAAGCTGTATAAGGGCCCTTTTCCACTAGCAATCGCAATCACAAATCACAAACGCCAGCGATTGCGATTGCGATTTTTCATTAATTCTGTTATGCGATTGCGATTTGTGATTTTCATTTGCATTGCATTATCATTGTAAAAATCGCTCCAGCAAGCGATTGCGATTTGCGATTAGCGATTTCCAAATCGAATCACTGTAGTGGAAAATACTTCTCGTGATTTCTATGATAAAGTAACAACTCTAGCGATTTAAAAATCACTAGCGATTTGCGATTTTGCGATTCAGCAATCACAATCGCTCTAGTGGAAAAGGGCCCTTAGTGACAAGAAAAGGAGGTAAAATTCATTTAGATGGTAGGTTGTATGACCGAGCAATAAACCATGAAAGCTGAAGTGGTCTGAATGGAGAAAAAGGCTCTGGTCCTTAAAGAGAATCTGTATTGTAAAATCGCACAAAAAGTAAACATACCAGTGCGTTAGGGGACATCTCCTATTCCCCTTTGTCACAATTTCGCCGCATTAAAAGTGGTTAAAAACAGTTTTAAAAAGTTTGTTTATAAACAAACAAAATGGCCACCAAAACAGGAAGTAGGTTGATGTACAGTATGTCCACACATAGAAAATACATCCATACACAAGCAGGCTGTATACAGCCTTCCTTTTTAATCTCAAGAGATCATTTGTGTGTTTCTTTCCCCCTGCAGCTATCTTCCACTGAAGTGTCAGGCTTTTTCTTCCTGCAGAGTGCAGACAGCTCTTCATGTATGTAATTCCTCAGTATGTGAAAGCCCAGCCAGCTCAGTGGAGGATTTATCTAGCTTGTAAAAGATAATAGAGCAGAGAGAACCTGCCATAATCTAAAGAACACACAGGCAGTGTGCAGAGAGGGGCCTGGAGGGTGGAGATGCATCACAGAACCACAACACTGAAGAACTTGGCAGCCTTCCAGACACAGGCTGACAAGTCTGACAAGAGAGAGAGATACGTTGATTTATTACAGAGATGGTGATAGTAGAACGTGCTGCAGAAAGCCAGAACACATTAGAATAGATTTTGGAACTTGTAGGGTGATGAAAAACAGGATGCAATTTTTGTTACGGAGTCTCTTTAAAGCGGAATATAATTCTGCTTTTTAACTTTGCTCTAAAACATTATTTACAGCATATTATATGCAACAAGCATTTTTTTTTTACTAGACCAGCATTGGAAGGGTTAAACACACAGCTTTAAAGTTCCTGGAGAGAACTGCTGCCGCATCCGAGGCTTACATAGATACATTTCAGCAAAACAAAATGTAACAACTGTGGAATGACTCACTCTCTCTGACTGTGCAGGAGTTGGAGGACAGCCAAAGAGTGTGTAACATTCACCACTTGCTACATTTTGTTTACTGAAATGTATCTATCTAAACTTTGGCTGCGGAGCAGCTCTCTCCACAGAACTTTAAACTCTGTGTGTAACCTTTCCAATGCAGGTCTAGTAAAAAAAAAAAAAAAAAAAAATATGGTTGCATATAATATGCTGTAAATAATGTTTTAGAGCAAAGTTGAAATGCAGGGTTATATTCGGCTTTAAGGGGCGAAAAGACTGTTGTCCTCAAATGGTTAAAGGACTTACGAGGCCAAAATCTGCCCCCAAAACGTAAAAAAAAAGTTAACTACCTGCATGACTTTGTAAGGCACGGAGGACGCCGTCCGCGCCCTCCCGCCTGGTCCCCTCTGCTCAATAGCCCCCCGAAAGGCTACGACCCCACGGTCCGGGTCGGTATCTGCAGCCTGCATACAGATGGCCGCCGGAGCTGGCCACGGCTGCGCAGTCCGCATAGCCGCTACTGCGGCTGCGCAGGTCTAGGGCCAACCCTCCGATCCACGCTGCCTGTTACGTGGATCGGGGGGTTGGCCCTAAAGCTGCGCAGCCGCAGTAGCGGCTATGCCGACTGCGCAGCCGTGGCCAGCTCCGGCGGCCATCTTTATGCAGGCTGCAGATACCGACCCGGACCGTGGGGTCGTAGCCTTTCGGGGGGCTATTGAGCAGAGGGGACCAGGCGGAATGGCACGGAGGGCGCGGACGGCGTCCTCCGGGCCTTACAAAGTCATGCAGGTAGTTAACTTTTTTTACGTTTTGGGGGCAGATTTTGGTCTCGTAAGTCCTTTAAGGAGTCGCTTTTACCACATGTTGGTTAAATAAAGATTGCATGTGGGTTTGGGGGTCCCAGGTGGTGGCAAAGCCCAGGGCCCCCTTTGGTCATGTGCAACAGTGTTTGTGCGTTTACCTTTTTTTGCAGCTCCTAGTATGCAGAATTGTTAGGTAGGCGGGTGTGAGAGGAATACCTGCATGAGGTACCCCGTTGCTGGTCACAGTCTACGGCTTTGTGCGACCGAACCCCCTCTCCTGTCTATGGCTGAATTGCACTGCACCTGCTTGATTTAGTATTGCAAACATAGGTGTGAGTTATTTGCATCTTTTACTGGCTGACTGGCAGTCTGCAGACCTATATAAATGGCAGAGAGCTGTCTGGGAGTGAGCATTTGTTCCTCTTGTGTTTGGCAATCAGCTTGAAGAGGTAGTGTGGGTATACAGTATTCCCTGGTGATGGCAGTTCCAGGGCTGGCCTGCACTCCCCTTTGGTGTTGGTTTGGGGGGGGGGGGGGGGGGGGGCTAAGGTGGTGGCAGAGCCCAGGGCTCCCACCTGTCATATGCAACAGTGTTTGTGCGTTTTTAAATAAAGATTGGGCATTTTAATTATATCCTTTGTTTGCATAATGTATGCATTTTTTTAGAGTATTATATATTCTATGTAAGGATTTGATTTGAAACAGGTGACCCCTAGTGGAAACCAAAGCGAAAGTAAGGTCCTACAACATTTTGTCCCACTCCTCTCTATCCAAATCTAGTGTATCAGATTGCCATGTTTAGTAACATATGTTCAGCCTCACAGAATAAACCTAATTTACTGTAATTCATTTACACATTACTGATCATTTTGGGAGCTCATCAGGTTCGCAACTTTGTTGGATTCTCTTAAAAAAAATTTTTTTAATTCAAAACAAATTACAGAGAAGGAATAAATTGACATTTATTTGGACCTTCACTTTGTAATTTGACTGGCAACTAGCAAAATAAAGGTGGGTCTCTTTTCTGCTGTCAAACAAGGTAGTTCCATACAGAACATGAGGGCATAGTTGAAATCTAGCAGACTACAGACAGTTTTGTTAGAGATGTATTTACAGAGATATTAAAAAGTTCACTTATCATGAAAAGTGGTCTTAAAGAGAAACCAAGAATTTAACTTCATCCCAATCAGTAGCTGATACCCCCTTTCCCATGAGAAATCTATTCCTTTTCTCAAACGGATCATCGGGGGGGGGGGGGGGGGTCTGTATGGCTGATATTGTGGTGAAACCCCTCCCACAGTGTGATGTCAGGACCATGGTCCTGACATTTTCCTGTCGGTGAACCTCATTGCATTGTGGGAAATAGCAGTTTACAGCTGCTTCCAACTGCCAAAAATGCCTTCTACTGACATCACCTGCTAGCAGTAAAAATGTGATAAATGTCAGAATGTAAATCAGGGAGAGGAAAGATTTTACAATGGGAAAAGAGTGACTAAATCATGTATACATTATTGTAAAAATGAAGCACCTTTTTTTGGACTACGTTATTTTCACTGGAGTCCCTCTTTAAAGGACACCCGAGGTGACGTGACATGATGAGTTTTAAACTATGTGCAACACTATAAAATATAACAAAAATAAGTAACAACAGTACTGTATATTACATACATGGAGACAACTCTATGTATGAAAAATTGTAACTTGAGTTGTCTATAGGTAGGGGATTATCTGTATACCCCCCCCCCCCCTCCAAAAAAACAAACAAAAAAAAACAGCACAAGTTCTCTTTAAAATCCATTAAGTAGAACTCCAGTGCAGGCTCTTTCCTATTGTCGTAGAGTAGTGGGGGTTAGTACAGTATGGTTTTCCCACTACCTACAGGTTAGGTTTATCCCCCCCCCCCCCCCCCCGCTTTCCCAAAATATGAGCAGTGATAGGCAGCACTGAAACCATTTCTGTAGTAGGACATTGCCCACCTGTTCCCACTACCTGTAGTTGTCTGGCTGCTGCACAGCACCCAATAAAACTAACACAAAGCTAACGCAAAGGCACAGTGTAAAATGTAATGAATATGCTGCAAAGAAAAAAAAAAAAGAGAAAGTAGCAGCAATAGCTGTCTGGCTTATACAAGATGTATCATTTCTTGTGTAAACAGGAAAACCTTAAGTCTGTTCTTGGGATTACCATACTGGGGAAATATCTGTCTCCGTGCCAGAGAGCATGATGTATAAGGCTTGTGCTATCAGTGGCAAGCCCTGCTTCCAGACATGGGAGAAACTTCTGCAAGTTTCATAACAAAATAAATAAATATTCTGCTCTACTATTCACTAAAGTATTGCTTAATACACGCAGTGAGAATAAAATATTGCAATCTCTTTCAGCAACCGATCGGGAGCTTTGTATTCATAACAGGTAGATGGATTCTTTCTTTATGCATATATCCATTTACTTATTTAATTGGCAATAGTTATTGCAAAGAAGGGGACATAAAAACAGTGACTAGCAGAAAATGTTAGTGGAGTACTTCTAGCCCTTTGATATGGTATTTTTTAAAAGGAAATAAATAAGGCAGCTTCTATGTTCCCCTCACTTTAGTTGTGCTTAAAAGCTGAATTACTTAATACCTTCTACTTTAGGCTGCATTTCCACTTCTGCGGTGCGAATCGCCGCTGTAAAAATTCGCATGCAGATGCGAATTTCGCATGCGGGTGTATGCGAATTTTCATACGAAGTCGCATGCGAATTCGCATGGATGACGATGTATGCGAATTTAACCATGGCAGTGCTGGTGTGCTTTTTCCATTGTTTCTATGCGAATTCGCATGAAAATTCGCATGAAAATTCGCATACACAAACCGCATGCGAATTTCCTATTAAATGCATTGTATGCGATTCGCATAGCGGTATGCGGTATGCGAATTCTGATGGCTCTGCCATCCGAATTTTTTCTGCACAGAAAAACGCACAGGAATCCTGACAAGTGGAAACAGTCCCATTCACTTGTATTGCTATGCGAATTTGCATGCGAAAAACGCATGCGAATTCGCGATAGTGGAAATGAGCCCTTAAAGAGACACTGAAGCGGGGAAAAAAATATATATGATATAATGAATTGGTTGTGTAGTAAGGATAATTATTAGAACATTAGTAGCGAAGAAAATAGTCTCATTTTTATTTTCAGTTATATAGTGTGTTTTTTTATAACATTGCATCTTTCTCTAATATTTGCAGTTTACACACTACTCAGCATTCTAAATGCTTTCACAGAGCAGGCTAGTGAACTTTTGAGATGTCCTCTGCAGAAAAAAAAAATTTGTGACAGACACTTGAGATAATACGCTTCAGAAGACAGCTCGACTATGAAAGTCGTGGAACCCAGATAAGCTCTGCATAAATAACTGGAGTTTAACTCTTCCTGCACTGTAAATACTGGACTCCTATCTCTGCTGCTAATGTTTTATTTCTTAGCTGTACTACACATGCAAATCAAACTACGCTCAATTATTGCATTTATTTGGAATAATAAAAGAGCCCGCATCAAGCACTCTTTATTAGTAAGTCCAAATGGACTAGGAGGCCTTGCCCTTCCTTCGCTGCAACACTACTATTTTGCTGCACAACTGCAGCATATCGCGTCTTGGTTTACTATAGCCAACTCGTATAATGCTGAGGCACTGGGGTACAGTTTGGATCCGAACAAAGATAGTGCAGCATTAGATCTCCTAAGAGGCCTCATATCCCCTCCAAGCCACCCAACACTATTCTAACCCAGGGGCTTCTAGTTTGGAATCGTGTAATTTCTTATCAGTGAGGGTCACACTGTAGTCACTTCCTGTCTGTCTGAGTCAGGACTGAGTCAGCCACTTACATACCTGATATTTAAGAAAAGTGAGAAGTGCATCTATGGTTCAAAATAGTTTTCAAGCAGGAATGCTTTTAAAATGCCATCAATAGTTTTACTAAAACAAGAAACGTTCTAAATTACAAAGTGACCATCAAAAAAAAAAAAAAAATGAAATCAGTATTTGGTGTGATCAGGTTTTGTCATTGTCTGGTTGAACTCGATTGATGTATGTCTTTTTTCAACCCAAATAACTATGTAACTGCAGCAGTTTTCTAAAATTGTCCATGTTGCCTGAAAGAACATAACATTCAAGGCATTTTATCACAGCCAATGTTCAGCAGTCTGATGGTGTCTATATTAGCGAATAAACCTGCTACTAAAATAAGTGTAAATAAACTACTAATAATGCAAATAAACTACTAGCTAGGAAATTGTGAAACCACCATGTTGGCCATTCAAGATGTCCCCACCAACATGAATGAGAATCTGGCTAAAAATAGGGCTGATCACTCAGTACAGGAGAGTGGGAGAGCAGAGGGAAGCTCCAGGGAGTCGGATTATCTAAATGCCTTGTACTAAGGTCTCATGCAAAAAATTGTGCTCAAGTAAAGCGTTGGGGAAAAAAAGCCCCTCTCTGCACCTGTCCGGTGCAGAGAGGCTCCATAAACAACAGTCAGGAACTCACTAGGTGCCTAGGTAATTCTGCTCTGTACACTAGAGAGCAGTGTGCAGTTACACATAATGTGCAAGAAAAATAAATCAAGATCAAAAAGTATCCATTGATAGGAAGTGAATTCAACAGAATTAATCAGAATTGAAAGGTAAACAGTTGTTTAATTGGAGATGTGACAGTAATAGTTCCCCTCCGCAGTACACCGTTTTCTTATGTTGTAATACTGATCAGTTGTGCACATGACTGATCACTATACAGTTGTGCTCATAAGCTTACATACCCTGGCAGAATCTTTGATTTCTTAACC
The DNA here is from genome assembly GCF_040937935.1 of Hyperolius riggenbachi. Taxonomy (NCBI): domain Eukaryota; kingdom Metazoa; phylum Chordata; class Amphibia; order Anura; family Hyperoliidae; genus Hyperolius; species Hyperolius riggenbachi. The sequence continues at coordinate 199,473,313 of NC_090649.1, forward strand.
ATTTTTTATAGAATATGAACATTTTGCTTTTCCTAAGACTTTGAAATCCCAAAAACATCAGTGCAGCACTGAATAAAAAAAAATGGGTCTATCAGACGTCCAGACACTCGCTAACTTCGTTTTTTTCCCCTTTTCTTTTTTGTTTTACACACCCACGAATCACAAGCAAAGAGATTACAGGTGAAGATTGTTACCTTTAAAAGCTATTAAAACCCAACTGTGTCAATACACAGTTTGACAATAAATAGCTAGTGTCTACCACAAACCATGAGTGAAAAGAAGTTTTTCTGTTATTCATATTCTATGAAACATAGTTAAATGACAACTGTAGCGAGAAGTGTATGGAGGCTGACATTTATTTTCTTTTAAACAATACCAGTTGCCTGGCAGCACTGATGATCTATTTGGCTGTAGTAGTGTCTGAATCACACCAGAAACAACCATGCAGCAATCATCAGATCTGACAATGTCAGAAACACCTGATCTGCTGCATGCTTTTTCAGGGTCTATGGCTAAATGTATTTGAGACAGGATCAGCAGGACAGCCAGGCAATTAGTATTGCTTAAAAGGAAATCAATACGGCATCCTCCACATACCTCTTGCTACAGTTCTCCTTTAAGAAATCGTAAGTTCTGCAATGGTATGTAAACTTATGAACATAACTGTATTGTGACAGGGACAGGAAACCTGCTAGATCTTATCAGGCATAAAAGATTGGGCAGAAGAACCATTAAACATTTTATGTATGTTGACTTTACATTCTGTCCCACTGATTAACAGGTTAAAGTGGTATTAAACACTGCTCTTAAAATCATAATAAAATCCATTCCATATTGCTTGAAAATGTATATAAAATCATTATCCGGCAATAAATAGTTGCATATTCAGCAGTATATACCGGTTTGAATCTGAAGTCCCTTAGTGACATAGGCAGCAGGAGGAAGAAATTTATTTTTTCTGCAATTGTGGAGGTTTTGGAGCAATTGCGTTTTTCCTGCAGAAGTGAGCTCAAGATGGAAGCTTACCCAGGATGAATATAAAAGAAAAAAGTATTTACCATTGTGCCAGGGATCAGACACAGGAAAGGGTGTTCGGGCTCATTCAGACAATACGCGATGCCATGCGCATTTTGGCAGCGCGCATAGTGTGCGACACGCAAGAACGGTAGAAGGGCATAGACAGCCCTTCTGCCGTTCCCATTATATGCAGCGCGATTGCGCTATTGCGGGCTGCATGCATTTTTGGGAATCGCAGCGCAGAGCTTATTCATTGTAATGAATGGGATCTGCAGCGCATAGTAGCGCAGATGGCGTGCAATCGGACACGTTGCGTTCCGATCACACAGCCATCTGCTCTAAATGTGAACAAGGCCTTACAGGTACGATACATTTATTGTAAGGGAGCCAAATAATTTAAAATGCATTACATAGAAAGTTTAATCCTGCTTTAGAGGGATCCTGTAGTGAGATGGATATGGAGGCCGCCATATTTATTTCCTCTGAAAGAATGCCAATTGCCAATGCCTGGCAGTTGCACTGATCTTGTTGACTGCAGTGTCTGAATCTCACACCCGAAATAAGCATGTGTCTAATATGGGCAGATTTTAGTCAGAAACATCTGATCTGCATGTGTGTTCTGAGTCAGTGGCATGACAGACAAGATCAGCAGCTTAAACCCTGCAGTCCAGTCATGCCACACCCCCATTACAAAGCTGCTGTGTCAAATAATTTATTTGGCTCAAATCATTCTCCTATACAAGGCTGTTGAGGCAGTGGGGGTTATAATAAAAAATACGAACATGCAGCAAATATTGAACATTTTAAAAGGTGTTCATTAACACAATTTTCCGGATGATCAATCACCTGGTTCGATCAGGATATCGACCAGAAACTATGGTTCTGACCCACCGACAGAAAGAGCGGCTAGCCAACATGATCAGATTAAATCGATATGTTTTGATTCCATCAATCTGATCGGATTGGGCAGCTGTAACCAACAATTCCCATCTCATTTCATTAATTCGATTCCAGCTGGCTGACACCTCACTCCAATAAGCTCTTGGAGATGTCATTAGTCTAAGGGTGCATACACACATCAGACCATAGTCTTTGGAAAATGAAAGAGCACAGACCAATCTTACCCCCTTCCATGTAGTATGAGAGCATTTCTACACAGTCTATTCTATGGAGCTGAACTCCCCATCAGAAAAAAATCTTTGCAAGATGCTGCTCACAAACATGCTGTACAGACACAAAAGATCAATATCTGCAAAAGATCTGTTCCTGGCAAAGATTCGTTACTGCAAATTGCATTCATAGTCTATGGGATCTGCAGATCATCATACACACCTTGTTTAACAGACAATCATCTTCAGATCATCTGCAGATCAGATCCAGATGATCTGCAGATGAATGTCAGTTAAACAAGGTGTGTATGATGATCTGCAGATCCCATAGACTATGAATGCAATTTGCAGGAATGGATCTTTGCCAGGAACAGATCTTTTGCAGATACTGATCTTTTGTGTCTGTACAGCATCTGTGTGTGCAGCATCTTGCAAAGATTTTTTCTGATGGGGAGTTCAGCTCCATAGAATAGACTGTGTAGGTATGGCTCTCATACTACATTGAAAGGGGTAAGATTGGTCTGTGATCTTTCACTTTCCAAAGACTATGGTCTGATGTGTGTATGCACCCTAAGGGTTCACATACTTTTTCCACCTGCACTGTGAATGTTTACATGGTGTGTTGAATAGAAACATGGAAACATTTAATTATTAGTGTGGTATTAGTTTAAGCAGACTGATTGTCTATTGCTGTGACTTAGATGAAGTTCAGATCACATTTAAGACCAATTTGCGCAGAAATCCATATAATTCCATATAAAATAATTAGACTGCTTGAAGGAACACAAATATGGAAGCACGAACTGCATGGCTTCCTCAGTACACACCCTTCTATGTCAATCTGTAAAAGAGGAATGGATTTTCATTGGAATCTACGTCTAACAAATCTAATGTCTAAAGGAAACTTGAGGTGAAAATCTAATCACAAATGAAATGTATATATTCATCTACCAGTACTCCTAAAAATTAATTTAGAAACGGCCAGTTTTATTTTCTGCGCATCAGCTAAAAAAGTAGTATTGTCTCAACTAATTGATATGGTCCTCCTCAAAATCAGAGAGTTCTAAGCCAAAATATATGAACTATTGACCCCTTTTTTCCCCTATTCCCTGCTCTCAGAAACGGTTCTCTGCCAGGGAAATGTTTTATGGCTGTAATTCCTAATTCAGTGAGGATTACACTACAGTCTGACTAGGTCCCGACTGGAGAGATACTGTTAATTGCATACCTGATTAACTCTTTCATGTAGAAAAAGAAGTAAAGGAACACAGCCCAATAATATGTATGCTTGGCAGTATAGATAAACATGTCTATCAGGTTTGTGGAGTCAGATCAATTTTGGGTACCTGGAGTTGGAGTCAGTGGTTTCATAAACTGAGGAGTCAGTCGGATTATTTTTGTACCGACTCCAGGGCCCTCATGTCTAGCTCATGCCACATTGAGTACCCATTAAGCTATGTATGACCTGAGATAACTGTGACCCAATTTGACACTCACACAGTAGGACTGAACAACAATGTATGTCTGTACAAATTTCTGCCATGCTCAGCGCTCTTTCGGGTTTGGATTTTCCCCAGATGTTTAAGGGAACCAAAGACAAAGCTTATTAAAAAATAGGAAAAGATTTCATACATACCTGGGGTTTCCTCCGGCCCCATAAGCCTGGATCGCTCCCACACCGCCGTCCTCTGCTGCCTCCATCGTCGGTACCGGGTCCCGTCACTTCCGCCAGACGCGACCAGTCTTCCACATGCACAGGGGCTCCCTCCGGCTCTGTACGCATGCGCCTGCACAGTACGGAGGAAGCGCACTGCACTTGCGTCGACTGGCCAAAAAGACGGGACCCAGTACCGGCGGATAGAGGCAGCGAAGGACGGCGGCGTGGAAGCGATCCAGGCTTATGGGGCTGGAGGAAGCCCCAGGTATGTATAAAACTGGTAAGTAGTTAGTCTCAGGGTCTCTTTACTGGTTTTTCCTGCAAGCTTTTCTGCTTCTCTCCTCCAACCGCCAACACAACTGCCTTGTTGACATTCTTTTGGACCAGTTAAGCAAACCATAGAACTGGTAATATGTAAATAAAATTATAAGTAGATATCTATTGGCTCTACAACCTTGTATAGAGATCAGATCTAGCATTGCTTGTACTGCAGCCATCACAAAAGGTCTGTTTTATGCGGGAAGCTGATCTGCATATTTGTTGGGCAGTTCAGCCTCCTGGCTGCCGTACACGAGCACATTTTGACTGCAATTTCATGCAGCTAAATGGCAACAATTGAAACACCAAGTGTCATCGTTTGATATGTGGTGGTGATATCAGGCAGCCAAAAATGCATCATGTTGCCACTGCCATGTTAAGATGCAACTCTTTGAGGGATGGGGGCAACCTTTTCCACACCAAACACCCGGCTAGTGCATAGGAGCAGGCCCTTCAGCCTTGCATGTTAAAGGGGACAGCAGATTTTGAATACTATGATCACATGTAGATAAGCCTCTTATGCTACACGGAAGTGGGAAAAATGGGAAAATCATAATTGTATTTGTGTATGCACTTTGTACTGCCCTATGCAGCTGTCAGTCGTGCGCCACTCCACCCTCCCCATCCTGCCCCCACTGCTCGTGCTACCAACTTGTTTTTATTAAAAAACAAATGGTCTTAACCGAACAAAGTTCAGTTGAGAAAAATTGATCAAAAGGACCTTCATTCTTGATAGCTTTTTGTTACATTTAAGGTTCTTATCAAAGCCAAGTATAGCATAGGACCACCTTATTCCAGCAATGATTTATGTAAGTATTTCATTAGTATTTCATAAAACAGCAAAAATATTTTTTTGTCTTGGTTTTAAAGCACTTTCTGCATTCCGAGACATGATGGCAACTTTCCGTATCATCTCTACAGAGAATAAAACTGGACACAGAAAGGCCGATTTACTAAAGAAATATTATTGGACATTTTCTATTACAAATGTCCAATCCGTTTTCATCAGATTTTGTATTTCAAAAATTGCCCTGGACCTGACTAGGTGTTACGTGAATAAAAAGCAAAATCAGGACTAAACAAAGCTCATCTAAAAAGCAAAATGTAATAAGTGACAGCATGGCTGGTGGACAAGGACTTCTCTGGCTATCTTTCCCTATAGAAGGGAATTTTTCTTTAGTCTAATGTTGTGGAGTCTGTTCCCCTACTCAGAGCTTCTTCTCTCCCCCTCTTCCCACCCACCAAACTCACCTGTTCGGTATACGAGAAGGCCAAGCAAGCTTGTAAAGGAAATACAAAGACGGGTACACCGAGAGCCCAATATAGTGTAGCAAGTACTGGTATTCACATGGGTAGTGTAGAGTAAGCAAAGTAATACTCACAAACCAGGTTTACCCAATAGGCAACCACAGTAATTGCAGGTGGGGAGATTAGTCCACTCAGGATTAAGAAGTCGCTCTCCGTAGATCAGAAGAAAGAGGGTAACACCCCTCCACCAAGGGTGGGCTCAAATACTGTACAGCAAACCGAGGCACTACAAGAATAAAAATAGCTAAAATGTGCTGAGGAGGCAGTGGTGGACTTACCTCTTGCTTACATTGACATACGCCAAAGGATGTGCAACACGTTTCACAGGTATGACCCTGCTTCATCAGGCAATAATATGAGTATAGAACAGTAGCATGTCTAGGTAATACCAAGCGTTTGTTCACCTGCTACTGTTATATACTCCACGTCAATAAAATGCTGTGATTTTCTCAACCTCCAGACCTAGAATACCCCTTACTACTTTAAAAATGTTATTATTAGATATCAACATACTGCCTTTATTACAAGCGGGCCTGAATAACTTAAATGATTTGTTTAACAACTCTACTATGAAATCCTTTGAGGATCTCAGACTTAAATACAATCTGCCCTTAAAGAGGAACTGTAACGACAAAACGGCCCCTGGGGGGTACTCACCTCGGGTGGGGGAAGCCTCAGAATCCTAATGAGGCTTCCCACGCCGTCCTGCGTCCCTCGGGGGTCTCGCTGTAGCCCTCCGTACAGCCGTGACGCAATATTTACCTTCCTGGCTCCTGCGCAGGCGCTCTGATGGCTGTCGGCGCCGAAGTAGGCGGAAATACCCGATCTCCGTCGGGTCTGCTCTACTGCGCAGGCGCAAGTTTCCGGCGCCTGCGCTGTAGAGCGGACCCGACGGAGATCGGGTATTTCCGTCTATTTCCGTGCCGAAAGTCGCCACAGCGCCCCCGCTGGAGCCAGCAAAGGTAAATATTGAAGCTACAGCCGGCTGTTCGGAGGGCTGCAGCGAGACCCCCGTGGGACAGAGGACGGCGTGGGAAGCCTCATTAGGATCCGGAGGCTTCCCCCACCCGAGGTGAGTACCCCCCAGGGGAGGTTTTTGTTGTTACAGAGTCTCTTTAAGCTATGCCTTCACATACTACAGAATAACCAGCATATTTCAGAGGCGAAAAATATTTATTCCAGAATTAAATAATCAAATAATTACATCTCTAAACTCTACTAAACCAATAAAAGGACTCAATAGCCCTTTGGTACAGTGAACTAATAACACAAGCCGATTCACCATTGAATAAATATATTCAAATATGGTCGAATGACTTAGATATGGAATTAACACTTCCCCAAATACTACAAGCAAACAGGAAATTAGCTAGACTATCTAGGCGCAACACGCACTGGGAGCAATTTATAAAAATCTTTACTAGATGGTATCTCACACCTAGGAAACTAGCTTCCTTTACACATAACGCATCAACCTTATGTTGGAGATGCTCGGTACACACTGGAACCCTTCTTCACATGCTATGGGAATGCCCTGTAGTAAAACGAATATGGCTTGCAACAGAACGATATATCATTCGAAATATCTCTCCCGATTTTAAATTATCGCCTCAATTAGCTCTTCTATGTATAGACCTAGATAAAATAGATCTACCCTCACAGATGCATATCTGTCACCTGATTATGGCAACACAATACATGATTACCACCTCCTGGAAATCTTCTGACCTAACAATTCCAATGTCTATTATCCTATTACAAGCGTAATATGATCCTGGAGACAATCCTGAGAGCAAATTACACGACTACCAAACCAATCAATACAGATAGTTCCACCAAGAGAACGGGTACACAATCAGAACATTCATAAAGACTCGAAAACTCCTTGAGTTAGAAGCAGATAGAACTAGGTTTTGTTATAGTGTTTTTCTGTGTTATTGGTTATACATGTTTTAATGAGACTATTTAGTGTACTAGACATCAGTCAATGCAAACAGTCTTCACCTCTTGTATAGAGAATCGTATATTATATGACATACCTAAATTAATAAGCAAATCTATACTGTATCAAGACAAATTTATCCTTATGACATCTACCTTGCAATCTAAGCTATTGGATGGCAATCAGCCACTGCTCCAGTAGCACAAATCTACTGAGTGACTTTTTTCACCTCATCCAGCCGGATTAGGTTAGTGGATGTAGGTGGACCTGGTTTACCAGTTGAGGATAATGCTTCATACACACTTGAGATAAAAGTCTTTGGAAAAGGCAAGATCACAGACCAATTTTACCCCATTCCATGTAGTATGAGAGCCATACTCTACACAGTCTATTCTATGGAGCTGCACTCCCCAACAAATAAAATCTTTGCAGGATGCTGCGCACACAGATGCCCGTACACACTCAAAAGATCATTATCTGCAAAAGATCTGTTCCTGCAAAATATCCATTCCATGCAAAATGCATTATAGTCTATGAGATCTGCAGATCCTCATACACACTTGGTTTAACAGACTTCATCTGCATATCTGGCAATCATCTGCAGATCGGAAAATCCACCCTGTTGAATCTGATCTGCAGATGATTGTCTGTTAAACCAAGTGTGTATGATGATCTGCAGATCTCATAGACTATAATGCATTTTGCATGGAATGGATATTTTGCAGGAACAGATCTTTTGCAGATAATGATCTTTTGAGTGTGTACGGGCATCTGTGTGTGCAGCATCCTGCAAAGATTTTATTTGTTGGGGAGTGCAGCTCCATAGAATAGACTGTGTAGAGTATGGCTCTCATACTACATGGAATTGGGTAAGATTGGTCTGTGATCTTGCCTTTTCCAAAGACTTTTATCTCAAGTGTGTATGAAGCATAAGAATATCTCCTAATGCTGAATATCCTTCACAATGTATGTCACCTCTAAATGTACCGTTTACTACAACTGTTGTAAAAAAAATTTATTGGTGTATAATAAAAATGTATTGTTGGAAAATAAAAAAAAAAAAATAAAATGCTGTGATTTTCAAATTGACAGTATTTGTTTCTGCTTAAAGGAGGCAAGTCCACCACTGCCTCCTCCGCACTTTTAATAATTTTTAGCGCCTCTGTTTTCTGTATACAACACCAAATTCACCTATTAGCTTACTGCTCACAGGTCGCAACACAACTGTTTGATTTGAAACTGTATGACACTCAGACGGCCATGTATATATAGTAGAATGGAAAATGTGGGGTATAAAGTGCGTTTGTGCGCGCACGCACATTTTTTCATCTCCCCAGTAGCTTTTGAAGTGGCCACCGAAGCTCCAGGTTCTCTGCAATCACATGACCATGAGCCTGGAGTTCTAGCTGTCAGTTCAGAAGCTGCTGGAGAGAGGCAAGCATGCAAGCAAGCTGTAGTGAGGAGAGGTAGCTATGCTTCCAACGGCAGCCTTAAATGCATGCTTTGCTTCCACTGGCATGCTCTAATGTACACTCTGCATGTGGGGGCTAGAGTACCACATTGGGGAAGGCAGCTTCTCCGCAGGTCACAAGACATGGCCTAATTTTTAGTGGGAGGCAGTGGGCTTATTCATGGGGCAGCTTATCCGCTGTGAAATGCGATTCTTACTGTTCATTTTTTCCTACTGACCAGTTACCCTCGCAGTTTGAGGTTTGTGAGTAATCCCACTTTATGCAGAACTCATGGAATATGCTTTACATTTCCAATACTTGCTCATCTCAATATAGATTGGAAAACAAAAGTTTGCTTTCTTAAAACAGAAAGAATTTGCGATAATTCAGGTTGGAGTGAGCTTGAGATGTCTCCCAGTGCATCACTGCTGAATATATGCAAATTAACCATTGTTACCCTTAGAAGCTAAACACACCTCCAGGACTGCTGGAATGCAACAATGTGTCAGTTTGTTAATTTGTACAGAGCCATAATAATCCAACATGCATACAGACTGTTTCGGATTGTTTGATCCTCATCAGTGCATGACATGGATTAATTTGGCTCTGTGGAGTAGAGCTTGTAATACCAAGTTTGCATATATTCAGCAAATTCTCTGTTTTAAGAAAGTGAACTCTTTTTTTCCTTAGTATTTTAGTAAGGGGGCTTTTAGGACCATTGTAGCCCCTCACACACTCCAATGAGTTCTGGTTCACCATGAGCTTGCTGGTTAGTCTGTATAAGGTGTTACAAGTCCTCCTCAATACAGATTGCGGAGACAAACAATTTGCCCCTCAACTATTTCTTCAGGCTATGCCTCTCTCCATAGAACAGAACTGGTGGGTGAGTGACTGGTAGGCCAGACCCACTCCCACATTGGAATGTCACTGTAGCAATTGGAATGTCACTGTAGCAATACACATTCAAAGAAAACATCTGGATGGAACAGTAACTATAAAAACCAAGCAGTCCTAATTGAAAGGAGCACAGAGAGAGGGAGTAGAACATCTCTCCAGAAGGCAGTGTAAGAAATTAGATTACTCAAAGCATTGTTTGCCTCCACAGAACTCCGTGGACACATTCAGAAGAGGTCATTGCTGAATCTTCAGGAGCATTTAAAGAACAAAAAAAAAAAAAAAATCAAGTCAGTCTACACACAAAACTGGACAATTTCCAAAACTGGAGAATAACTGATAAACGGACAGGTTGATGGATCCTACGTTATCTACTCAATCCGTCCAGACATGTCTGTTTTCAACGTATCTATGGTCTACGCTGTGGTAGCGGAATGTGAATTCTCTCCTAATTGGGAAAAAGGTGGAAATGTGAGGAACATTGATGTTGCATGACTGGGATAGAGGGGGAGAAGTGTGGCCAAGGAAAGGGCTGACGGAGATAAAGGCCCATACTCACGGGGGACGGCCGTCGCCGCAACCGCGTGGCACGCGCGTGTTGCGGCAACAGTTCCCCCGTGTGTATGATGCGCGCGCCCCGAACCGTCGCCCGTCGGAGCTGTCGCCAGGCGATTGACATGTTCAATCGCCGGCTACAGTCGTCGCCGCAACCTCGCCGGAACTGTCGCTAGCCCCGCATGTGTATGCGGGCTAGCGACAGCTACCCACACACACCACACGGAGCTTCCGGCGGGGGGGAGGAAACTCGGCGACAGCTTCCGCCGCATCGCTAATCCCTCTGCTGCCGTGTGGATGCAGAGGGATTTGGCGACGAGCTGTCGCCGAACTGCCGCCGAACTGTCGCGCACACGCTCCCGTGTGCGGCGACAGCTACAATTGTACCCCCGTGGGTACTTAGCTTTAAAGGCCCATACACACAGGCTACAACTGTTGCTGGAAACACATGGCGCGTGCATGTTGCGGCAACAGGTCCTCCATGTGTATGAGGCGCGCGCAAGCAACTGTTGCTAATCAGAGCTGTCTCCAGCTACATACACATGAGGCATGGATGTCTGCAGTTGCATGGAGACAAGCAACAGTTGAAAGTCTCCAGCAAGGACAGTTGTATACAAGCAACGATTGTATACACGCGGCAACAACCTGTCTGCAACATAGCGGAAACTGTTGCTCAGCAACTTCTGTCGCAGGTTCAATGAACTGTCGGACTCACAAGAGTTGCTAGAGACTAGCATACACACGACTGCACCGACTTGATGGCCCGTACTCACGGGCTGCAGAAGTGGCCTGTCGCCAGCACACGTGAGCGTGCTAGCGACAGGCCGGCGACAGCTTCTCTCCAGGTCCCTCCGCGTACACACGCGGAAGAGGGACCAGCGGCGAGACGGAAGCTGTCGCCGACGTTCCTCCTCCCCCCGCCGGAAGCTCCATTTACCTCTATGGAGGTTGCTGTCGCTAGTCCGCGTACTCACGCGGACTAGCGACAGTTGCGGCGGAGGTGCGGCGGCGACTGTTGCCATGCGATTGAAACTTTCAATCGCATGGCGACAAGAGCGACGGGCGACAGTTCGGGGTGCGCGCGCGTGCAACGGCCCATACTCACGGGCGACCTGTCGCCGCAACACGCGCGCGCCGCGTGTTGAGGCGACAAAAGTCCCTCGTGAGTGTGGGCCATGAGACTAGGGACGGTTGCTGCAACAGCTGTTGCTGGGGATTGAACAAGTCAATCGCCTGGAGACAGCTCTGATTAGCAACAGTTGCTTGCGCGCGCCTCATACACATGGAGGAACTGTTGCCGCAACATGCGCGCGCCATGTGTTTCCAGCAACAGTTGTAGCCCGTGTGTATGGGCCTTCCAGGCGATTGACTTGTTCAATCCCCGGCAACAGCTGTTGCAGCAACCGTCCCTAGTCTCAAGCCGGTGCGGTCGTGTGTATGCTAGTCTCTAGCAACTCTTGTGAGTCTGACAGTTCATTGAACCTGCGACAGAAGTTGCTGAGCAACAGTTTCCGCTATGTTGCAGACAGGTTGTTGCCGCGTGTATACAATCGTTGCTTGTATACAACTGTCCTTGCTGGAGACTTTCAACTGTTGCTTGTCTCCATGCAACTGCAGACATCCGTGCCTCATGTGTATGTAGCTTAATTAGAGAGCAGTGGGGATTGTAGGTGCAGGTGTAGGCTGGATACACAGTGGTCAGTTGCATAATGCACATGTTATGAGTGTGAACAGCAATGGAGACTGGACATAGATTTGAAAACAAAGCCTGCATGCAGCAAATTAGAATAACACGCTCCGCTACAATGCAGAGATGTGAACATCCCCATACAACGGAATTGGCAGTGAGTTAGCATGCAGAATTATTCTGCAACACAACTGAGCACTGAACTAGCTCATAAGGTAAAGGGGCCACACACTCCATGGTCACTTTCCTGCTCAGCTTTTAAGATAATAAGAAAAAATCCACCACTTTTGTTTTTTGGTGGAACCTGTTGAAATAAGCGAACAATGCTGTGTATTACTGGATCACCAGTCTCCGTTTAAAAAAAAAAAAAAAAAAAAGGTTTCACTGCAACAGTAATGTACTGTATTTGTCGCATGACGCAATTTTCCTCGGTTTATAGGATGTGCATCGCAATGCCCCAGTGCCAAACTATAAAGGTAGACATGAAACTGACCATCCGCTGTATGAAGCCCCATGGGAGAGGTAATACTGTAGATTGCCATGCTGTAGAAGACTGCTGGAGAAAGCTCGACAAGTACTGCAAGACCATCAGGTGAAGACTCCGGATGAGTGAGATTCAGGTGGCATGTTCATGGGCGCAGGCCGTGGCAGAGAGAGTTTACTCACCCATTTCTCCATAATGCTGCCCCCATTCTTCCCGACACTTCCACAGTCAGAAGTCAGGAAGGAGAACAGCATGCAGCGCATCGACCAGAGATGGTGATAGTCGAGTTAACTCCACCTGCAGCAACCCATGCCCACTAACATGCTGATTCAGTTTGGCCACTAATCACCAGCTCATCCCTAGTGAAGACTGAAAAAGATTTAAGCTCATGTTTTTAACTACTAAGCAACTTTAAGCAAGCAAACATTCTGCAGCGTGAAGAAGTAGGTGGGGCTGGAAGGATGGGGGAGGGGTTTTTGGTGTTCTACACCATGGCTTTTCAATCTTTTCACCAATTGTACCACTTCTATCGCCTGAAAATTTTGAAGTACCACCAGTGTGCCTCTGCAGTAGAGCGGACCTGCTCCAGCTCGACTGCTTCTGCCGGAGCCCGAGCGGAGAGCTGCTACTGTGCATTTACAAACGCCTACAAGCCTTGACAAGGAGATCTTTGGGGGGGGGGGGGGTCCCATCACTGAGAAGGAAGGTGGAAGCCTCTTTAAGATCAAGAGGCTTCCCCCTCCCATGTTTAAGTACCCTCCAGGGGCTCTTTTTCTGAGGTCTGAAGTATTCAGGGCAGCACAGTAAGCATCAAACGAAGGGGAGCCCAGCTTTTTGGAGGCAGGAAAGGACCAGGACAAGAGCAGATGGGTAATTAAGTGGCGGGCAAACCTATAGTGTACCACCTGGCCAACAGCAAAGTTCCACCGGTGGTACGCGTACCACAGGTTGAAAAGCCCTGTTCTACACAATTGGTTACTAAAGGATAAGCTTGGATTCAAAAATTTAGAGCAATTGTTAGTCTGATTCATAAACTAATGATTACCTGAATGCGAAGTTGCTTAAAGTGGGACAATTACCCATCGCTCTGTGTTTATTATGTAGTCTACATTCAGTCTGCATTGCAAGCATCCCAATATAATCATAAATGTGTCTGCTGAAAAGAATCTTATCTCAGTTCGCCTGGCTCTATTCTGGTACATTGCCATGGAGATGGAAGCTTGTTAACTCCCCTCCCACAATCCTGCTCCTCACTGATTGGCTGAGGGCAGTTCAGTGTGACAGGAGGCTGAGAAGGGAAATACACCTCACACCACTGCAGAAGCTGCTGAAATTCGATCTATGCTGTGCTCACATGGGAGCAGTTCTGTTAACTTTACTGAGCAGTCAGATGGTCAATGAGATGCAAAAAAATGCCAGCTTGAAAGCATTTCATGCAAATTGTATGCAGCTTTGAATACAGCCAATCAAAATCACCAGGTTGTTCTTTGACTGGCCCAGTTGCATGTTGCACACAATAATGATCATGGCACACACAGACTGGGGGAGTAGCAAACGGCACACAAGGAGTTTCCTAGACCCTCCAGCTTCTTACAACATCCCAAAAACATACTGAAAAGTTAATTGTTTTTTCCCCACAAATTGGCCTTTGTGTTCCATAGGGACTTTAAGGATTAGACTGTGAGCTCCTCGGAGGTACAGTTAATGACATGACTATGTACTTTATAAAGCACTGCGGAAGATGCCAGGGCTAGACAAATGAATAATAAATAATAATCAGATAGACAAATGAATAATAAATACAATAATAATAATTTCTGTCATGGGGAGAGGGCCAATGAAAACAGGAAGTCAAAGGAAATCACAAGGCACAAACCGCAATATAAAGGCTCTAAGCCTTCCTAATGCTAGCCTAACCTAAAATGACAGGTGTTACCTGGAGCTACACCTCGAAGTAAATCTGAAGTACACAAATATTGTGTGTCAATGTACCGATAGGTTTACTTACAGAATTACATTTTTTGGAACACAACAGCAGTGACAGAAGCGTTTCTTACTAGCGTTTTGTAAGTAGCTTTCAGAGAGAGATGAACTAAACTACTGAGACTGTGTAGGGCAATAAGGCAATGTCCGTGCACACAGACATCTGCTGAAGCAAAGCAGAGTCACTAATACCTGCACATTGTTCTCAATGGCCATAACTGGCCGCACTTTAGGAATTATTATATTTAAATGGAGCATATGACTGGAGGAAGCCACAAACTGTCCTACAGATATCCTGGAACTTGTTTTTGTTTCATTACTAAAGTTTAGCATCGGGTTTGTGGACTGAGAAACATACCTTGGATAACAGGCCATTGATCATATCTGGAAGGCCTGAGATTATAGATTAAACAACAGTAACCTAAAGGCCCATACACACGTCTAATTTTTCGGTACGGGTCGTTTGAACGCCCCGTCGTTCAGACGTCCGCCCGCTAAATCGGGCGTGTGTACAGACTGTCGTTCACGTGATAAGACTGAGTTTGAGCGATCCGCCGGGCGGATCACGGTCTTATCACGCGAACGACAGTCTGTACACACGCCCGATTTAGCGGGCGGACGTCTGAACGACGGGACGTTCAAACGACCCATCGTTCCAAAAATTTAGACGTGTGTGTGGGCCTTAAAGGGAAGGTTCAGGGACGATCAAAAAAAAAAAAAAAAAAATCCATATCCACTTACCTGGGGCTTCCTCCAGCCCGTGGCAGGCAGGAGGTGCCCTCGGGCGCCGCTCCGCAGGCTCCCGGTGGTCTCCGGTGGCCAACCCGACCAGGCCGGCGGCCAGGTCGGGCTTCTTCTGCGCTCCATTCTGCATTACACGCGGGCGCGCTGACGTCATCGGACGTCCTCCGGGCTGTACTGCGCAGGCTCAGAACTAATGAGCCTGCGAAGTACAGCCCGGAGGCCGTCTGATGGCGTCATCACGCCCGCGTGAAATGCATAATGGAGCGCAGAAGAAGCCCGACCTGGCCGCCGGCCTGGCCAGGTCGGGTATCGGAGACCACCGGGAGCCTGCGGAGCGGCGCCGAGGGCACCTCCTGCCTGCCATGGGCTGGAGGAAGCCCCAGGTAAGTGGATTTGATTTTTTTTCTTTTGATCGTCCCTGAACCTTCCCTTTAAGAGTATGGAACATATTAGTGAAAGGTAGATACATCTGTGGACACTTAACAATAGCTCTTATGACACAGCCATGCCTTTAAAAGTGGTCTTGCACAACTATCACATGAAACCAGTCACCTCACCAGTAGGCCTGAGCATCACGTGAGAAACTGTATGTTGCACAGTTATCCTTGGATTTCCAGGATAACTGTGGGAGGTTAATAAAAATATATATGACTAGTTTCCAGAACTAGCTTGAAATTACAATCACACAACTGTCACATTTCCCATATTTACAGCTTTCCATGCAAATGTACTAGATCCATAATCTAAGATTGTTCAGCTTCACACATTTCACAGACATGAATGTTACACAACTTTTGTGAAAGAATCGCAGATCATCAATTATCTACTTGCAAAGAAGTGTCTATAATAATAAATTATAGCAGCACATATTAAATCGTTTCGCAAAAGATAACTTTGCCTTCATTTAAACACACATGGCTAATCGCAAGGCCAGAATAATGTTGTTACACTCACCTCAGTGTTCGGGTTCTTTCTCCAGGTACTGCACAGTAAGTTCAATGAAGATCCAGTGCAACAAGGGTATTAACCTGAAAGAGACCACAAAGCAAGCTTCAAAACATAGGGAGGGGGATGTCACATCTACTGAAGCACTCATATCCTGCTTCCAAACCCTGACTCACCTCCCCTCCTCTTTCAATAGATCAGTGCTTTGGGTAAACATTTCCAAATATGGAAAACAGGACCAACAAGCTTGTCAAATATCATCCTTCTCTGGTTTTCCCCGTTTTGGTACTTTGGGAAAAAAAGTAAAGAAAAAAAAGCAATATCTGGAGACCGAATTCCAGAGTATGCGTATCATTAACCCCAGGAGACTGGGCCCAGCCTGCTGCCCCTGTGCTAAAATTCCTGACATAACATTGCAGTGTCAGCCCTGAAGTGCTATGGGTTCCTGCATTCATACAGTGAGCTGCACACAAGACTATAGCACATTATCGCTAGCTCTGATCGCTAACAGTCCCCTTCAGTATTGTAACAGACAGTGGAGTACAATCACAAAACAATGTAATGTAAAGCATACTGGGGGTGATTCACTAACGTCAACGTGCAGACGTCTCGCTGTGATCAGTTCACACACCCAATCCTCTGCACAAGTAGAATAGGGAACTTTTCATATCAGATGATTGCAGAGTAACCACCACTACCATTAGTACAGAAATAAACTGCTACTATAGAAAATCTACATTTACCGAACATATTTCTTACAAATATAAAAAGGTTTTCCTTTTTGGAACGCCATTTATTGGTTTTATTAGTAATGTTTTACAAGCAGTATACTAAAGTGGCTTTATTGCTGCAGTAAATTAGACTGATAATCATTACCTACTCCTCGGTACAGATGATCAATAAGATGCCAATAACTACATTTTGCATGCAAATTTAATGCATTTTGGAACAGTGCTTATCAAATGCATCTCCTGCTGATTTTGATTGGCCCAATTTTGAGCTGCATACAATTTGCATGCAAGCTGGTAACATTAGCATATCATTGTCCATCTCTATAATTCACTAGCTGTGTTATAGTTATTTTAAGGGCTCAAACACTCTATAATTGGCCATCAGAGCTTTCTGAGATATTTTAAAAGGAAACCAAAGATGAACGCTTTGGTGCAAAATAAACATATCCCCCGATAGATTTTACAAAATACATGCTATACCTGGTATTTTCGCCGCCGGTGTGACTGTGTGGTTTATTTATTTATTTTTATTTTTTTACTAAAACTCCACCCAAAATACAGAGCGATTCAGAGCCTCGGAGGACAGGAAGGGGAAGCGCTACTGAAATCTGGATAACCCAGAAGGCGAGTAAAAGCGCCCGCTGCGCAAATACTCTGCATTGAACTCCCGGCGGCTAGCCCGAGTTACACTTGGGATTACTACCAGAGAGTCCTCTGCCTCTAATACTTTTACAACAGCAAAACATAACATGCGGGCCTCAGTGTAGAACCTTATTCGGCTGGGAGTCACAGGTTGGAATGAGGATCCACCAAGCCTCCAAAATCAATTCCAATCAATACAGGACCAATCTGGACTCGACCAATCATGACATTTGCAGCAGTTATACAGCATACAGATCAGCACAACGTTTCGGGATGTGAGGCCCTTTCTCAAGTGGTGCACATATATCAATGTATAACTTGCAGTGACAGACACACCCTCCTGACTACAGTGAGGCCACGGAAAGCTTGTGGGGTGTTCAAAGCTGCAAGGGGGATGCAAGAACAGCTGTCAGGCTTGGGAGTGGTCTCCCTCGTTATGACATGCATCCAATGCATATTCTGCAGCCCATGCAGGCTTTCAAATGTGTGTTCTGCATAGGGGAACCCAAGGCATAAACCAAATTGTAATCATTACTCATGGATAAGCCATTTTTTCCCCATATTTTTATTGTAAAAAAAAAAAAAAAAAAAAAAATTCAGCCCATCTGCAAGTATATATAAGAGCTTAAAACACTGCCAGTTCCTGATGACTTTTGAAAAGACACTCCAAGCACGATTTCTAGATGACAAATAGTATTTTCTAAATCCTGTGCACTCCATGTTATAAGCACCACACCTTGAGAAATACTGATAAATACATACACACTAGTCAGTGTCAGATGAACACCATAGCCAACCAGGAACTTCAGTTATCAGCTCAGCTGAAAACCAAAAAAAAAAAAAAAAAAAATCTGTAAAACGTAACAAAAAGGTATACCCGAGTTATGTATGATTCACTGAGAATGTGAAACAAACCAGTGTATCCCCTACACACAGTTGAAAACCTACAAGATAGAGCAAACCCGCAAAGTGATTTTCTACACAGAAAAGTACACAAAGATACAGGCACATATTGCATTTCCCTCCATGTTTCACCTCCAAAAGGGCTTCATCAGGAATGAAATTGAACTAGTGCTCAAGACAACATGCTAGTGCATTCAAATAAAGATGTACAATCAATGTAGCAGCATGGTCAACTGCTCAAAACTGATTGGTTTCTATGGGCATATCTTTGTACCTCACTTTTCTTGGCACCTTGATAAATATGGCCAGTTAAATCTTGCATCTGTCTAAAAGCAAAAGAAAGGTGCAAAAAAGGTGTCTAAAAGAGAGGCAGCTACCCAGAACAACCAGTCAGAGTCATCAATCAAGCCAGCAGCTCCAGCTTTTAGTCCTATTTTACCTTGCAATAGTTCAGGGGGAAAAAAAAAAAAAAAGGTCTGTGCCAGAGAATCTTGATTTGGTCTCAAAGCACAAGTGAAAAAACAATTCTGTATCAAGGCTCATACATAGGGTAGAGGCCAAAATGAACAAAAGATGAATGATTCATAGTTCAGATAGTGTTCAGCAAAGTAGCAAACGACGGTTTAAACAAACAATCTACGACAATACACTTTGGCAAATGCCAATAATCATTTATAGTCCATTATTAAAAGGTGTCAATTACGTCTACGGCATGATCCAATTGTTTGGCGTATCGTTCGGAGTTTTTTTTATTTTGTACACATCACATTTAGTGGATATCTTGAAAGGTAGATCGTGGAACGATCGTTTCTCTGTCATTTTACACTACATCTCTGTCAGTGGGTACATGCTTCTGTCTTCGGGCAAGATATTTTCAGCAATAGTATGATACATTTGCATAATTAATAAACTAAAGTCTTTTTGCAGTTTTGTAAATTGTAATTTAATAGGAATACACATCAGTAATTTTATACAATTTTAAACATGGTAATAGTGAATGAAAAGTAAAGTTGAGCTGGTAACCTCTGTAGCATACATGTCAAACTCTGGCCCGCGGGCCAAATTTGGCCCTCAAGTGGTTTCCCCACTTTGCATTATGTTAGGCCCACTCTAGACCCCCAGGGAAGCTATATTGGAGGTGAAGCCCTAGAACACCAGGGAAGCCATATGGGGGAGGTAGGGGGAAAGCACTAAACACTAGGGAACTGTATGGGGAGAATGGGGGTCTCAAGACACCAGGGAACTGTATAGGGGAGGGAGGACCACTAGAAACCAGAGAATTTTATAAGGCAGGAAGGTGGCCAGTAGACATTGAGGTTGGCCCGCGACTAGGTCCCATTGTACAATTGTGGCCTACTTTGTATTTGAGTTTGACACCCCTGCTCTATAGTGACCAGATCAACTCTGGCTGAATAAATTTTATAAGAAGTGTGGCGGAGAAAAATAAATACCTGGACTGGGTCACAGTAGAAGTAGTGATAGTTGAAAGTTCTGAGAATTTGTTTGTGCCATTACAGCCACAGAAAAATAAATACTATGGAAGTGGACCATCTAAGTGCCCGTTCAGATCACAAATGCGGATGGCCATGCGTGCGGAACGCAACGAGTATGAACGCACGCCATCCATGTTTGTGTGCGTTGCGTGGCTGATCCCATCACTGAAAAGTGAATGGGACAGCCGCGCGTTTTTACAAAATCTGCGTGCAGCATGCGTTCCCGGACCGCATGTAGTGTGAACATCAGACAGTGCACTCTATGCACTGTCTGATGTCGTGCGTGTCTGTCTCCTGCACGCGTTTCCAAAACGCGACTTGAAACGCGTGCAGTCTGAACGGGCCTTAAGGCATGTGGGGAAACAGGTATTCAGAATGACAAGTGATTGCATAGAAATGTTTAAGCTAATTACACAGTGGGGCTTTGTGAAGTGATGCAATGTAGGCATTTTAACGCACAGAATCACACCGCAATTGTAAGTCCATGCAACTCTTTCAGAGTGAAGTGTGATGCGACCCAATGGACTGCAGTATCTCAATGCAGTGCATTACTGCATAATGCGCTAGCTAAAGCAGGAGGCTTAGGCCCAGTTCACATTAGCGTTCCCTGTCCGGATCCGCCTGATCGGATCCGGACCGTATACTGTACAAACGTAACGTACGTTCCGCATAGCAATGCAAAGGCTATGCGGACGTTCACATACGTACGTTCCGTACAGTACGGAGCCGGACTGGATCCGGACACTTTTCCAACATGCGCTATTTTTTTTTGGGTCCGGATCTCCGGCCCACGCACCCAGACCGGAGCCGGACCTGAGCCTGACAGCACCATCCGGAACACAGAAACCAATGGGAAACGGAAGGCACAGAACACACTGCCTACAAACACCTGACGTTCTACCCCACTTCCTATGCGTATCCAAGCGGCCATTTCGGATGGGGACACATGGGCCAAGCATGTCTGGAGTGGAGCAGCAGTGACAGACGTGCTGGAGCTGTTTGGCAGAATGTCGGAGTTGGAGGTGAGGCCTACAGCGGAGGAACCTGATTCTACAGGTGCACCTTCTGCTGACCCCAACATTTTTTTTATTTAAATTTCGCTATTTTTGTGCCCACGGATCCAGATGGCAGCCTGATGCAAACGGACCGGATCCGGATCGGAACCGTACTGTTCCGTTCCGGATCAGGTCCTGATCCGATCAGGATCCGTTCCGTTTGCATGGCAAAACGCAAGTGTGAACGGGGCCTAAGCCATACTATGCCAGGGAAAAAAAACACATATATAAATACTTGATCTACTTACATAACACATGTATTGTACTTTCCACATTTTCATTTACTATATAAAATTTACTGAAATCAAGAGAATTCTGTTCCTGGTGGGAACCATGACTTTTGCTCACAGTTTTAGGCTAAATAGTGAGGTCATTTCTTCCCTTCACTTTTTTTTTTTTCTTTTCTCCTCCAATCGCTGGGTCACCTCAGCCTTGCTTATAAAACAAAAGTGAGCAGAGGATCATGTGTCAGCTAGGCAGCTTGGCAGGGAAATAAAGGGAAGCGGCGGATTATAGATAAAAAGAACCCCCAGCATGCAACACAATGGCAATGGCTATTAAAGGGCCAGTGCTCCTAAGGTATGTAATAACTCCAAACTATAACAGCAGAGAAAGTTTTGAATGCAGGATTAGCATCTTTATCACTTAATACACTCGGACCAGTTGCTGTTGAAATTTGATTTTTATGGTGAAAATCCCGCTTTAACAGTGGCAGTGAAGCATAGTTTTCATTGTATGCAACACGACGCTCGCATAAGGTGCAATGCGACTTTTCTCCTCCGTTGCAATGCGTGCTCTTTTTTTTTTTTTTTTTTTACAGGGAACACAGTGCAGCCCCCACCGTAAGCTGGAACCCACTACAAAACGCTATCGCTAAACGCAATCACTAGTGTTTTGTATGAGCGGTTTGTAAGTGATTTCATGAGCATTTTCAGAAACTATTTTAAAAAGTGTAATTAATTTGCCAGCGGTTGTGTAGCGATTAGCACTTTTAATTCTGATTGGTCCTTTCAATTAATTTGCATTGTTAGTGTGCAGTAATGTAAAAACGCTAGCAAAATCGCTCTGTGTAGGCTTTGACGAGTGATTATGCCAGCGTTTATATACTTTACATTGCAGAAATGCTAACGCTCAAAAATGCTGCACGTCCTGCGTTTTGCGATTTGTTCATCGCAATCGCTCCAGTGGAATTTGGCCCATCCATTAACATTAGCTGAGCATTTAGGGAAATCGCTAGCAGTTTGAATCGCTCCCTAAACGCTCAAAAAAAAAAAAGAATAGATAAAATAAATCGCTCTAGTGGGTTCCAGCCCTTACTAGTGAGAGTGACAGGTAGAGGACCACTCAGGTGTAGTGAAGGGGAATAGTGTGACTGCTGACTTTCAGTGAGTCACAATAAGGCTGTGAATGTAAGTAGAGGTAAATGGGATAAAGGATAGGGGAATATGTGGTATTCTAGAGCAGTGTTTCTCAACATTTTATTGGTATGTACCCCTTTTAAAACCCTGTACTCACCAAGTACCCCCTAGCATAGTAAACATTATCACACGTACCCCTTGACAAATATATATTGAATCGTAGTACATTATAATTGGTTCTAAACCATTTCCAAGCATTTGCTATTGCTTTTAATTAGCTAAAATACTAATTTGGTGGTCTCCTTTGTCAATAGCTTTAATCACCACCATGTTTCCTGATGTCCTGTGTGACTGGAATACTTGTAGACCTATTTCCACACTTCTTCAATCACAGTAAAGGCTAAGTATTGCAGGCCATGTTTGGTACCTTAACCTTCCTGGCGGTAAGCCGCGCAGGAGGTTTTCTCAGGCCCTGCTGGGCCGATTTGCACAATTTTTTTTTTTTTTTTTTGCTGCACGCAGCTAGCACTTTGCTGGCTGTGTGAACACACCGATCGCCGCTGCCCTGCGCCGATTCGCCGCGCCGCAGAGCCCCCCCCCCTAGACTCCTTGCGCAGCCTGGCCTATCAGCGCCAGGCAGCGCTGAGGGGTAAATCGGGACTCCCGATGACGTCACAACGTCGGTGACGTTATCCTGCCCCGTTGCCATGGCGATGGGGGAGGCCCTCCAGGAAATCCTGTTCTTTGAACAGGATTTCCTGATCGCTGGAGGCGATCGAAGAGGGTAGGGGGATGCCGCTGCACAGCGGCTATCATGTAGCGAGCCCTAGGCTCGCTACATGATTTTCAAAAACAAACAAAAAAAAAATATTTCAAAAACGGCTGCGCTGCCCCCTGGCGGTTTTTAATAGACTGCCAGGAGGGTTAATGGGCCACTAAAACCGTAAAATTTTAAGCACACGTGAACATATACAAATAAGAATTACATTTCTCCCAGAGTAAAATGTGCTATAAATTACTTCTCTCATAGGTTGCGGTGACTTGCAGTAGGTTGTTAGAAATCTGACAGATCCAACAGGTTTTGGACCAGCTCATCTCATGGGGGGGTTCTCAGTATTGTATTTTCAAAAGCGCTAGTGAATGGCAGTTTCTCCAACCAACTGCCAAAAAAAAAAAAAAAAAAAGAAAAGTGCAGCGAGCAGGGGGGCTGGCTAGCAGATTTGAAAGGTAAAAAAAAACAAAAAAAACCTTGACTGGGTGAAGTCCGCAAACAGCTGTGGTGGATGATGCAGCTGAACATAACAGACCACCTCACAGAGACGGTGGAGATGATCCCTAGGAGAGCTAGAGGCTGTAGAAAGTGGGGACGCCAACGTGTTTGTACCTCGCTCTAACAGTTACCTAAGGTCTGTAGCATGCAGTTACTGGAGCGGCATACGGAGTGGTAAGAGCAGATGCCAATACTTGGCTGCCGGAGGTGATTATACTGAGGACTGTTTTAATGGACACCATCACCCTATCCATAGCTGCTTATAGTCTGGTCAGTGAAATACATCAATACGGATTATGCACATAAAGTGACTTATGTTTAAATTAAGTTCGTTGCTGGAAGCATATGAGAATTGAACTTTTGGTACCAATATAAAGCGGTTATCAGGAACTTTGAATCTATTAGGCCTGCAGGAAGTAGGGATTGGATTTCACAGGGTTAGTGCAATTTACATGGGGCGGGGGTGTAAGTTCTAGATGTATAATATGCAAAATTGCAATACACTTTAAAATATGGCATGCTGCCTCATGGTATTTATTATTGGTGTAAGGATACTGTGGTATCCATAGAATGTGTTGCTATTATGGAAGTGGCTAGCACATTTGTATAAATCCTTTGCAGGGAGAGTCTTTATAAAGAATAAAGGCCGTGCCAAGAATCCTTCATGAGGAGATGAGCTGGTCTGCAACCTGTCGGTTCTGTCAGATTTCTATTACCTACTGAAAGTGACAGCAATATTGGAGAAAAGTAATTCATGGCTCATTTTACTCTGGAAGAAAAATACTTCTTACTAGTTTGTATTTACATGTATTTTAAATTTTACACATTTTTTTGCGACAGTGGTCCTTTTAAAAAAGATTAGCTTTTCGGGGGAAATCCCTTTGGAAGTTGAGCTCGTATCCTGGGCATCTGACAAACTACACAATGTAAGAACACATTCCAAATGAGGAGTCTCTTTCCCCTTCTTTCTCTCCCCTTATTTACAACTTTGTAGTCATAATCTGTCCTTGCTTTATGTGAAAGTTTGGAGCGCATATGCTTAGGATGTCATGATAGAGGCGACTCCTGAAAGTTAATCTTTAAAGGACAACCGAGGTGACATGCGACATGATGAGACAGACAAGACAAGACAAATAACATTTATATTGCGCTTTTCTCCTTGCGGACTCAAAGCGCCAGAGCAGAGCAGCAGCCACTAGGGCGCACTCTGTTGGCAGTAGCAGTGTAAGGGAGACTTGCCAAAGGTCTCCTACTGAATTAGTGCTGGCTTACTGAACAGGCAGAGACGAGATTCGAACCCTGGTCGCCTGTGTCAGAGGCAGAACCCTTAACCATTACACCATCAGCCAACTGCTGAGACAGACATGTGTATGTACAGTACCAAGCACACAAATAGCTAGGCTGTGTTCCTTTTTTCTTTCTCTGCCTGAATGAGTTAAACAGGTATGCAAGTGACAGTTTCAGTCTGGGTCAGGACAGGGTCGGACTGGGTCAGACTATAGCATAATCCTAACTGGTAAGTAATTACAGCCATAAAACACTTTCCTGTCAGTAAATGGCTTCTGAGAGCAGGAAAGATATAAAAAGGGTCAATAATTTATAGATTTGAGCTCTAGCCTACTTCAGTGAAGGTGTCATTGAGCAGAGAAAAAAAAATAAAAATTTTTTTATTTTTTTAGGAGAAGGAGGATAGATGCAATTATTTTTCTCATCAGTTTATTTTCACCTTGGATGTCCTTTAATAAAACTACTGTTAATTCAAATATAAAGTATCAGACACAGCACTCAATCTCTTTCAATGTTACAAGCACACCAACAGGGCTACAATCACCACACACAGACAAATACAGCTTCTCCACAGAAGTGGTGCCTCGTCACGTTCTTGGCAGAATACCACTTTCTGTTCGGAAATAATGGTCAAATTCTTTCTAAAGCGATTGCAGCAGTTCAATCTTATTTCAATGTCTTTTTCTGAAAGATAGAAATGTATAATATAGGACACTAAAGTGGTATGCAGTAGCAGCAAGCATGAAAAAAAAAAACTATTACAGTTACAGCCCAAACAGTGTAGAGCGGGAAAAAAAACATACCAAAATGATCTCTCTTTAACAGAGACATAAATAAGCTGGATCCATGGACATCATAAACACATCTTTCTTTCTGTAGTAGTCTGCACAATATCGGTCACATCTTTCATGCAGTGTCCTCTCTTCCACTGCCTGGATCAGCTTCAGTGCGGGGGGCATTTTGGAAGGCAGGATTGCCGAGCAAAAAGGATGCGCAAAAGGAAATTGCATCACAGGAACCATTTGGAGTTGCTGGGAAAAGGGTCAAACCCACAACATATTTCACTATTTTATGGATGCAGTTGAAGCACACATGAAGTGATTGGGATATGGAGGATGACATTTCATTTTAAACAATATCAGTTGCCTGACTGTCCTGCCAGTCATCTGCCTTTAATACTTTTAGCCATAGCCCATAAATAAGTATGTCGATCAGACGTTTCTGACAAGATAACTACTGATGCAGGAATGGTCAAGCAGGGCTGGCAGATAACTAGTATGGTTTTAAATGAAATAAATATGGCAGCCTCCTTATCCCTCTCTCTCAGGTTCCCTTTAATAGCACACAATCTCACTGTTGTCTGCTTGACGCATGTTGCATATCCTTTTTCGATTGCCCTCAACTGCGCCACCTACCACCTGTTGCTCATGTGTGCACTGGGACACTGAAATGACTATTTTCACAAATGGAAACAGTGAAATTGGAGTACATGTAATAAAAAGGTGTCTGGCAAAACACCGGTGATTGCGAGTAAAATATAGGTAAGATTAGTAATGCTCTATTGCTTTATTCCATAGTAAAATATCGCTCATCTTTACCAATAATTTACTATGACCTAACTCTACTTCACACAGAACCCTCCCTCTACCAAAGCTTAAGCCTTAACCCTTCCTCTCCCAGTGGCGCCTAACCCTTAACCCTCCCCCCTGCAAAGCCGAGATTAGCAGTAATGATGTGAGTTTGGGCGCCTAACGCTGCAGATAAAATAGCTCCATGCTCACCATTTATTGCTGCAATTTGCATTGCGGGTAGCCTCGGGTGCCCACATGTCATTCCACTACTATGATTCACCTTGGGTGGTCAAACTTCTGACTGCAGTCTTGGCGCAGACTTGCGCCCCCATTATTGTCCCTAATCGTGAAGTCTGATGCCCGGATTTCCATTCACTGCCACCAATTGCGGCTTTCATCACTGACGCCTATGTCAGCGCCTCTTCATCAATTCTCCTGTTTTGGTAAAATTGAGCAGTTAACCATAAGGTTAGCTGTCGTTGTAAAACCTTTTGTTGAAAGACCAATTTCCATAACCTCTTACAAGAGGAGATCCTATGCACTTGTTCTGGACTGCCCAGAGCCAGCAGTCACACATTTGCTCAATGGCTATTGGAATTCTAAGAATTCAGTTTAACATGGAGAGGGAAAAGCCACAATGTTCAGACTGGAATAAAGAATCTGTCCCTGATGTAAAATAGCCAAATATTTTCCCATGTCTGTTAAACATATTATCTAGGAACAGAAAAATCAATTCCAACAGAGAGGAGGGCTGGAGATTTTACAGGGAGGTTTGTATCCTCGGATTATAACTATGCCTCTGCATGCACCATGGAAGGCAAGGCAATGCAAAAAGATAGTTAGCTCAAAGACAATACAATATAGTATGAAACAATGATAATCTACATCAAGCACTACATAACAAACTGGGAAGACAGTTCTGAAAATAGCTGCAAGCACAAAGGGAAAGCCTGGCCTATACAGCACTGCACATTATTTTCTTGAATCACTTCACAGTGCAAAAAGTAAAAAAATAAATAGCACTAAAAGCAACAGGTAAGGTCCCTGTTCTATATAGCCAAGATGGTGCTGCAGCTGAAGTAAACATTTATAGCTGCAGTGAAAATAGTTTTTCTCAAAACAGTGTTCACATTAAAAATAAGCAACCAAATCAGAACAAACAGTTCCCTACATACAAATGACCAGAGTTAAAATCTTTCAGAGATGCAAACAAAGTTGTCTTCATGTACAAAATAAACAAACTGTTTTTGTTACGTATCTTTTGTTGTTAAACAGTATTGTATAAACTGTTAAAAAGTAGTTTAACCACTTCAGTACCAGCAGTCTGTGATCCTTTAACCTCCTTAGCAGTAATCATGAGTTCAGCTCGGGGTAGGAAAACCATGCTAGGAGCGGTATCCAAGCTGAACTCGTGGTAGGTAGCTGGGAGGTCTGTGCAGAGCAATGTGCACATCGAGCGTTTTAACGCCCCTCTCGGGGGATCCCGACGTCGGCCGCCATTCTACTTCCTCTCCTCCGAGGCTCTGCTTCCCCTTGGTGAGATTGCTCTCAGTCGTCATGACGACAGCCGGCAATCTCACTAAAGGGTTAGAACGCCACCCGGAAGACGGAGGGAAAATTGCAGTGCTGAATCCCAGAGGTGAGTGAGAGCTGAGCTCTGAGCTGCAGAACTTCTTAGCAGCATGATTTTTTCCAGGTTTTAGGATCTAAAAGCATGCAAAAAACTGCACCACTTTTAGACCCTAAAATCCTGAAAGACTCATAATGCCAAAGGGGTTAAAGGACAACTGTAGCAAGAGGGATATGGAGGCTGCCATATACATTTCCTTTTAAACAATACTAGTTGCTTGGCAGCCCTTCTGATCCTCTTCCTCTAATGCTTTTATCCACAGACCCTGAATAAGCATGCAGCATATTAGGTGTTTTGTGGAATCTGATTACCTGCATGCTTGTTTCTGGTGAGTTTCAAACAAAACTGCAGCCAAATAGATCGGAAGGGCTGCCAGGCAACTGGTATTGTTTAACCACTTGAGGACCACAGTCTTTTCGCCCCTTAAAGTGAACATCCGGACTAAAAATCGACTCAGCAGCACTGAAAAGGCTTTGTGTTTCTTTAACAGTTTCACAGCATCAGAACTTTGTTTCTCTTATACAAACCTAATTTTTAGCTGCACAGAAGAAAACTGCCCGGGCTTTTTTCCCCCTGATGCTGTGCAAAGCATGATGGGATTTCTGATTTTGTTGTTCTCCTTCTGCTGTTTTGGTGCAATTTTTTTTTTTTTACATTTTGAATTTGACATTTGAAGCCTAGCGTGTGCAGCTGGGAGGGGTAATCAGGACACAGGATAGTTGGAACTGTGTCTCCTGCTCCTTGTCACCTCCTTTCAACCAAAAAGATGGCTGCCCCCATGACAAAGATGGCAGCCCCCATGAATCACAAACATTTGCCTGTTCTTTTAAAACAGGGTGGGTAAGAGATTATATTACCTATCTATTCTAATTAACATAACTAATGTAACTTGATGACAGTATGTTTGTTTTGGCCGAAGTTCCCCTTTAAAGAGGAACTCCAGTGAAAATAATTTAATATAAAAAGGTGCTTAATTTTTACAATAATTATGTATACATGATTTAGTCAGAGTTTGCTCATTGTAAAATCTTTCCTCTCCCAGATTCACATTCTGACATGTATTACATGGTGACATTGTTACTGTGGGCAGATTATGTAGCTGTTCTGGCTTTAACAGACAGCTATAAACAGCCATTTCCTGTGTGTGTCATTGTTACATTGTGGCAGTTTGCCCAGAGTACCGTACGGTACCAGAGCCTCTTGTGGGAGGGGTTTCAGCACAAAATCAGTCATACAGCGCCCCCTGATGGTCTGTTTGTGAAAATCATTATATTTTTCATGTAAAAGTGGGTATCAGCTACTGATTGGGATAAAGTTCAATTCTTGGTCGGAGTTTCTCTTTAAGGACCAGAGCCTTTTTCTCCATTCAGACCACTGCAGCTTTCACGGTTTATTGCTCGGTCATACAACCTACCACCTAAAGGAATTTTACCTCCTTTTCTTGTCACTAATACAGCTTTCTTTTGCTGCTATTTGATTGCTGCTGCGAGTTTTAGTTTTTATTATATTCATCAAAAAAGACATGAATTTTGGCAAAAAAATGACTTTTAACTTGCTGTGCTGACATTTTTCAAATAAAGTAAAATTTCCTATACATTTGAGCGCGAAAGTTATTCTGCTACATGTCTTTGATAAAAAATAAAAAAAAACATTCAGTGTATATTTATTGGATTGGGTAAAAGTTATAGCGTTTACAAACTATGGTGCCAAAAGTGAATTTTCCCATTTTCAAGCATCTCTGACTTTTCTGCGCACCTGTCAGGTTTCATGAGGGGCTAAAATTCCAGGATAGTACAAATACCCCCCAAATGACCCCATTTTGGAAAGAAGACATCCCAAAGTATTCAGTGAGAGGCATGGTGAGTTCATAGAAGATTTTATTTTTTGTCACAAGTTAGCGTAAAATGACACTTTCTGACAAAAAAAAAAAGAAAAAAAAAAAAAAGTTTCCATTTCTTCTAACTTGCGACAAAAAAAAAAATGAAATCTGCCACGGACTCACTATGCTCCTCTCTGAATACCTTGAAGTGTCTACTTTCCAAAATGGGGTCATTTGTGGGGTGTGTTCACTGTCCTGGCATTTTGAGGGGTGCCTAATTGTAAGCACCCCTGTAAAGCCTAAAGATGCTCATTGGACTTTTGGCCCCTTAGCGCAGTTAGGCTGCAAAAAAGTGCCACACATGTGGTATTGCCGTACTCAGGAGAAGTAGTATAATGTGTTTTGGGGTGTATTTTTACACATACCCATGCTGGGTGGGAGAAATATCTCCGTAAATGACAATTGTTTTATTTTTTTTTTTACACACAATTGTCTATTTATAGAGACCCCATTTTAGAAAGAAGACACCCCAAGGTATTCCGTTAGGGGTATGTTGAGTTCATAGAAGATTTTATTTTTTGTCACGAGTTAGTGAAAAATGACACTTTGTGAAAAAAAATAATAAAAATCCAATTTCCGCTAACTTTTGACAAAAAATAAAATCTTCTATGAACTCATCATACACCTAACAGAATATCTTGGGGTGTCTTCTTTCTAAAATGGGGTCACTTGTGGGGTTCCTATACTGTCCTGGCATTTTACGGGCCCAAAACTGTGAGTAGTCTGGAAACCAAATTTCTCAAAATGACTGTTCAGGGGTATAAGCATCTGCAAATTTTGATGACAGGTGGTCTATGAGGGGGCAAATTTTGTGGAACCGGTCATAAGCAGGGTGGCCTCTTAGATGACAGGATGTTTTGGGCCTGATCTGATGGATAGGAGTGCTAGGGGGGGTGACAGGAGGTGATTGATGGGTGTCTCAGGGGGCGGTTAGAGGGGAAAATAGATGCAATCAATGCACTGGGGAGGTGATCGGAAGGGGGTCTGAGGGGGATCTGAGGGTTTGGCCGAGTGATCAGGAGCCCACACAGGGCAAATTAGGGCCTGATCTGATGGGTAGGTGTGCTAGGGGGTGACAGGAGGTGATTGATGGGTGTCTCAAGGTGTGATTAGAGGGGGGAAATAGATGCAAGCAATGCACTAGCGAGGTGATCAGGGCTGGGGTCTGAGGACGTTCTGAGGTGTGGGCGGGTGATTGGGGTGCCCGCAAGGGGCAGATTAGGGTCTAATCTGATGGGTAACAGTGACAGGTGGTGATAGGGGGTGATTGATGGGTAATTAGTGGGTGTTTAGAGGAGAGAAGAGATGTAAACACTGCGCTTGGGAGGTGATCTGATGTCGGATCTGCGGGCGATCTATTGGTGTGGGTGGGTGATCAGATTGCCCGCAAGGGGCAGGTTAGGGGCTGATTGATGGGTAGCAGTGACAGGGGGTGATTGACGGGTGATTGACAGGTGAGCAGGGGGGATAGATGCATACAGTACACGGGGGGGGGGGGGGGTGATCAGGAGGGGGCAGTGGGCAGGGGGGGGGGGAATAAAAAAAAATAGCGTTGACAGATAGTGACAGGGAGTGATTGATGGGTGATTAGGGGGGGTGACTGGGTGCAAACAGTGGTCTGGGGGGTGGGAAGGGGGGGGTCTGAGGGGTGCTGTGGGCGATCAGGGGGCAGGGGGGGGGGGGGGAAATCAGTGTGCTTGGGTGCAGACTAGGGTGGCTGCAGCCTGCCCTGGTGGTCCCTCGGACACTGGGACCACCAGGGCAGGAGGCAGCCAGTATAATAGGCTTTGTATACATTACAAAGCCTATTATACATACTGCAGCGGCGATCCGGGTGCTAGTAACCCGCCGGCGCTTCCGAACGGCCGGCGGGTTACTACGAGTGGTGGGCGGAGCGAGTCCCCGGCGGCTGATCGCGTCACGAATGACGCGATCGCCGCATAGCCACTCCCGCAGCCGCCCCTGCCGATGGGCGTATTGCGGTCGTTTGGGCCCGGACTTTGCCGCCGCCCATCGGCTGGGGGCGGTCCTCAAGTGGTTAAAAGGAAATAAATATGGAAGCCTCTATATCCCTCGTTACAGTTTTCCTCGAAGGACCAGAGACCGCTGGTACAAAAAAAAAAAACAGGCCCTAGCGATGACATGCCGCATGGTCCTACTGCTACCACTGATCGCGCAGCTCTCCAATTGCTGAAGCTCACTTGCTCTGCTGTCGCTATGACGGCAGAGTTCTGTAAAGCCAGTCAAGAACAGATTTCATTGGCTTCAGACTCTTTGATCAATGTGAGCCAATGCGATTGACTCAGTGACCACGGGATCAGAAGCCAATGAAATCAGCTCCTGACCGGCTCACAGAGCTCTGCTGTCAGAAGGGCAATTGGGCTGCAGTGGTGGGAGAGCGCGGCGTGCTAATTGAAATCTATACCCTGGCAGGGATAACACTTCTCACACACACACACACACACACACACACACATTTATACTGTATGTTCAAATCCAGAGTTCTCCATAAGCAGATCTTTTGTTGATGTTTCAACATTAACATATGACTAAATTTACAATTTCAACTTACAAATTTCCCTGAACAGAACCGGTTTGTAAGTAGGGGACCGCTTGTATTGAAGAAATGTGTTTCAAGCCGAAGGAAATGCTCAAAATCATACTGAATACTGCAAAAAAATAAGTTTAGAACATTTTTTTCCACAAACATTTAAATGGACTTGATTGCAATAGGCAAACTACTCTATGCTGCCCAGCAGATCGCACAGAACAGGGTTGAAGGCCTTAAAGTGAACCGAGCTCCTTTTTTTCACTCAGGACATTTCTATAGCACATGAAAAATGTATGCCGACTATCTGTTTCATTATTAAAATAAACTTTAATTTTACCTTGTATTTTACATTCAAAGTTGTTAAATTGGCCTGTTTGAGCAGGCCTGCCGACCGTCCCCATCCGCAGAGAGTTCAGGAACCTCTAATTGTTTTATTGAGCTAATTACCAAGAGGTAAACAATGCCTTTTATCAGCAAAGGGGGTGAATAATTAGGAGTGCGTCTTCAAAGCCAGGGTGTGTGTCAATGTGTCAAGATAGCATCTCTGACTTCTGTAAATAAGGAATGTGAGAAGGGGAGGGGGGAACATGGCAGCTTCTATGTCAGGAGGGATTTCAGTGAAAGAGAATGTGGTCAGTTCCCTTTAAACATTTTACCGGATTGGTGGGGTAACATATGAATGTCCCTCCTACAGTCCTAACCCTGCAGCTGGTTTTCCAGGCCCTTTCACTTTAAAAGTGAGTGGAGCAGCTAGCCCCATCCTCACCACAGTATCTTGAGACTTCCAACCAGGGCCGGGCCGAGGCATAGGCTGGAGAGGCTCCAGCCTCAGGGCGCAGTGTAGGAGGGGGCGCAGAATTCATTCAGCTGTCATTCCTAATTGTGTTTGAAGCAGAAAGAAATAAGAAAAGGGGATACATGGCAGTGACTGCAAGCCAGATAACTAGATATTAAGGTGTTGGGGAGGTTGTGGGCCCTGTGGCGCCTCTTAGTTTAATAGCAATCAGTGTTTGATGCCTCGGGTGGCAGGGATAGAGGGGCGCACTTTGGTGTCTCAGCCTTGGGTGCTGAAGGACCTTATCCCAGCTCTGCTTCCAACTCATTTTCCAAGCACACCCCAGACTCTCACAGCTTCCCTTTGACATCCCCAGACTATCAGTGTACACCCTCACCCCTAAGGGTGTCCTCCAGTCTCCCAGTGCACCCCAAAGCCACATACAGGCACACTGTGAGGCTAGGTTTCCGCTGCTGCGACTGCTGTCCTATTCCTCACACACAAATACGGATGCGATTTGGCAGCCTATTGAAGCCAAAAGAGAGCATCCGAATTACTGTGCAGGAAAAAAAAATAATAATCTGATGGCATGCGACAATCTCGCGTCATCCGACCGAATCTCATGGCCGTGCGAAGCGCGGCTAGAGGGATTCGGCTGCGAGACGAGTCACAGCTGTGCCGGCATCGCGTCTCGCAAGACGCATACTGAGCAGTGGAAACGTAGCCTCAGGGCCTGAGCCCACTGATGCAGTTGTATCCGATTGTGTCCACTTTTCAGCATCTCTAACACTGATGTTTAACTGAACAGGGCGTACGATGTGGGAACATGCAAGAACGGCAGAAAGGGATAGACAGCCCTTCTGCCTTTCACATCAGATGCGCTATCGTACTGCTGCATGCATTCTGACCGCAAGCGCAGAGCTGACCCATTTACTGTCAATGGATGTGATGAGCAGTGCAGTGGGTAGCAACGCAGATGGTGTGCAACTGCACTTGTTGCGTGCTGATCGCACGGCCATCTGCGTTGCATAGATGTGAACGAGGCCTAAAACTAGTCCTTGGTAAGAGTACTTGTAGAAGGTACTGACAGGAACAAAGAACATCCATCAGGCCCTGGGCAATGTAACTGTGGGTACATGTAAGAGTGATGTGCAGGTACTCTGCAGGGGAATGAGGGGATTCTTCCATCACACATTCTTCATGCACAATCTGAACCAGGTTTATGGGTGATTGAACACAGAGGTGTGGTCTATGTGCATAACATTCTCAGTGGATTCCCTGCAGCTCTGTGGGGAGTGCATATGTAGAGTATTGTACTACTGTGTAACAAAGTAAACCTGAGAGATGAAATTAAAGTTTTATACATACCTGAGGCTTCCTCCAACCCCCTTCAGGCTAATCAATCCCTTGCTGTCCTCCTCCGCCACCTGAATCTTATGCTATGGGTCCAGGCATTCAAGCCAGTCCAGCGTAGTGCGCATGCACACACTCCGCCACCAGGAATGTACTACACCTGCGCAGCACTATTGCGCAGATGCAAAACACTCCTGGCTGTGGAAGTGGCATGCGTCCGGACTGCGCTGACTGGCTGAATGACCGGGACTCATAGCAGAAGATCCAGGTGGTGGAAAAGGACAGTGAGGGACTGATTAGCCTAAAGAGGGCTGGAGGCAGCCCCAGGTAAGTATAAAACTTTTCTTTTCATTAGTCTCAGGTACCCTTTAATTCTTAGTCACCAAACCAAAATGTTAATATATTATTTGATTTCATGAGCAAAGGAGTGCATGAAATTGCATAAACCAGCATCAACGCAGAATTATTTGCATCTCATTGACCATCTCTATTAGTGACACAGCTACACATCAGGCTTTGTTCTTACAGCATAAATATTATTTAGTATATAATAAATATCTAACTCTATATCTATATCTCTCCCTATATTACCCCCCCCCCCCCCCCCCAACGATGTAACACATTATTCCTGGCTGGCTATCGGCGGTGTTAAATGAATGAAGTCCCCCCCCCCCCTGGCGGCGGCAATGTAACAGATGAAGCCGCCTCTTCGGCTCTGCCTCTGCCCCTCTTCCATGCGGCTGCGGCACCCTGGGGACACGCGAGTCCCCCAGGATCGTTCGTAGCGGCAGGGAAGCAGAGCCGGAAGGCTGCAGACATCGCTTCTGCCAGCACCCGCTCTGCAGGAATGAACGGCAGGATTCCCTGCCACTGCGAATGACCCTGGGTGACACGCGTGTCCCCGGCTGCCAAAGCTGCATAGGAGAGGGGCAGGGGGAGGAGAGGAAGCAGAGCCGAAGAGGCGGCTTAATCTGTTACATTGCCACCTGGGAAAATCAGTCATTTAACGCAGCTGGGAATCCTTTTCATTTCTAACATTGGCTGCAGGTGCACACCTACTTTGCGTTTTGACTGGCCAGAACCCAAAGTGGCCAGACTTCGGGTTCTGGCCATAACATATATAAAAGATTCCTGTGTACACATCATATATACAGTCACAATCAGATTTGTGTATCTGACTTTAAAAATACGGGGACAGCTTTATTGAAGCAGCACAACTATTTTTGATTGGTTTATTTCATTTTTGTGGGCAAAGCACAGCCATTACTGTATATAATTTTATGATGACTTATCTGAAAAATAACACATTTTATCATATTTTCTATTTTAATTACTGTTGAAATTCATTAGGAGTCGGAGCATGCCTAAAGCTACGTACGTACACTAGATCAAACTCTACGGGTTCATGCCCACACTAGAATAAAGGACCCCTAAAGTGAGAGGGATATGGAGGCCGACATTTATTTCCCTTTAAACAATACCAGTTGCCTAGCTATCATGCTGATCCTCTGCCTCTAATACTTTTTTAGTCATAGGCTTAGGGCCCTTTCACACTGTGGCGGTGTGGCAAATTGCCGCACTGCTACCGCAGCCTAATGAAAATCTAAGGGGAAGTTCAAACTCCCCACGTTGCGGTATGCTACAGCAGAAGTGCCCTAAACACGCTCCCATACCTACGTTACTGCGTGATCCCTGCAACGATCTGGGTAAAGCCAGAAATCATGTAAATCTATGGTAACGCGCGCGTTTAAAAAAACCTGCTGCAATGATCTGCGTCGCGCATGCACAAAAGCATATTTTAGAAATACACTTCTGCGCATGTCATCAATTGCCAAACGGAGTATCACTGTCTGCTTGGCTGGATGCCAGATGGGGAATACTGCATGACGACGCAGTATTCCCCGTAGGCCTGTTTCTGGCAGTGCGGTGCAGCTGCCGCACTGCCAATATGCAGTTTCAAAGTGGCCTGAACAAGCATGCAGCAGATCAGGTGTGTTTCTGACATTGTCCGATCTGACAAGTTTAGCTGCATGCTTGTTTCTGGTGTTATTCAGACACTACTACAGCTAAACAGATCCGCAGGGCTTCCAGGCAACTAGTATAGTTTAAAATGAAATAAATATGACGGTCTCCATATACTTCTCACTTCAGATTCCCTTTAAACTTGGCCAAGGTGGCCTCTGCCAAGAATCATTTACCTTATGTGTACGGCAGCGCCTTCTCGCTGCATTGACAAGAGAGATTCAGTATGCCGGACCATCTCGGCCGAACACTGCATGACACAACTGTCTACCTCTTTAGTCCTCTAGCTCTAAGACCGCATTATCAGTCAGCAGGCTAGCAACCTGTCTGTACATCAATGATCCCTGAGCTGTCGCGTAAGTTGTGTCCCGATCCCTGCAGTAATTGCATGTTTGTACCTTGCTCAAGAATCTAGCCTGTATACAATTTGCCCCACAATGTAGATTAATGCAGGGCTGTGGAGTCGGTACAAAAATCATCCGACAACTCCGTTTATGACACCACCGACTGACTCCAGGTACCCAAAATTGCTCCGACTCCTTAGTCTAAATTTTTACAAAGGCTATGGATTTGGTAAAAAAAAAAAAAGAAAAAAAAAAAAAATCATCCGACCCAAACTCCTCAGTTCAATGAAACCACCGACTCCATATCCAGGTACCCAAAATTGCTCCGACTCAGACTCCACAGGGCTCTTTCACACTAGAAGCTGATGGTAGGAAAGGCTGAAACTCTGCCTTTTGCTTAACGCCAATACATAGAGTTTTCAAAGTGTTTTACAGCTCATATGAAAAACAAAAGTTTGCTTTCCTAAAACAGAAAGAATTTGCGATAATTCAGGTTGGAGTGAGCTCGAGATGTCTCCCAGGCACCACTGCTGAATATATGCAAATTAACCATTGTACCCTTAGAAGCTAAACACACCTCCAGAACCGCTGGAATGCAATGATGTGTCAGCTTGTTAATATGTACAGAGCATATTTTTTTCTTTAAGGCTACTTACACACCAAGACGCTGCGTTTTAGGGGAAGATATGGTCGTATAACGTGCCCCTAACGCAACGCATGGTGGTGTTGAAGTTGGACATCAGATTGAGCCACGTTATGCTGCTCTCAAAGCAGCCGCTCCAGGTTAGTGATAATAAGTCCGGATCTTTTTAAGGATTCGGATAATTTGAATCTGATCATTGAAAAGATCCGGATCTTTGAACCAAATCATTTGAATCATTTAACTAGGGAAGCAGACTAGGGGTGAAATGATTAGCAAGACAGGACTTTCCCTGCACAGTACATTCGTTCATGATCCGGACAACACTACAGTCCTACCACGAGTCTCTGCAGTGCAATGAATATTAATTAGCCATGTGGCTGGCTGCGGAGGAGGAGGGGAGACCTCCTCCTCCAACATTACTGAGCATGTGCAAATAGTCTAACGTGGCTTAGCCCAGTATAACGTATAGCATGCAGCACTTTGTTTAAACGTGCTGCGTTACTATGTAACGCAACGTGGGCACTGTGAACAGCACAATTGATTTTACAGTGCTGTGAGTTAGGCTGCGTTACTGGCTGCTGTAACGTGGGACTTTAACGTCCCACTGTGAAACCAGCCTAAAAATAAGTCAACAAGTCAGCTGTAAAACACTTTGAAAACGCTTTGAAAAAGCTGTAGTTGGCGTTTTCCATTGACTATCATTGAAACGCGAAAAGCCAACTTCAGCTGTAAACAGCTTTGAAAAAGCTCCATGGAGCTTCAAAACGCCCCAAAAAGCTGCTTTAGGTGTGAAAGGTAAAATGAAAGTCTATGGACTTTTATTTTACCTTGGAAAACGCCAACTATAGTCTTGGCTGAGAAACGCTGAAACTAGCCTCTGGTGTGAAAGAGTCCTTAATGATCCGCCACTATAATAAAAAGAGAGACAAAGCAACCACAATGTCTCTTTCTTTTCTTCTTTGTGCCAACTCTTTTAATCCCCTCGCCTGCCACAAATCATCACTCCGCTCCATAGAACGGCACACACACTGCTCAGTTGTATTTGAGCACTATATTGGTACAGTGCTCATTTAACAACCCCCTCCCCCCCAAAAAAAAATAAAAAATAAAGATAAATATTACCCTAACATTTGCTCACTCAGAGCAACAGGGCGTATAGGTAGATGTATGTTCCTTAACTGCAATATCAGATCTACATCTTGAAAATAGATATATTCATAATCCATTTCCTCAGTCTCATTTTAAATACTTCCTTAACTGCAAAGTGCTAAACAGCGTGCAGCTATGACTGCACCCAGCTAATTCAAAGTTTTAGAGATGGGTTTTGGAGATGGGCTCCTAGAAAGTAATCATTGCTCTTATGCAAAACGTCATAGGCCATGCTGTATGTCACAAAGTACTAATGCTACATACACACTTGAGATAAAAGTCTTTGGAAAAGGCAAGATCACAGACCAATTTTACCCCATTCCATGTAGTATGAGAGCCATACTCTACACAGTCTATTCTATGGAGCTGCACTCTCCATCAGATAAAATCTTTGCAAGATGCTGCACACAAAGATGCCCGTACACATTCAAAAGATTATTATCTGCAAAAGATCTGTTCCTGCAAAAGATCCATTCCTGCAAAATGCATTCAGTCTACGAGATTTGCAGATCATCATACACACCTTGTTTAACAGACTTCATCTGCATATCTGGCAATCATCTGCAGATCTGAAAATCCATCCTGGTGGATCTGATCTGCAGATGATTGCCTGTTAAACAAGGTGTGTATGAGGATCTGCAGATATCATAGACTATGAATGCATTTAGCAGGAATGGATCTTTTGCAGGAACAGATCTTTTGCAGATAATGAACTTTTGCATGTGTACAGCATCTTTGTGTGCAGCATCTTGCAAAGATTTTATCTGATGGGGAGTTCAGCTCCATAGAATAGACTGTGTAGGTATGGCTCTCATACTATATGGAATGGGGTAAAATTGGTCTGTGATCTTGCCTTTTCCAAAGACTTTTATCTCAAGTGTGTATGTAGCATAAGTCTCCCTGTGTGAAGCCGCTCTGGTAAGTCATTTACAATTTACACCAATCCAGGTGATGTTTTCTTTATCTAAACTAGAACTGGAGAAGCACAAGACAGCAGCACAACCAAAATAAACGGTGTGGAAGTTATATATGCATAAGTAGAAAGAAAAAAAAAGTCAGTCTCTCCATGTAGCGCAAAGAGAAATCCCACGCAGCAATTAATACGTAAACAAGCAATTTACCACCACATTTCCATAAAGCAACAATCACCACCACAGTGCAACTTTCTCAGGAAATTATGGGTTTGGTTAGCGCTTTTTAATAACACATACTAGGAATACTAATAAATGCTGAAAGGGTGATTTCTGCATGACCTGCTGGAGATTTCCTTTAGTGAGATCAGGATTAAAGTATACCATGAGAATAATACACTGGCATTATCCCCATTGCTTTGACATAACATGTTTTAAT
This sequence comes from Hyperolius riggenbachi, assembly GCF_040937935.1. NCBI lineage: Eukaryota > Metazoa > Chordata > Amphibia > Anura > Hyperoliidae > Hyperolius > Hyperolius riggenbachi. Next base: position 199,513,413 of record NC_090649.1, read on the forward strand.
GGAATAGAAGGAAATGCATATATTCAGATATATACGATTAAGAAGAGGTGACAAAACTAGAGAATTCTACATTTAAAAATAAAAACGGGGGAAAAAACAAAACAAAACTGCTAAAGGTCTTACCCGTGCTCACGTCTGAGCTTCCAGTACTTGAGTGTAACTTGTCCTTCCTAACTTAACGCAGGCCCAAACTCTTGCACAGCACACAATGAAAAAAGCCTTACATTATAGTTACTGAAATTCACTGCTCAGTGTTCTGTTTTATTTTAGCCAGATCAAAGTGTCTAATTCTTAGCAGCAGCTGTGAATAGAGTGCAGGATCTCTGGGTAGGCAGCTCTTCCCATACAGTAAGCATTGAGGCTTAACCCTTTCAGTGCTCCCAGGAAAGTGAGACCAAGTTAAAATTTTCCAAGGGGGGGGGGGGGTGGAAATGGGAGAATTCCATAACTTGTAATTAAGATTTTTACCTGTAGGTCTACACATCCAGACGGATGAACTCATTTACATACTGCACACACAAGCAGGACGATTGACTACACAAACAAGTATAAGTCATTCAACCGACTTGTACACACGCATCAACTGCACAATATCAGACCAGCATTCGTGTGAGTAGATCTGACAGTTGGATCGGGCAAACTGCCTGTTAGCAGTCACTCGTTACAGGGATACTTAAAGAAAACCTGAACTGAAAATTAAAAGTCAAAATAAGCATACTTGCCTTCCATGTAGTCTACTCCTCAGTGTCTTTCTCCTGTCCCGCGTCCTGTTTGTCCACTGTGATCAAGGGAATTTTCCGTCCTCCATTTTGAAAATGGCCATTACCCATAACAGCTTTCTGGTCAGCACACAGTTAAACTGTAACATCGCCCATTTGAGTCATAGGGAAACATGGACATTACCTGGTACATCAGTTTTCCTCTCAGCTGTAACTGACAGCAACTGATATTTTACTGACAGCAACTGATATATTTCAGATCTGACAAAATATTGTCAGAACTGGAAGGGATTATTGTCAGAAGAAAATGGTGAGCTTCTGAGAGGAACTGATGGCAGGGTAACTATGTAATGTTCATTTGAAGTTACCTCATGTGTTTATTTTAAATATTTTTACTCCGTACAGGTTCTCTTTAAAGAGATCACAACTATACCCTATCCTATTACACTGTGCATGCTTCCGGCAGACATGAACGTTAGCTTAGACCTGCAAAAAGCATGCCTAAACATGCTAACGCACGTCGTCGCAGCTGCATCTGGTAGTCTTCTTTAATAAGCAAACCCCCAGAGCTCCCAGTCGGGCCTCCACAGATCTCTGAAGCCCCCCATGTAGTTCCTCCGTCACCCCAGAGCAATTTACCTCCCACTGCAAGTCACGTTGTGTAAATATAGTATATTTGTAGCTGTAATTTCGCTCTTTCACAGAGCCCCCGCAAAGCATCTTTAAACCTCCCGTCTGGGCTCCCCATTGAGCCCCAGTCTGAGCCGATGAAAATGGTTCAGGAATCCACTAGAGAACAGTGAAACCTGGATTAACCCTTTCCCTGCCAAGCATGTACTAGGTACATGTTGGCAGGGAAGTGCTAAAACCGCCAACAATGTACTAGGTAATTTGGCACCGGTAAGCAGCGGGGAGGGGGCCCAACATCATTCCTCATCCTCCACGTGGGCGCCCCTCCTCTGCCTCCGTGTAATTACTCACCCAATCACTCGTTCCATGCTGTGTCCCACACTGGCTGCACTCTCCACTTCCTGTATGACATGTGATTACATACGGGTACATACAGGTAGGATCGGGTGAGCAGAGAGATGCCTGCAGCCACCGGGGACACTGCAGGGAGCCAGCGATCAGGTTAGTTAATTGCACACCAGGGGGGCCCATGTGGAGGGAAGGATGAAGGATGTCAGTCCTCACCGCAGTGGCCCCCATACCTGCTACCTATACTGGGGGTTCCTAAACTGGGGCAACTATATCCGCTACCTATACTGGGAGCACCTACACCTACCTATACTGTGGCACCTATTCCTGGCTACCTATACTGGCTGCACCTATGCTTGGATACCTGTATTGGCGTCACCTATACCTGGCTACCTGGGCTGGGGCATCTATTCCTGGCTACACTTATATCTGGCTACCTGTACTAGCACTTACTCCAGGATAGGCAAAGTGGGATACCAATACATATTTGGTATCGTTGGATTCAGCAGAATCAGGGAATTCACAAAACCGTAACATTTTTGTTAGTAAATGTAATTATTCTTTGAGGGAAAAAATAAAAATTCACATTTAACCCTTTTGCTGTCCTAAAGTGTCACAGCAATGAAAGCGGGGAATATATGGATGATCGGTCACTAACCCTTTCAAGGAACAAGAGTACTCTACTCATAGCAATTAATTTACTGTTATGGCCAAGACTAGAGGAACTATCTGCCAGGTACACAATCATCAGTAAGTACTTAGCCACAACTGAAAGCCACTCTTACAATATGGAATTCTAAAGAAATAAGTTGCCAAGTTATAAGTAGAGAGCTAATGCTAATCTACAGTCTTATATAGATCAATTTTACCAAATTATGTGCCGAAGTGCTAGTGATTAATAGTGCAGTGAGAAACATTTATGGGAATACAATCAGCCCACGTAACAGTAAGAAACAAAACAAGACTACAAGCTTCTACAACGCTCAGAGATAAAAAGAAAAAAAATGCCTAGAAGCATTGGCCAGAAGTCAATGAGCAGCTACAAGGCTTCCAGTAGAGATCTCACTCCCAAATAGAAAATAACTGCATAAATTATAGTAGGTTTATTCCTCTTTCCCACTAGTGTAGCAATAGGGGGTGCAGAGGTTGCAACCGCATCGGTGCCCCCAACGGGTCCTTCCTTCCTCAACCACAGTATTAGCCATGTATTGGTCCTCTGCTGACAATATTCACTTCTATAGATGCTTTTGAATAGTAGTAATCATTAACACACTTGTTTCCAATCCCCTTCTTGCACTTCTAACGCTGTGGTGTCCTTGATCGGTTTTAGTATGCCATATCAATTGTTATGTATATAGTGCTTGGGGGGCCCAATGTAAAACTTGCACGAGGACCTACAGCTTCTTGGCTACACCAAAGCTCTTTCCTATGCCTTCAGCTTCACCTCCAAAGCCCAAACCACCGTTGAAATCTTTTAAAGGTGCCTGAATGCACAACCAAAGTAATTTTGGCATCAGTGCTGGGCACCTAAACCACCACTGAATGGCTAAACTCTTCTTCCTTACCCTCCATACAACCAGGGCTGTGGAGTCGTGTAGTCGGAGTCATGGAGTCGGGCAATTTTGGGTGCCTGGAGTCGGAGTAAAATGCACCGACTCCGACTCCTAATGAATTTGTAACTGTAATTAAAATAGAAAATATGATAAAATATTCTATTTCTCAGATAATAGTCATTAAAAATCAGGGCTGTGGAGTCGGTCCAAAAATCCACCGACTCCGACTCCTCAGTTTAGGATTCCACCGACTCCGACTCCGCGACTCCGACTCCTCTAATTTACATATTACAATTTTGTTGATTAAAAGTATGTAACATGAAATTCGTCTCTTAACTGCCAACGCTTAGGAATTTTACAAGACAACTGAAGTGAGAAGGATATGTAGACTACTATATTTATTCCCTTTAGACTAAAACTAGTCCTTGGTAAGAGTACTTGTAAAGGGTACAAACCGGAACAAAGAACATCTATCAGGCCCTAGGCAATGTAAGTGTGGGTACATGTAAGAATGATGTGCAGGTACTCTGCAGGGGAATGAGGAGATTGTAAACAGACAACACCTCTGTGTTCAATGTGCACAGCATTCTCAGTGGATTCCCTGCAGCTATGTGGGGAGTGCATATGTAAAGTATAGTACTACTGTGTAACAAAGTAAACCTGAGACAGATGAAATTAAAGTTTTATACATACCTGGGGCTTCCTCCAGCTGCCTTCAGGATAATCAGTCCCTCGTTGTCCTCCTCCACCACCTGGATCTTCTGCTATGAGTCCAGGTACTTGAGCCAGTCAGGCGTAGTGCGCATGCACACACTCCGCCGCCAGGAGCATACTACACCTGTGCAGCACTATTGCGCAGGTACAGAATGTTCCTGGCTGTGGGAGCGGCATGCGGCCGGACAGCGCTGACTGGCTGAATTACCAGGACTCATAGCAGAAGATCCGGGTGGTGGAAGACAGTGAGGGACTGATTAGCCTGAAGGGGGCTGGAGGAAGTCCCAGGTATGTATAAAACTTTACTTTTCATCCGTCTCAGTTTCCCTTTAATTTGTAGTCATCAAACCAAATTTTAATAACATATCAAATTATTTGATTTCATCAGCAAAGGGAGTGCATACATTTGCATAAATCAGCATCAGTGCAGAATTATTTCCATCTCGTTGACCATCTCTATTAGTGACACAGCTACACATCAGGCTTTATTCTTACAGCATAGATGTTATTTAGTGTATATATATATATATATATATATATATATATATAAGAGATTCCTGTGTACACATCATATATACAGTCACAATCAGATATGTATATCTGACTTTAAAAATACGGGGACTGCTTTATTGAAGCAGCACAAGTAACTAATTTTGATTGGTTTATTTCATTTTTGTAGACTAAGCACAGCTATTACTGTATATATACCTTATTTTTAATGACTTTTATCTGAGAAATAGAACATTTTATCATATTTTCTATTTTAATTACAGTTACAAATTCATTAGGAGTCGGACTCCTAATGAATTTGCAACTGTAATTAAAATAGAAAATATGATAAAATGTTCTATTTCTCAGATAAAAGTCATTAAAAATAATGTATATATACAGTAATAGCTGTGCTTAGTCTACAAAAATGAAATAAACCAATCAAAATTAGTTACTTGTGCTGCTTCAATAAAGCAGTCCCCGTATTTTTAAAGTCAGATATACATATCTGATTGTGACTGTATATATGATGTGTACACTGGAATCTCTTATATATACACTAAATAACATCTATGCGGTAAGTATAAAGCCTGATGTGTAGCCATGTCACTAATAGAGATGGTCAACGAGATGGAAATAATTCTGCATTGATGCTGATTTATGCAAATGTATGCACTCCCTTTGCTGATGAAATCAAATAATTTGATATGTTATTAAAATTTGGTTTGGTGACTACAAATTAAAGGGTAACTGAGACGGATGAAAAAGTAAAGTTTTATACATACCTGGGGCTTCCTCCAGCCCCCTTCAGGCTAAGGCCCCGTTCACACTTGCGGTTGTTTGCCAAACGGACCGGATGACCTGACCGGATCCGGACCGGATCCGGATCGGAACCGTACGGTTCTGATCCGGATCCGATCCGGATCTGGTCAGGTTGCATCAGGTGTCCATCAGGATGCGATCCGGACCCGTTTGGCAAAAGTTACGTTAAAAACAAAAAAAATGTTGGGGTCTGGGAGGTCAGCAGAAGGGGGACCTGTGGAATCAGGCCCTCTGCTGTTTAGCACTCACCTCCACCTGCGACATGCTGCCAACATCTCCGGATCCAGCTGTGCTGCTCCACTCCAAAATGCTTGCCCATGTGTCCCCATCCAATATCGCCGCAACAATCCCCATAGGAAGTGGGGTAGAACATCCGGATTTCTCAGCCAGTGTGTTGTGCGCTCTCCGGTTCCCATCGGTTTGTATTGGCCGGATGGTGCAGTCCGGCTCCGCCCCGGATACGGCTGCCGGAGGAGCCGGATGAAAAAATAGCGCATGTTGGAACGGAGGCCGGAGTCCGGATCCGGCCCGGATCCGGTCCGGCTCCGGTTCGGCAGAACGGACGCATGTGAACGGACGCATAGGCTTTCATTGCTATGCCGTGCGTCAGTTCCGTCCGTTCTGCAAGCGGTGCGGCTCCGGCACGGCGATTCCGGAGGGCCACCGCAAGTGTGAACCGGGCCTAATCAGTCCCTCACTGTCCACCACCCGGATCTTCTGCTAGGAGTCCTAGTAATTCAGCCAGTCAGCGCTGTCCGGCCGCATGCCGCCCCCACAGCCAGGAACATTCTGCACCTGCGCAATAGTGCTGCACAGGTGTAGTATGCTCCTGGCGGCGGAGTGTGTGCATGCGCACTACACCTGAGTGGCTCAAGTACCTGGACTCATAGCAGAAGATCCAGGTGGTGGAGGAGGACAACGAGGGACTGATTATCCTGAAGGCGGCTGGAGGAAGCCCCAGGTATGTATAAAACTTTAATTTCATCTGTCTCAGGTTTACTTTGTTACACAGTAGTACTCTACATATGCACTCCCCACAGAGCTGCAGGGAATCCACTGTTGTGCACATTGAACACAGAGGTGTTGTCTGTTTACAATCTCCTCATTCCCCTGCAGAGTACCTGTACATCATTCTTACATGTACCCACACTTACATTGCCTAGGGCCTGATAGATGTTCTTTGTTCCGGTTTGTACCTTTTACAAGTACTCTTACCAAGGACTAGTTTTAGTCTAAAGGGAATAAATATAGTAGTCTACATATCCTTCTCACTTCAGTTGTCTTGTAAAATTCCTAAGCGTTGGCAGTTAAGAGACGAATTTCATGTTACATACTTTTAATCAACAAAATTGTAATATGCAAATTAGAGGAGTCGGAGTCGTGGAGTCTGAGTCGGTGGAATCCTAAACTGAGGAGTCGGAGTCGGTGGATTTTTGGTCCAACTCCACAGCCCTGCATACAACTAAAGCAGGTGATTTGGTTCAGCACCATAACTGCTTTTTTTCAGCATCCAGTTGATCACTAGGGATCTAAATATTTCTAATCACAAGGCAGTTTTTAAATATTTCAAATTTGCTACTTGGTCAACCTTCCCCCCAACAAGCGTGTACTGGTTTATCAGTTATCTCGTTAGCAGAGGTGTAATATCCTCAGGAGGTACAATGGAGTCTGCTCTGTGCAGCTACTTGCACACGCAAGAAGGGGAGCGTAATACAGTACTGAGCAGTCTATTTTAGAAAAAGGACTAAAAAGTACACATTTCATGCACAAACATATTTGAGCATCCAGGACCTTTAAGACAAACAACAAATTGCAAAACGAGAAAATACATAGAGCAAATGCTACATACACAGTTTAGGTTTCCCTTGGCTAAAATTCTACATTGCGTACAGGTGTCCATAGAAAAAGCAGGTAATTTGGGCTACAGTAGCCAGCTGGTAAAATGGGTGCCACATATACTGCAATGTTAATTGTGGTCATAGCAGTGTCAAGTGTATAATTTGGGGGCCGGACTTTGGTTTTGCGTGATAGATGAGGCTTCCTGGCAACTGACAGCACAGTGCCCACGTCTATAGAGGTCAATAGCTTCTCTCTGGTGATATGAATTACTACTATACAATTTTTGCTGCAGTAACTTCCTTTGAAAATGCCACAGTAAGGTGCCTCTCACTCATCCTCCTTCCTCCTCAGCCATAAAATAGAACACACTGCACAGCTAGAAGCAGAGCAGTGTGTCTTTACAGCACTTACTCCCCATCACCCAAAATCATATACAAAGATTGTTCTATGTGACTGTTTAAAGTTTGCATCCACCTATAGGTTCCTTTTATTCTGATATTGGCACCACAGATTCTGGAGCACCAAGTCTGACAATAAGAAGGTGTCAAATCCAATGAGCCAGGTAGCCAACATACTTTAACCACTTCAACCTTCAGTGTATTTTCACCTTACAGATCCGAGCGATTTTCACATTTCAGTGCTCCTCCCATTCATTCGCCAATAACTTTACTACTATTAATCACAACGAAATGATCTATATCTTGATTTTTCCACCACAAAAGTAGGCTTTCTTTGGGCGGTACATTTTGCTGAGAATTATTTTTTTCCTAAATGCATTTTAAAAAAAACAAGACTATGAAAAAAAAAATATGTATCTCAGTTTAGACCATTATAGTATTAAAATAATACATGCTAACCATAATAAAAAGCCATATATTATATTTGCCCACTTGTCTCAGTTATTACACCATTTTAATTATGACCCTATCACAATTTATGGGGCCAATATTTTATTTGGAAATAAAAGGGTGAATTTTTTTCAGTTCTGCATCCATCACTATTTACAATCCCATACAAAAAAAAAAATATATAATAAATAATAATAATAATAATAATAATAATAATAATAATAATAATAATAATAATAATAATAATAATCCCTCTTGACATACATATTAAAAAAAAGTTCAGTCCCTAAGGTAACTATGTATTTTTAATTGTATTTTTGTATGCACATTTTTTTGGTGCATTTGTAAGAGCGTGTGGGAGGTAAAGAGTTCATTTTAAATTATGTGTGGGTCCCTTTATTAAAATAAAATGGATGTAGGTGTAGTTTTACTATTTGGCCCCAAGATGTCCTCACTCAGCTTCCTGCTTGTGCTTTTAGGATACAAACAAGGAAGTAATGAGTGCAAGTGTACTTACAGCATATACAAATAACCACAGGCATCTCATTAATGCCGCGATCATTGATGGGGGACCTAGAACAATGAATGGAATCGCATGAGCGAGAGGGAGCGTGCACAGCATCGATGGCGGCAGAGTGTGTATATCTACTCTCCCGAGGCTTAGATGAAGTTTTTAGGGGGCATAGATATACGCGTACATTTGAATACGGCGCTGGTAGACTTGGGCGCAGGATCCAGCTGTTAAATGGCTGGTCCTGCTTCTGCACAAGTCCGGGGCGTTTTAATTACTATTCCCCCTCCAGGCCGACATGGATAGTGGGGGAATGAAATAATTCGGCTTCCAGCGATTGCTGGAGGCCGAATTATTGTGTTTTTTAAACAACTTCGGCTCCGTCTTCTGACGGAGCCGACCTTCCTCACTGAGCGCCGCTATAGACCGATTCCCATTACAGTCTATGGCGGCGCTGGCTGCGCCCAAAGCTAGCAGCGCTGAAAAGCACTGCTCCGAGATATACTGTACCAGAAACATTGAGGATAGATTCACAGTGGGACGTTGCGTTTTGATGAGACGTTAAAGTCGCACCGCAAACTTACAACGCAACCCAAAAGTCGCAACGCAGCGTTACCGTCGCATACAGCAGATACAGTAAAAAATACAGCCAATGAAAGGTATGCTTCCAAGTCATTACTGAGCATGTGCAAACAGTCCAATGCAGCTAATAACGTGTATAACGCACAGCATGCAGCACTTTTACTTAACGTGCAGCGCTAGACACCAACGCAACGTGTGCACTGTGAACGGGGTATTGATTTTTCATTGCAGTGAGTTATTCTGTGTTGAATGCTGTTTTAACGTGCGACTTTAACGTCCCACTGTGAACTTAGCCTAAGTGGTTAAAAACTCCAGATGGCAAACATTTGAGATATTGTTTGTCAATGAAGTGGTCAGCAAAATAAAAAAAAATAAAGTCCTATTAGTTCCGGTTCGTCAAAGTGACATCCAAATTAAATGTGAATTAGTCCACTGCTGATAATTTAGGAATGGGTAGGCAAGTATACTTTGATATGAGGGTACAGTTCAGCCTTGCAAAAGGTGGCACTGCTATACAGCAAGTATGGAGCGCATGCATTTCTGTTCTTGCAGACCAGCAACATTATCTTCCTACTAGTCATTTTACCATGGCAACATGTAATAAACACAGTTTTGTGCATGGTAAAGCCTTTTATTTTTAGTGGACACCATCACAGAAACTGCCCAAAAAAACATTAAAATGTACTAAGCAAAAACTGCACAAGAAGCATTCACAACTAAAATTAGCTCACAACTCCTGCAAATAAAGCAAATGGAACAAGTCAAACATACTGGGAAGGAAAGGCATGTGGGCTAGTTGCATCCAGATGTTCAGAGGAACATCAGCTAAAGCAGTATTTTATTTTGAAATGTCTGCATTTTGCAAGAACAAACTTTATGACACAGATCTCCTTTAGGAACTAAACGGAAGTTGTCCATTGATTCATAGAGGTCAGATTTGTACATTGCGCAAGCTGAGGAACAAATTCCAAAAAGCAGAAGGAAAAAAAAAAAAAAAAAAAAACACTTAAGTCAAATCTATTCAAATTTACTCCCTCATTTCCTTAAGAAAAAAAAAATTCTCCACGGCACACAGAATTTCAGAGCCATTAAAACCAACGTTTGGAAATTCATCATAACCTACAAATGTCTGCTGCTTATTCCTCAATATGTGACAACCAGAAAGGGGGTCAGTCATCACGTTAGGAAGCAACAAGAACGTAGAAGTACAGAGAAGGCTCCCATAGGCTTATCCATCTAGATGTATACCCATATTCCATCTGTATATCTAAATGGACAGCGCTGTGTAATATGTTGGCGCTTTATAAATACAATAAATAAATAATAATAAATAAATAGAAGTCATGTGAACAAGTCTCACATTTACTACCTGTGTAGGTAGATCATGAGCAGAGAATTAGAGAAGCACAAATTAATCACCTGATAAATCAAGTATGTGCTTTCCCCATGAATTCTCCTAGAAGCAATTCTGAATTGGTCACCTCTAGTCACCAGTCTGTCACAGAGCGTTGGAGTTTTTTTTTTTTGTGCGTTACTTTGTCTTTTTTTTAGGCTAGCTTAGGTTTAAAATTGTTTGCAAAGTCTACAAAGCAAAAATTTAATATCTAACAAAACACTGGTGGAGTCGCCCTAGATATAAGCTAGCTCCAATAACTAAAAGATTGAATGGAAACGCCTTCTCAGTGCTCCCAGAGATGGCATAACTGCACCTGGGAACATCAGGGGAACAACGAAAGGGGACAAGGAAGGCTCAAAAGGCCTGGGCGTCCGCAGAAAAAAAAAAAAAAAAAAAAATTGGGGGGGGGGGGGGGGGGTAGTGTGTGTGTGTGTGTGTGTGTGTGTGTGTGTGTGTGTGTGTGTGTGTGTGTGTGTGTGTGTGTGTGTGTGTGTGTGTGTGTGTGTGTGTGTGTGTGTGTGTGTGTGTGTGTGTGTGTGTGTGTGTGTGTGTGTGTGTGTGTGTGTGTGTGTGTGTGTAAAAAATGAGGCTACGTCATGCCTCGCCGCGTCGAAAAAGAGGTGTGGTCATGGACCAGAATGTGGGTGTGGTCGCTGGTGGAGACACGTTTACATGAACTTAACAATGGTGGGACATTAGATTAGGACAGTGGTGGCGAACCTTTTTGGAGGTCGAGTGCTCAAACTGCAACCCAGAAGGCACTTATCTATCGCAAAGTGCCAACAGCAATTTAAACTAAATACAAACGTTTTAACTCCTACATGAACATTTTGGAAAATCCCCGTTGAAAATTAACTGAAGATAAACAATTTCATCCATCCTACTTGAAAAGTGTATTCATTTTTGTAGAACCTCCCAGTTTCATTTTCTGTTTTAAGAAATGATGATGATTCAGATTTTTCCATAGCCTCTAGACTAATTCAGCAATCATGAGGCCCCCAACATGACCGACTCAGCAATCATGAGGCACATAGACAGCATTTCACAAATAGGCAGAATGCCCCCTTAATATGGTAGACACCTCTCACCTGGCTTCTGAATTCTCCTGTACTGGCTGCTGTGCCTGGCAATACTGTTTTTGGCTGGCTTGGTGATAATGTCTGTGCCGAAAAGGCCTGGCTGGCGGTAATGCTGGGCTGGCCTGGCTGGATAGTTTAGGTAGTGACAGGTGCCTCCTAGTTCAGCTAGTGACAGGGCCACCCCCCCCGTTCAGCTAGTGACAGGGCCACCCCCCCCCCCGTTCAGCTAGTGACAGGGCCACCCCCCCCCCCCGTTCAGCTAGTGACAGGGCCACCCCCCCCCCCCGTTCAGCTAGTGACAGGGCCACCCCCCCCAGTTCAGCTAGTGACAGGGCCACCCCCCCAGTTCAGCTAGTGACAGGGCCACCCCCCCAGTTCAGCTAGTGACAGGGCCACCCCCCCAGTTCAGCTAGTGACAGGGCCACCCCCCCAGTTCAGCTAGTGACAGGGACCCTCCCCAGTTCAGCTAGTGACAGGGACCCTCCCCAGTTCAGCTAGTGACAGGGACCCTCCCCAGTTCAGCTAGTGACAGGGACCCTCCCCAGTTCAGCTAGTGACAGGGACCCTCCCCAGTTCAGCTAGTGACAGGGAGCCTCCCCAGTTCAGCTAGTGACAGGGAGCCTCCCCAGTTCAGCTAGTGACAGGGAGCCTCCCCAGTTCAGCTAGTGACAGGGAGCCTCCCCAGTTCAGCTAGTGACAGGGACCCTCCCCAGTTCAGCTAGTGACAGGGACCCTCCCCAGTTCAGCTAGTGACAGGGACCCTCCCCAGTTCAGCTAGTGACAGGGACTCCCCAGTTCAGCTAGTGACAGCGGCGGGGTAGGGAGGGGGTGGGGAGTCTCCCCCTCTTCCCTCACCTTGGGACTCACCCTTCCTCGTTCCCCGCTCCATAATGCGGCGGCCGGCGGCAGAGCAGAACACTTCCTCTATTCCCCTGCACGAGGGAGATCTGTGCGCCGCTGGTCTGACGTCACCGACCAGACCTGCTGCGCACAGAGCCTTCCTCGTTAGCAGGGAATAGAGGAAGTGTTCTGCTGCACTGCACCCGCCGGTGCATTATGGAGGCGGGGGGGGGGGGGTGTTAGCAAGTAAGGGGGAGCCCAAAGGTGAAGGAAGAGGGGGGTGATGTCACTCCTTCACCGCTATGCCTGCTTGATCCCCCTTCACTGCGCTGAGTCAGGTGTGGGGTAGCTAGGGGCGCCGTCACTGATTCGGCCGGGGGGGGGGGGGGGGGGAAGGCAGCCGCTCCAATTTGCCATACGTGCGGACACCCATGTCAATAGGATCCAAAGCCATCCCTCTCCATAGGTACCAGACTTTTTTTTTTTAAAAAAAAAATCACATTTTAACAGTGTGCTGTTAATTCCAGGAGAGGGCAGCAGAATGAGGTCACTGGGCTTGCCCATGTTATGCTGTGCAGATGCATGGGGGGGAAAAAATGCACAGACCTGCTTATTCTTGCTGTTTTGTGTTCCAGGGCCATCTGAATACATGCTAAGCTAGACAGACTGCAAATAAGATATTTTTACCTGTGCATTAAGATGCCTACCTGAAATTCAACTGTTTATGGGAAAAGCCATCGTTGTTAATGTCATATACATACACACAACACTTCAAAATGGCACAAACTGTTTTATAGAAAGTTTATATCAGGTCAACAAACTGTAATACCTTTACAAAGGTAGCTTGTGATTAAATGAAATCTCTTTGGATGGATCAGCATTGGAGAATTATTTACGGCCAATTCTCGAGGTGCTGTGGAAAACTGCACCTGCTCTGAGACAAAGGAGAACAGTGATTAGTATTTCTCAAGATACTTATTAGTAGATTATTAGCATCCAGAGATTTCACTGGAAGAAACAGGTTGCCTGTAATTGCACTGTTTTCAAAAGACAAAGCAAAAAACATACCCTACATTACGCATTACTCTCCAACTGTTAAGCTGAACAGTTGCTCTATCCAGAACATTCATTCTATTTATTAAAAGTAAAAAAAAAAACAACAAACAAACAAAAAAAAGGTGGATGGGAGGCTTCAAATAGCACAGAATACTAGATAGTCTCGCCTGTGTACGGAAGCCTATTAAACCACATCACATTTCCAGTGCGGCTTACTTAAAGAGCACCTGTAGCACGCTCAAGAGCAATGATCGACTTCTTTTGTAACAAGAAAGAAGAATCGGCAATTGAAATATATTTTTCTCATCCACTTGCACTAAAACAAGGTAAGTACTTGAAGCTCTCCCCCCCTCCCCCCACTGGGGTCATGGTTTCAAGCACTTACCTCGAAAGGGGGGGTGAGCTGATGAGAAAAGGTCAATTTAAATTGCTGATTTTCTCACTTATAACAAACAAATTAAATCATTGTTATTTTTGAGCATCAAAGACAGGCGCTCTTTAACTACCTCAAGATCATGTCACACCAACGAGCGTAACCGCCGCGGCAGCCCCAGGACCGCCTAATGCCAATTGGCGTCGAGACCTGGGGCCGGCTACTGCACAAGATAGTGTGCAGGCTGCGCGCACGCATCTCCTGCTTGGAAGGCGGGGCTCCACCTTCAGTCTCCCAGCGACCGCCGCTTGGGAGACTGTTAGATGGCGAAACCGCCGTCTAATTAGGGTGTACAGCGCTGCGATCTGCAGCAGCACTGTACTGGGGACAGCCGTGTGACACGGCTGTCCCCTCTGTGTGATCGGAGGTGATCGCCTGTCATAGGCTGAAGCTATGGACAGCTGAGAAGAACTGGGATTGGCTGGTGGGGGAGGGGGGGGAGGGAGGAGGCTAAAAAAAACACACACAAAAAAAAAAAAAAAAAAAAAAACACAAAACTACACCAAAAAAATTTTTGATTAACAAAACAAAAACAGAAACACAAACACTGGGGGAGTGATCAGACCCGCACCAACAGAAAGCTCTGTTGGTGGGGAGAAAAGGGTGGGGGGGGGGCCTGCAGCTTAGCCTTAAAGATGCAGTGGCCCATTTCACAAAAAACGGCCTGGTCTTTGGCGGGTAAAGCCTGTGGGCCTGAAGTGGTTAATGATTAGCACAGCTATTTTGGCCATTTTGAGACCAGGTTGTATTCCTTCAATCTGCTTCATATAATTTGCTGTGTCCATTAGGATCTACTGGGATAGAAGTTTTTTTTTTGCCTTGGTTGGAGAAATTATATTGTTTCATATTGCCCTTTATTTGGGGGGGAGGGACAGGCACAAGCTGGGAGGGGGATTGTTCACAAATCCTGGAAAGAGGCTTTTCCTCTTTTACAATTCTGCTAGTCAGATATTACTTGACTCGGAATTATGTACACGAAGTAAGTCCAGTACTCCTGGTTCTGGTTTGGAATGACAATAGGATCTGCCAGATTTCTTGCTACTTGGCATGAAGCCCCCGGCAACCTAACAGTCATAACAATGATATAGTTTCCCAGTAACTGGGAATACAGGGTGAAGGCTGGATCACACTGCAACTTTAAGCGATCAGGATTTTAAAAGCCCTTGCCAATGTAATGCCAAGTGTGTGTTATCACTTGATGTGATTTTATAAAAATCACCTATAGCGAGCGCGCGCGTATACACACACACACACACACACACACACACACACACACACACACACACACACAATATAGGGATATGGTTCGGAAGATTAGGTATAAAAAACACTATCTTCATATTGTTAAAAGACAAAATCCTAACTTTTATAGCAATAGAGGAAAGACTTCGAGACACTGAAGCGAAAAAAAAAAGATGATATTATGATTTGTATGTGTAGTACAGCTAAGAAAAAAACCATTAAGATCAGATACATCAGCCTAATTGTTTCCAGTACAGGAAGAGTTAAGAAACTCCAGTTGTAATCTTTATAATATTTTCTTTGCTGCTAAACTTCTAGTAATTATTCATAGTACACAACCAATTCATTATATCATATTTTTTTTTCGCTTCAGTGTCTCTTTAATGGTGGCCATACACGGTACAATTTTTCAATTAGATAATTTAGTTCGATTATTCCGTTAGATCGAATATAAAGATTTTTTCAGCATGTCCGATCATTTTTCCATAAAAAAAAAAAAAAAACACCACGGGATAATCGTTCGAATTTCTTGATCGAAAAAAAAGATAATTTTCAATTTTCATTCAATTCGATCATTTAGATCGAATAAACGGGAAAATTGAACGTTTTTATTGTACCGTGTATGGCCACCATTAAGTGTACCAGAGGTGACATGAGAGAAACGTGTATGCAGAGTACAAAAAAAAAAAAAAAATAAATAAACAGGCTTATTTTGCAGCCTAAAAAAAAAGGCACAGAAGAGCGTTTTTTTAGGGTTAGGAGACAGGAGGGGGATTAGGTTTTTACCCACAGCAGGGATAGGTTTGGGCATAGTAAAACGAAAGAACTACCGTAAAACTAAACAATTTTTTTTTTTTTTACTAGCAGTAGTGGAATATCGCATCATTTTAGTGATATTTTACTAGCTGCCATCCCCTGCATTTTTTCCAGATGCCTTTCTTCTTTCATGTATGCAGAACATGTTTACACACCAGTAGAAAGAGATTATTACCAAGGTGTACTCCAAATCCCACACTCACAGCGTTAAACAGGCATGGGGGCAAGATACCCAAAATGGGAAACAAAATCACCTAATACTTCCCCATATAGGACCTCGTGTTACACCCAGCGAGATAATGCAGTAGAATTTTATAATCTCTGATATAGTAAACCTCAGGCTATAGTAAACTCTGTTCTCAGCCACGCACCTGCATGAATATACCATGTATAACAAATTCTGTACACTGATTTAGTAAACTCATTTTGTTGGGTCCCTTGAAGCTTACTATATGTTGATTCCACTGTAGCACCAAGTATGGGAAAAATCTAGGACAGACAAGTGTGCTCAAGGGGCTCACTAACTAAAAAGCTAAACCAAATATGTAACTGCTCCATAAAAAGAATTTTAAAAAGTACATATAGTCTGCAGAAACCTATGCATTATCTCTAAGCTCAACTAAAGTTTTCAAATACTGCAAGGAAATCTGGAAGATTATTGTTCCCCATTTTTTTAATTCATTCTAAAACTGTTTCACGTAACTCAGTACTGTAGGTTTCCTGGAAACGTGTTTTCTAATTTTAATTCTTTCTGATAAGAGCTCCTTCCCCCTGTTTTGCATTTACACTGCATGTATTTTTATGAGGAATTCAAACGTTGTTTAACCACTTCCTGCACTACTGACATTTATAAACCTTCTATTTATGCACCTGGGACATACAAACAGGACATGTAGCATGCACATTTGTTCCCTTCAGCCCATAGCATAGTGGCTGCAGTTAAAAAAAAAAAAAAAAAAAAATGGATGGCCCTAAATCATTTAAAAAGTGTGCGTGTTCGTGTGTGTTTGCGTGTGCGTGTTCCCCCTCGCATTTGACTCAAGAAACTCATCTGTATTCACTTACTTTATAGCAAAAAAAAAAAAAAAACTCAGAAATTAGACAAAATTAAAAGTACCAGTGTGTCTGCACTATTGATTAAGCGGTTCTGTTATACAGTATATTGCAGGAGAATGCGTCAAAACCAAACTTGCACTTTTAAGAAAGTTTTATGACATTACCAAGAGGTACACTTTCGGTAGCCATACATCTAGCGTTTTGGCTGTACGATTGACTATTCAACCATTTTATAGAATTCAGAGAGTATAGAGTGTGTTCCAGAATCCCCAATCGATACAAAGTGGCTGATTTCATGTCGAATCGACCAGCTTAGTCAATTGAGGAGGATGCTAGATATAGGTCGATTGCACAGGAATCGGCTACTGTTCACATGTCATTCAATCGACTCTGAATCGATGTTTGCATTCAGAGCATGGAGGCACAACATTGGTCAAATCGAAAGTGAAGGTGAATCGCATAGGACAGAAGTTCTCAAACTGGGTGCCGCGGCACCCTGGTGCGCCGTGAACTCATCCCAGGGGTGCCGCAGCTGCCCTCCCAGTACTGTTCTAATCTTCTGCAATCTGCAGTACTTCAAAGTCCTGCTCTGCATTGTACTATCACAAACGCAGGCTGGCTGTGTATGCGTGCAGAGCTAGCGAGAGAGGATCCCTACCCCGCCCCCTGTACTTTGTTTGACAGCACAGTGGAAGGCAAGGGGGAGAGGATTAATCTACATTGCCTGGCTATCCGAGTAGCCCCGCCTCCCCACGGAGAACAGCTAGTGGTGCGAGGCGGGAGTGTACGAATTGGAATAGAGAGAGGATCTTCACCAGGCCAGGGACTGCAGAGACAAAGCATGTGCAACGTAGAATGTGTGTGACAAGTGAGATAATGCCTTCTCCTTACTGTCAGCCCACGCTGTCTGCCCTCCCCCCACGTCCTCAGTACAACAATTTCTGCCTGCTGCTCTGCTCCTAGCAACCCTCACACTCTGCTCCTAGCAACCCTCACACTCTGCTCCTAGCAACCCTCACACTCTGCTCCTAGCAACCCTCACACTCTGCTCCTAGCAACCCTCACACTCTGCTCCTAGCAACCCTCACACTCTGCTCCTAGCAACCCTCACACTCTGCTCCTAGCAACCCTCACACTCTGCTCCTAGCAACCCTCACACTCTGCTCCTAGCAACCCTCACACTCTGCTCCTAGCAACCCTCACACTCTGCTCCTAGCAACCCTCACACTCTGCTCCTAGCAACCCTCACACTCTGCTCCTAGCAACCCTCACACTCTGCTCCTAGCAACCCTCACACTCTGCTCCTAGCACCCTCACACTCTGCTCCTAGCACCCTCACACTCTGCTCCACTCTGCTCCTAGCACCCTCACACTCTGCTCCACTCTGCTCCTAGCACCCTCACACTCTGCTCCACTCTGCTCCTAGCACCCTCACACTCTGCTCCTAGCACCCTCACACTCTGCTCCACTCTGCTCCTAGCACCCTCACACTCTGCTCCACTCTGCTCCTAGCACCCTCACACTCTGCTCCACTCTGCTCCTAGCACCCTCACACTCTGCTCCACTCTGCTCCTAGCACCCTCACACTCTGCTCCACTCTGCTCCTAGCACCCTCACACTCTGCTCCACTCTGCTCCTAGCACCCTCACACTCTGCTCCACTCTGCTCCTAGCACCCCTCACACTCTGCTCCACTCTGCTCCTAGCACCCCTCACACTCTGCTCCACTCTGCTCCTAGCACCCCTCACACTCTGCTCCACTCTGCTCCTAGCACCCCTCACACTCTGCTCCTAGCACCCCTCACACTCTGCTCCTAGCACCCCTCACACTCTGCTCCTAGCACCCCTCACACTCTGCTCCTAGCACCCCTCACACTCTGCTCCTAGCACCCCTCACACTCTGCTCCTAGCACCCCTCACACTCTGCTCCTAGCACCCCTCACACTCTGCTCCTAGCACCCCTCACACTCTGCTCCTAGCACCCCTCACACTCTGCTCCTAGCACCCCTCACACTCTGCTCCTAGCACCCCTCACACTCTGCTCCTAGCACCCCTCACACTCTGCTCCTAGCACCCCTCACACTCTGCTCCTAGCACCCCTCACACTCTGCTCCTAGCACCCCTCACACTCTGCTCCTAGCACCCCTCACACTCTGCTCCTAGCACCCCTCACACTCTGCTCCTAGCACCCCTCACACTCTGCTCCTAGCACCCCTCACACTCTGCTCCTAGCACCCCTCACACTCTGCTCCTAGCACCCCTCACACTCTGCTCCTAGCACCCCTCACACTCTGCTCCTAGCACCCCTCACACTCTGCTCCTAGCACCCCTCACACTCTGCTCCTAGCACCCCTCACACTCTGCTCCTAGCACCCCTCACACTCTGCTCCTAGCACCCCTCACACTCTGCTCCTAGCACCCCTCACACTCTGCTCCTAGCACCCCTCACACTCTGCTCCTAGCACCCCTCACACTCTGCTCCTAGCACCCCTCACACTCTGCTCCTAGCACCCCTCACACTCTGCTCCTAGCACCCCTCACACTCTGCTCCTAGCACCCCTCACACTCTGCTCCTAGCACCCCTCACACTCTGCTCCTAGCACCCCTCACACTCTGCTCCTAGCACCCCTCACACTCTGCTCCTAGCACCCCTCACACTCTGCTCCTAGCACCCCTCACACTCTGCTCCTAGCACCCCTCACACTCTGCTCCACTCTGCTCCTAGCACCCCTCACCCTGCTCTTTTCTCTCCAGCACCCTCAGTGCATTTCTTAGAGGGGAACTCCTAAGTATGTTTGAGGAACTATACCTCATTATTTTTGGTATTTGAAAGGGGAAGTGCTGCATAATTTTATCTATGAATTTAGGGGATAGTCTGCCTTATTATGCTTGGGGATTTAAGGCAGGACTCTCCCCTCTAAAATCATCAAACATGATTACTCAGAGACCCTTCCATAAATCCCTAAGCATAATAAGGCAGAGTCCTCCTTTAACTTGCAAACATAAATCAGTCTGGAGGGTATGTTGCTTTCCTAAAGAAAGGCAGGGGTGTTAAAAGGAGGTAATTGTCTGCCTAAAAGGGGTTGTTGCCCATCTAAATGGGGCTACTGCCTACCTAAAGAGGTATGTTGCCTAACTAAAGGGGAACACTGACCACCTGGTAGGGACAAAGGGGGACACTAAAGGGGACCACTAGAGGTGTAACATGGATGAAGCCTATCTAAAGGGGGACATTTCCTAACTTAAGCTTTTCATTACCTACCTTAAGGGGGGACACTGCCTGCCTAACTGGGATGCTATGTAACTAGAGGGGGAATATTTCATATGGTGTTTGTAATACATATACAGTAGTTTGGCAATATTTAATGCAAAATATGGCAACCATAATTATTTTTGCTAAGGGGTGCCTTGAAAAAATTTCAGAGTCATCAAGGGTGCCTTGACCCGGAAAAGTTTGAGAACCACTGGCATAGGATATCATTTGTAGTGAGTGGGTTACTAGTCGATCGACTTTTGATCAACCATACTGAAGTTGATTCCTTAATAAAGTCAACCGTTTTGTCGACTGAATCAGAATAGCTATATGTATGGCTACCTTAAGACAACCAGTACTACTCCATTATTCATGCTAGGTTCACAGTACTCAATTGAATAACTCACGCATTACAATGACTGAACTGCAATGGAGACTGGCCATAGACTTTAATTCAAAGCCTGCATGCAGCGAGTTAGAATAATGCGATCCGTTACTGTGAACAGGCCCATAGAATTGTATGGGCACTGAGCAGTGAGCTGACACGCAAAATTATTCTTAAATGCAACTGACCACTGTGAACAGAGCCTAAATGTAAGAAATGCACTCAAAAGGTTTACATAGTATTCTCTAGAAACAGAGAGTAGATCTTAAAGCGAACCTTAAGTCAAAAAAAAAAAAAAAAAAAAAAAAAAAGTTTTTCCCACCTGGGGCATCCAATAGCCCCCTGCAGCAGTCCGGTGCCCTCGCCGTGTCCCTCCGGTTTCGCCGCCAGGAGCCGACAGGCTGGGAACGCGAGTGATTCTTCGCATTCCCAGCCACAATATCGCCCTCTATGCTGCTATAGCATATAACAGCATAGGGGGCGGTATTGTGGCTGGGATCGCGAAGAATCACTCGCGTTCCCAGCCTGTCGGCTCCTGACGGCAAAACCGGAAGTGGCTGCCGGCGGGGACAGGAGGATCGGAGGGACACGGCGAGGACACCGAACAACTGCAGGGGGCTATTGGAAGCCCCAGGTGAGTAAAAATTATTTTTTTTTTTTACTTTAGGATCACTTTAATGTATTTCTATCTTGTCAGATTACAGTGTTATACTACACAATAGACAAAATGAGATGTCCTAATGTTCTAGAGAATCTAGACAGAGATCTGGCGATACCCAGGATAGTTGGGACTTGTTTTATCTGACTCCCCTCATTTCACCTGACTTGGAGTCACATCTAAAAAAGGATAAGCATGCTTATTCAGATAAGTTTTTTCATTTAACATTAAAGTATGCCTTGAGTCAGACAGGAATGAAATAAGTTAGATAAGACAAGAGTCAAGATAAAAAGTGTACAGAAAGAAAGGGCACAGATGAAAGCAATGAACGCTGCAATTTCAATCGCGAAAATAGCGAAAACTAAAAGGCGTAGGGTGGCGGTTTATATATCATTGGAAAGAGGAGAAAGAGAGCTTTAAAATGATATGCATCTTTCCATAGTTTCTGCACTGCTCGGAGTCCCTTTAAAGAGTTCCAGCATTAATCTACTGATATCCGTATGAGGTTTGCCACCTTTCCCAGGGAGCGACCGCAACATCAACCTCCCAGCAGAGTTGTGCTCCTGGCCGCTGCAATGCATGCCGGATATGCAGTCCGTCCATGCGACTACATCTCCAGACCAGCAGATGTACTCAAATCGATGGACTATAGCTCCCAGCATGTATAACAGCGGTCGTAGGCGTGCGACATATCTGCTGGAGCTTAAAATTGCAGCAGCTGCGGTCTCCGCTGGGGAAGATGGCAAACCCCATATGGACAGGATATGTAATGCCTATCACCCGGATGGCACACTATATGAACTAAAAAAAAAAAATTTAAAAAAACCCCAAACTTTATTAGAGAATTAATTGTATGTGTAGTAGCACTAATGGTAAATAAAACATTAGTAACATAGAATGGAGTCTAATTTTTATTTTCAGTCTAAGGAATTTTTAAAGCAAACCTGTGGGAATTTAAGGTCATAAAATTAGATACTTACCTTGGTAGAGGGAAGCTCCTAGATATACTTCTTTAAATTATTTGCCTTCAATTTAAATTATTTGCACCTCATTTGCCATCCCTATGTTCTCCATCAATAGAGTAGTGGCGGAAGCAGTGAGCTTTCGATGGCCGCACAGATTTAAACTGTAGTGGAATGCAATAGATTTTTGAAATGCTGCTGAAATCACATTGATATTGAGCACAGAGCCGCTCGTGCACAGCTTTTTCCTCTGAGCATAAGCGGCTCTGCGTTACTGTGCAGACATTGGCCGTAAGTGCACCTGCTTGTGGCGGCCACCCTTGTACATGCATGGGTGCGTGGTTGCAAAGAAGAAAACAGTGCCCACTGGCATCAGTAAGGTACAGAAGGGTTGGAGAATGATCTGGAACATCCAGAGGTACTGAGGTAAATCTCTAACTTATTTTTTTTTTTGAAACTCGCGTTTCCTTTAAAGTGAATCTGTAAGAAAAAAAAAAAAAGTGCCCCTATGGGGTACTTGCCTTGAGAGGGGGAAGCCTCAGGATCCTAATGAGGCTTTCACCCATGCTCTTCATCCTCGGGGATCCAGCACTGGCTCCCCAAGAATCCCAACAAGTGCCGACAAGCTGTGCACAAGCGAAGTAGCACATGGCAATATTTACAATCTGCGCAGGCACACCATCAGCTTTCCGAACGTCTCCGGTGGAAATAGCCAAGCCAGATCAGGTCTGCTCTACTGGTCAGGTGTGAGTCAACTGAGCAGTAAAGCGGACCAGATTGGGCTTGGCTATTTCCGCCGGAGCCGGATGGGAAAGTGGATACTGCGGCTGCGCAGGAGTGCTGATTGTAAATATTGCCGCACATGGTGTTCGAGTGCTGACAGTGATGGATCCCAGAGGCTAAACAGGACAGGGGAAGCCTCATTAGGAGCCCAAGGCTTCCCCCTCCCGCAGGTAAGGACCCTGCATGGAGAAGGGTTTGTGTTTTTTTCATCACCAATTTCCTTTACATTAAGGGCTAGTTTTACACTATGGTGTTGCATTGTGCTGCGTTATATACTTATAAGGCAACCAAAAACATTTTGTTGTAAAAACAGAATCAGCTCCATTGCAACTGATGAAGTGCACTAATCGTTTAAAGAGTAACTGTCAGGCTGCAGAAGCTAATTTAAACCTCTATTCTCCTGTGTTAAACAGTTTAGAAGGAAGCCAAAAAGCCATTAGTGAAGATAAAAATCTCAGTTACCTTTGATGTGTGCTTATCAGTAAGGCTGTTAAAACCCAAGAGGACGCAAGCCGCATACTATACTGCAAAGCATTCTGGGGCCCTCCCCTCGGCTGCTAATGAGAGGTTACAGCAGCTTGTAATCAGTCCAGGGCGTAGCACTGATAAATCTCCGGGCAGAGTACACTGCAGGAGTCAGCTATTGTTCCTAGCCACATGGCTCATTAATATTCACTGCACACTGTGTTGTTCAAGTACGAGCTTATCTGTGATCAGGAAGCAGGCAGGACATGACACATTTGACAGAAAAACATGGAGCCTGCCATGAGCTGTCAGGAGCATCTATCTCTGCATATACTATATACAAATTCTGTGAAATCCAAACGTGGACAGTGAAATGCATATGTAATGTAAGTACAGCCAATCTTTAGCTACTGACATATGTGTTTATTTTCTCTGAGACCTTATACCTAACAGCTCCTCTTTAAAGACTGAACTGCTTCACATTACCGTGTGCAAGACACGGTCAGTTACTACACAACGCATTAGTGTTAATACACCCTAATTACTTCCGGTAACTGTTTATTAAAGAGAGCCCGAGGTGGGTTTGAAGATTATTATCTGCATACAGAGGCTGGATCTGCCTATACAGCCCAGCCTCTGTTGCTATCCCAAACCCCCCTAAGGTCCCCCTGCACTCTGCAATCCCTCATAAATCACAGCCATGCTGCTGACAAACAGCTTGTCAGAGCTGGCTGTGTTTATCTCTATAGTGTCAGTCTGCTGCTCTCCCCGCCTCCTGCAGAACTCCAGTCCCCGCCTGCATCCCTTCCCTCCCTGCTGATTGGAGGGAAGGGACGGGGGCAGGGACCGTAACTATGCAGGAGGCGGGGGAGTAGCTGAGACTGACACTACATATGTAAACACAGCCTCACAGCAAGGCTGTGATTTATGAGGGATTGCAGAGTGCAGGGGGACCTTAGTGGGGTTCGGGATAGCAACAGAGGCTGGGCTGTATAGGCAGATCCAGCCTCTGTATGCAGATAACATTCTTTAAACACACCTCGGGTTCTCTTTAAGAGTGTGTGAGTCTGAGTGTGTGTTTTACGGGGGGGGGGGGGGGGGGGGGCCTAGCTGGGCAGTTTACAATAGCATAATAATAGTGGATAGCCATGAGGGAGCCATCATTAGGGGATCACTAACAATGCTGTGAACAACATCGTTGGACACGTACTCGCACTAGATTTTCACACAAGACACACAATTAACAACTGTCTAATGCACAGAGAATTGTTACTTTTACTGTTTCTGCACAAAATGTATTAATTAAATCCACTGTTGGACTATTAGATGAAAGTGGGGTATACAAGGGCATCAGGGTACATCAGTTCTACCAGGAAAAAAAAAAAATGGAAACCTTTCCCAGTTTCATCAAAAATGCTAAGTATGGTGTGGACGAATCTAATGTAAATACAGGAGCATTCCTTTAGCAAACAGATCCTTCACTTTTCCTGCAGGATGTTTATTGGAGGGTCAACACCCATAAGTGCCTAAAACAAAAACAAAAAATAGATAGATAGAGATAGATATATATCTATCTTTGCATCACTGAGACCACGGTGCTAACACACAATCTTACCCATCTGTACAAAGCAATTATGTGAGCAGAAGTTTGCTGGTAACCATTCTGTACATAAATGTATTCCGTCAATTACACTTCCTCTGCTATGGTTTAAAGACACAAACCTTTCAACATTTTTTTCCTGTCAGGAATTTACTGTACATTTGTGAGGAACAGCTGGGAACATGAATGTAAGCATCGCCGTTGTATACTTAGCATTATCTGGCCAACTATGTACTCATGGCAGCATGACTACTGTGAAAATAGACATGATATATGTTACTACAAAATGCAGAGGAATTCCAACTTCAGCACAGAAAAGATCATATACATGAAAAAGTTTAAAGGGGTAAAGTGGAAATAAATGTACTTCCTGGAGCTCTGGCAGGGCTGTGTTATATGCATCTTTATTTAAGGCTCACCCTAGAGATGGTAGAATAATACGCTGCTCCGCCATAGCAGATGTATGACCGCACTTGTCATTTATTTGGCTTGTGTGCATGCATATTTCCCGTTTCTCACTGAGAAATTATCTCATAAAGTCTAGGGGACACGTCTACAGTTGCCACACATTTGTAGCATGCATTTGCCCTTCTACGGTGAGCAAACATTCTTTTTATGCAGAGATGCTGTTAGCCATTTGGAGCGAGCGCGCGTGCGTGCAGAACAGTGTCAGCCAGTATGGTACTGAGTTTAATCATTCTAGTAAGCATATCAATTAGGCATTTTTAATTCAGTGTACACATTGTTTTTAAGCATGACTGTATAAGTTATGTTTTAGTCTGTATAGTAGACTTTTGGGTACCCTCAGGGCTTTGTTCTTATGACCGTGTCAAGACACAGAACATTTCTATTGCACTTTTCTCCTGGCGGACTCAAAGAGGCAGAGCTGCAGCCAGTACGACACACTCTATAGGCAGTAGCAGCATTAGGGAGTCTTGCCCAAGGACTCCTCACTGAATAGGTGCTGGCTTACTGAACAGGAAGAGCCGAAACTCGAACTCAGGTCTCCAGTGTCAGAGGCAGGGCCCTTAACCTCCTGGGGGATACAATTATATCGCCCAGGAGGTGGCGCAGCACTATTTTTTAAATTTTTTTTATTTTTTAAATCATGTAGCGAGCCCAGGGCTCGCTACATGATAGCCGCTGTGCAGCGGCATCCCCCCACCCCCTCCGATCGCCTCCGGCAATCAAAGCAAACAGGAAATCCCGTTCAGAACGGGATTTCCCGTTTGGCTTCCCCCGTCGCCATGGCGACGATCGGGATGACGTCAGACGTCAACGACGTTGTGACGTCAGAGGGAGTCTCGATCCACCCCTCAGCGCTGCCTGGCACTGATTGGCCAGGCTGCGCACGGGGTCTTGGGGGGGGGGGAGCGGCACGGCACGGCGGGTAGCGGCGAATCAGTGCGGAGCGGCGGCATCGGTATATACATGCAGCTAGCAAAGTGCTAGCTGCGTGCAACAAAAAAAAAATTATGCAAATCGGCCCACCAGGGCCTGAGAAATCCTTTGTGGCGGCTTACCCCGAGCTCAGCTCGGGATTATCCCCCAGAGGGTTAAAGGGAAGGTCCAAGCACACTAAAAATAAAAAATCCACTTTTTTTACTTTATTTTCTGGTTGAACCCGATGGAAGCATGTCTTTTTTCAACCCAAATAACTATAGAATTTACCTTGGGTTTCCTCCAGCCCCTGGCAGCCATCCTGTACCCTCCCTGCAGCAGATGCCAACCTCACCAGGTCAGCATCTTACTGCATTCCAGCGTGTGGCTCACGGAGTTGCACTGATATCATCCGGGCTGTGCCTGCGCAGTACAGTCCGGATGATGTCAGCGCGACTGAGAGCCGCTCGCGCAGACGTAGTGAACATCTTGCACTGGAGGGGACCCTGTGCCACCAGCAGGGAGCAGAGCTGCGACAAGGGCATGGGATGGCTGGCAGGGGCTGGAGGAAGCCCCAGGTAAGTGGATTTTTTTCTTATTTATTTATTTTTAGTGTTCTTGGATGTGTCCTTTAACTAGTACACTATCCAGCCACTGCTACATGTGACATATATACACGCACAGCTGTCGTCACCCAAAGAGGTTGGAACTTGATCCCTCAGGTGACATTTGGGAGCTGAGCGCTGTACATCACCTCTCTGGTATAGCAGAGCGATCCATAGTATGATGGGCAGGAGGTATCATAGGTAGTGCATGGTGGAGTGGTCTCCAGCAGGAGGGGTAAGGAGGAGAGTGCTGCACTCTGGATTTTTACACGAGCTTGATTCTCTGCCGAGGTGGCCCCAAACTAATGACATCTAGCATGTGCACACCACTCAACAATGGGGGAGGGGGGGGGATTATAATCATACCTTTATTTGAAAACTTAGCAGACCAAATTTAAAACAATGTATATGGGCTGGGCTCCCATAATGTGTACACACTTCGATTGTCTTTTTAAAAGCACACAGTACATAAATGAGACCATTCAGATGTGTTTTTCGGCACTGTTTGCTGCATTTCTGCCAAAAACTAAAGGTTTTTTCCTATTCATTCAAAATTATGAACGTAAGCGCAAGAATAACGCATGCTCATGAAAGAGATGCAATGCAAGCACCTACAGAATGCTATAATGAGGAAGATTTGTGCGCTTCAGGCCTGTGTGGTCCAAGAACACTGCTGCACACATTTTGGTTTGCAATGCAGTGTTGTTGTTTCAACTGAGACCAACACAGGTGCTGTATGATGCCGTAAATTGTGCAGCCACCTACATTGTATATGTACACTTAGGTTAAAATAGATACTAGCCTATGTAGAGGGAAGGCTCTGGATACCATAGAGCCTTCCTGGTCTGTCCCATCATTCCAGCGCCATCCCCTGTTGAAGTTATTTGACCTAGGTTGATTACCTCTTTGGCATTCCTTGGGCAGCCTTCAGGCGTACTTCTAAGTAGACTAGCGCCAAGCGCTATTCAGGAGACCCAATAGGAAACCTCATATGGAAAATCAGCTAACGTGATTGGGTGGACAGCGGCCCTCTCAAATTGCTAGGTTTCCAATAGGTTGTAATAAACTTCGCCCACACTATTTGGCCAATCACAACGGTTTGTGTTGTAAAAGGGTGCTTTGATCGAAGCACTGTTCCCTATGAGGTTTCCTGGTGGGTCTCCTAAAGTAGATTAGTGCCTAGCGCTATGCAGTAT
This sequence comes from Hyperolius riggenbachi, assembly GCF_040937935.1. NCBI lineage: Eukaryota > Metazoa > Chordata > Amphibia > Anura > Hyperoliidae > Hyperolius > Hyperolius riggenbachi. The sequence continues at coordinate 199,541,672 of NC_090649.1, forward strand.
GGATGAGCCCTTCTTCGGAAGCAATACGGAAAGCAAGTACTTTGGAAAGCTACCCGAAGAGTACCAAAGACACAGCCAGTCGAATAACTTCAACTGGAGCTGAGCTGGAACGATCGGAGGGACCAAGGACCAGGAAGGCTCTATGGCAGGGATGGCTAACCTTGGCACTCCAGCTTTGACAAAACTACAAATCCCATCATGCCTCTGCCTCCCCGAGTTATGCTTAGAGCTGTCAGAGTATTGCAATGCCTCATGGGACTTGTACTTCCACCACAGCTGGAGTGCCAAGGTTAGCCATCACTGCTCTATAGTATCCAGAACCATATCTCTACATAGGTATGTATCTAATCTGAAGTGGGTTGACTTACTTCAGATTTGTTTCAATTTCAGTAAAAGTTAATCATTTTTAAAGTTCACAGATTATTACAGGGCAACTGAATGTGTAATTATAAAGAATAAAAATGTATATATTGGGGAAACCAGTGACATCCAAAACTTTTGCTACTCTTCCAATAAGTTCCGGAAAAGGCATGGCCAGACTCAGGTAACCCTAACCATGTCTGTGGATCATCACACCCTGTCATTACCACACAGGCGACAGTGGCATGAATGGGAGAAGCAAGCCGTGCCTGCCTGGCATGAGGAGCCTCAGGGCAGAGTTTTCCTCCTTGGTGTGAAGACGTCATACAATGCTGCTCTTCCGGACTTAGCTCAGCATTCCTGTGAACAGCCCGGCCACACACACACACGGGGCCCGCTCTCTCTCACACACAAGCTGCAGAGAGCACGGGGCTCCGCCGGAAACAAAGCCCTGCCTCACACTCACCTGAGCCCACTGGCTGCACTGACTACCTGCTGGTCACAGGCTCTGGACTGGGTGTCACTTCCAAGTTCACCGGTTAGCATGAAAACTTCCTACTAGTCACCATCTTGGATTTCCTGCCGTTATATCTCAGGAAGCATCCCTGGCATGCCTCTAGATGTGCACACTCCTTACTCATCCCAGTGTGGTTCAGGCTTTGCTGATTGCTGATGGAGTTTAGTGCTAAAAAGTATATTACTATGGGAGCTAAAAGAAATAAGCTTTATAAAAAGTGTTATATTTCGAATGGCTAACTACAGTTTTAATATTGATAGCCTTTAGAGATTTCATTTGACTCCTGCTTTAGGAATACTCACAGAAAAAACAGTGTGAGATACATAGAACCTGATTAAAGACACTGGACAGATGTACAGTAGCAGCTGGTCAGGCTTGGGTCACACTTGTCAAAAATCGCAGTCGTTTTCCACATTGTGCAAAATCCTGGGGAAATGTACATAATGCTTCCCAATGCATCACCGCAGTGCACTGGGAGCGATGTGCTGTGAGTAGGGACAAGAGAGCAATATTTTCAAGTTTGGTTTTACACCAAATCGGCCCCAATCTAGCTTAGGGCAGTTTCGCAACGTGAGCGATTCCGATGCGATTGTTGGCGATCGGCCAAATTGCTTGTGCAGTGGCTCCATGTGGGCACATTCACATTGCAGCGATTACAAAAGCACCACGCCATGTAAAGTTTGTCAAAAAATAAGTTTGGGGGGGGGGGGGGGGGCAGCAAATGACATGATTATTAGGGCCCTTCCACACCAAGTCCATTGCATTACAACAGAGAATATAATCGCAACGCGATGCAATAATATCCCTATGGGGTTCCACATTGAGTGTTGTATGGCGGGTTCTGATACAGTAACGCCAGGTAATGCATGCGTTTACAGTGGCAGTGAGGCATACTTTCATTGTAATATATGTCTCACTGTATAGTCATGTGACTTTTCGGCTATGTTGCGTTGTGAAAGGGTCCCTAGTCATGTCATTTGCTGCTATTTACAGCTTACTGTTCACACTACTGAAGCAATGCAAATGCAATCTGGCCATTTTAGGTTTGGCATACCTGATTAGCTAGATACCGCTAACCAATGAGGGCTCTTGCACACTACATGCAATTCCGATTTGCGATTTTGAATCTACTGCATGCTGCGTTTTTTTCTGTGTTTTTCTTGTTTTGATAGCATCCAGGGAAAATCGGAATCACAAATCGGATGTGCAGGGGGCCTGAAGGTTGATATGAATCTAGCAAACTTGCCAGTGACGATTTCACTCACCCCTAGTAATACAGTTTCTCCTACACCCCCGGGGACAGTAATTAGACAAAAATATTACTGTGTCCAATTGCACGTCATCCAACGTCTAATGGGTACAGAGGGGGCCTTGTACTATCATCAGGCTTATGGCCAAAATTATGATAAGCAATCTTTTCATCCATCAAAAGTATGCTGAACCTTTTTTAGGCTTACTGTTGATCTTCATTCCCACTAAAAACTGCAAGTGGCCTTGCATTAATGCTGTAGCACAGCGCTGTCCAACTGGTGGCCCACGGCCCGCCAGGCCTCCTGTTGCGGCCCGCTGGTCTCCCCGAGATGCAGGCATGGCTTGCGCTATGGGCGCCATGCCTGCTCCCTCTTGTGTGGCCTCTCCTGTGTCCCCACTGCCTCACAGCTCAGACCTCACAGATCCCGGCGACTGAGGCAAGCAGAGTGCGCATGGTACCCGCACGAAGTACGTCACATGCGGAAGTGATATCATTAGTCACTTCCGCATGTGACGTTCTGCCGCGTGGATGCCATGCGCGCGCTCTGCTTGCTTCAGTCGCCGCGATCTGTGAGGTTTGAGCTGTGAAGTGAAGCAGCGGGGACATAGCAACGGATCAGAGGTAACGGACACCTCGCTATCTAACTGGGGGGGGGGGTACCTGTCACTATCTAACTGGGGGGACACCTGTCACTATCTAACTGGGGGGGCACCTGTCACTATCTAACTTGGGGGGCACCTGTCACTATCTAACTGGGGGGACACCTGTCACTATCTAACTGGGGGGGCACCTGTCACTATCTAACTGGGGGGGGCACCTGTCACTATCTAACTGAGGGGGGCACCTGTCACTATCTAACTGGGGGGGTCACCTGTCACTATCTAACTGTGGGGGGGGGGCACCTGTCACTATCTAACTGGCGGGGGCACCTGTCACTAACTGGGGGCACCTGTCACTATCTAACGGGGGGACACCTGTCACTATCTAACTGGGTGGGCACCTGTCACTATCTAACTGGGGGGGTCACCTGTCACTAACTGGAGGGGCACCTGTCACTATCTAACTGGGGGGGCACCTGTCACTATCTAACTGGGGGGGCACCTGTCTCTATCTAACTGGGGGGGGGGCACCTGTCACTATCTAACTGAGGGGGGCACCTGTCACTATCTAACTGGGGAGGCACCTGTCACTATCTAACTGGGGGGACACCTGTCACTATCTAACTGGGGGGGCACCTGTCACTACCTCATCCGCCCACACCACAGCATCACCGCCAGCCCGGCCACAGCAGCACCGCACGGTCTTTCAGCCCACACATCATCACCAATCTGGCCAAAAACACTATTGCCAGGCCAGCCAGGCACAGCAGCCAGTAGAGGAGAATTCAGAAGCCAGGTGAGAGGTGTCTACCATATTAAAGGGGTATTCTGCCTATTTATGTGAAATGCTGTCTATTTATGTGCCTCATGACTGCTGAATTTGTCGTGTTGGGGGCCGCATGATTGCTGAATTTGTCTTGTTGGGGGCCTCATGATTCTTTGGGGGCATCACGATTGCTGAATTTGTCTTGTTGGGGGCCTCACGATTGCTGAATGTGTCTTGTTGGGAGCCTCATGATTTGTTGGGGGCCTCATGATTGCTAAATTTGTCTTGTTGGGGGCCTCATGATTGCTGAATGTGTCTTGTTGGGAGCCTCATGATTGCTGCATTTGTCTTGTTGGGGGCCTCATGATTGCTGCATTTGTCTTGTTGGGGGCCTCATGATTTGTTGGGGGCCTCATGATTGCTGAATTTGTCTTGTTGGGGGTCACATGATTGCGAACTGCGAGACTATGGAAAAGCTGAATCATCATCATGAGACAATAGCATTAAACCTACTTTTTTTAGCTTTTTAAAACGGAAAATAAAACTGGGAGGTTCTAAAAAAAAATACATTTTCAGGAGAAGGATGGATGAAATTGTTTATCTTCAGAGTTTTTTTTCAACTTGGATTTTCCATAATTTTCATGTATGAGTTAAAACGTTTGTATGTAGTTTAAATTGCTGTTGCCACTTTGCGATAGATAAGTGACTTTTGGGTTGCAGTTTGGGCACTCGGCCTCCAAAAGGTTCGCCACCACTGTCCTAATCTAATGTCCCACATTGCTAAGTTCATGTAAATTTGTCTCCACCCGTGGCCACACCCACATTCAGGTCCATGGCCACACCCATTTTTTGGCGCGTGCCGCTCTACCCACAACGGGACCCCCATGGTTTTTGGCGCGCTGTGTGCCCCACGCAACTTCACCAAAATCTTAAATTGCATTTTGTGGAAAGTGCTGCCAATCTAATTGTCTTTTAATTGCATTTTTCTCCTGGGGGGGGGCCTGCGGCTCTAGCAAGAACCTTCGGCCCTCCACCATGGGGTCTGAAAAAAAAATGGCCCTCCATGCCCGTGAAGTTGGACAGCACTGCTGTAGCACATGGCAATGCATGGCCACTGTGTTACTTCTAGCAAAGACCTCATGCAAATTATTGAATGGAGCAATGCACAGGATCAGACAGAAATGCATACAGCAGTTTATTTGCACTACGAGGCATATAGTGAAAATGTCAGACACTGCTGTGTATGCAGTGTGTAATGTTTTTGCCATATTATGAACATACCGCAATTGTATGGGCAGTGAATTAACATGTGGTATTTTTGCACATCGTAACACGCCTGATGCACTAACTGGCAGTAAAGTTGCTGTGCGCAGGCAGCACACAACAATTTTACCAATATTAACACCAGGGGAACACCACGCCTTAAACTCATTGGTACTGTGTTACTACGCATGTTGCTATGGTAATACGCCACATAACACTAGTTACCATAGTGCACGGTACCGCTACAATGCGGGCATAACAAAACGCACACTCTAAATGTTATATTCATAGCATAAAGAATTACTATGTAAAGTAATGACTTTGATGAACAGAGGTGCCAGCAGAATAAAAACAATAATTAAAAGTTTTAAAAGATGCTGGGGAGGCAGTGGTGGACTTACCTCCGAAAGCAGACTAGACTACTTGTCTGACATAAATAAACACTTTATTAGTACCCCAATAGATGTAACGCGTTTCGCAGGACCAAGCCCGCTTCATCAGGCAATAAAACAGGGGACAAAACAGTAGCTCTCAGGTAGCACATATAGCGCCTAGACAGAGGCGCTATACGTGCTACCTGAGAGCTACTGTTTTGTCCCCTGTTTTATTGCCTGATGAAGCGGGCTTGGTCCTGCGAAACGCAGCAAATTATCTGTGTTGTTGCTAAAAAATACACAGATCCAGTGCCTGCCTATCAGTGGGAAAGCAATAGCGGTGACTAAGGGTACTTTCACACTATTGTATACAATGAACAGAGGCGCTAAAAGTATAAGATTAGATTAAATGAGCTTAAAAAACAACTTAAATGGCAAAATTGAAGGAGGAAGTGGTGGTCTTACCTCCCTCAAGCAGACACGACAACGACTGCGATTCAGACAGTCAAACACATTTATTAGGAACTCCAAAAAGAAATGCAACGCGTTTCGCAGATTCAACCCCGCTTCATCAGGCAATATAGGGAGGAGTATCAAACAATCTGCACAAGGATTCAAATTAAGCGCCTCTTAGGCACTTAATTTGAATCCTTGTGCAGATTGTTTGATACTCCTCCCTATATTGCCTGATGAAGCGGGGTTGAATCTGCGAAACGCGTTGCATTTCTTTTTGGAGTTCCTAATAAATGTGTTTGACTGTCTGAATCGCAGTCGTTGTCGTGTCTGCTTGAGGGAGGTAAGACCACCACTTCCTCCTTCAATTTTGCCATTTAAGTTGGTTTTTAAGCTCATTTAGGCTTCTTGCACACCAAGACGTTGTGTTAGGTGCCACGTTAAGGTCGCATAACGTGCACCTAACACAACGTATGGTGCTGCAAAAGCCGACGGTAGAGTGAGCCGCGTTCGGCGGCTCGATTCCTATAATGTCTCCCAGAGTGGCGCTGATTGGCCAGCGGGACCACGTTATGCGGAGCGAGACACTCCGCATCACGTGGTCCCGCCGGCCAATCAGCTGCCGCCAGTGCAGTGAATATTAAGTAGCCATGTGCGCGGCTACTGTAGCTGGCTCTCCCCGCCTCCTCTCCGCCCCCCACTGCGCATGTGCAAACAGTCTAACGCGGCTATAGCCGCTCCAACGCCGTAGCATGCTGCACTTTGCACCGAACGTGCAGCATTACATGTAACGCAACTGTTACATTGCTGTGCGTTGGGGGAGCGTTACAGGCGCACTAACGTGCGCCTGTAACGTCTTGGTGTGTAAGCAGCCTAAATCTAATCTTATACTTTTGGCGCCTCTGTTCATTGTATACAATTTTGAGTCCACCCTTGGTGGAGGGTTGCTACCCTTTCTTCCTGTCTACAGAGAGCGACTTCTTAATCCTGAGTGGGGTCAGGACAATCTCCCCACCTGCCTTTAGTGGTTGCCTGCTGGTGACCCTGACTTACTTACGTTGCAGTGCGACAATTTCCAGTGAAATAACACACAACATGCTGTGCATTACTAGAGGACATGTGCAGTGCAAGCATAAAGTCAGTGGACTGTATGCTGCACTGTTTGGCTTACATTGCAGTGGTAGCATGTAATGTGACTTTACATGACCGTTACATTGCAATCCTATTAAGAATGCGCAATGCAATGTAGATATGGCAAAAGTACCCTTTGGGCCGGTTTCCATGTGTGTCGGCCTGCATCTCCGAGGCCTGTTCCAATGTGAGTACACATCTGAATCACTCTACTACCGCTATTCTGCGCCCTTTTAAACAGGCTCCTTTTTTACATGTAGGCACAGTTTCTGTTGACTGCTGTGTTTGTGGAGCCTCCTGCTTTTCTTCTATCCTCTCCAGTGTCAGACTGGGAGGTGGAAAAACTGAGGAAATCCACCTGCTGGCCAAGCAGCAGAAACCCTGTGTTATCACTCCCAATACAAACCTGCAGCAAGTCTTCACTGTGAGCAACAACACCTGATTACTGCTGCTTGGCCAGCAAGTGGATTTCCTCAGCTTTTCCAGCTCCCAGCCCGACACTAATCTTCTCCTCCATCCTTGTACAGGACAGTGCTCAGCTTACATAAACTACTAGCTGCAGGTATATTGTTAGCTGAAACGATTATGAACAATTGTTTCTGCCAACACACTTACCGTATATACTCGCATACAAGCCGAATTTTTGACCCCCAAAATGGGGGTCAAAAGTTGGGGGGTCGGCTTGTATGCGAGTCTTCCCTGGTGGTCTAGTGGTGGGTGGGTGGGTGGGTGGGTGGTCCGCGCCCCGCTCCCCCCTCCCCGCTCCCCCCGCGGCTGCCGCTGCTAATACCTGTTTAGGCAGCGGCCGCTTCCTAATCCGCGTTCCTCTTCTTAAGTGTCTTCTCAGAGTATCACAGCAGCGCGCCCGGCGCTGCTGCTGTGACGATGCAGGGGGCAGGAAAGAGCGGTTCCCTTGGCAACGGCGATACAGATCGCCGCTATAGGGAGCCGCGCTCTTTCCTGCACTCTACATCGTCACAGCAGCAGCGCCGGGCGCGCTGCTGTGATACTCTGAGAAGAAACTTAAGAAGAGGAACGCGGATTAGGAAGCGGCCGCTTCCTAAACAGGTAATAGCAGCAGCGGGGGGCGGGGGGGCGGAGCACTACCTACCTATGCTGGGCACTAAACTGGACACTATACTGGCTAAACTGGGCACTATACTGGCTAAACTGGGCACTATACTAGCTAAACTGGGCACTATACTGGCTAAACTGGGCACTATACTGGCTAAACTGGGCACTATACTGGCTAAACTGGGCACTATACTGGCTAAACTGGGCACTTTACTAGCTAAACTGGGCACTATACTGGCTAAACTGGGCACTTTACTAGCTAAACTGGGCACTATACTAGCTAAACTGGGCACTATACTAGCTAAACTGGGCACTATACTGGCTAAACTGGGCACTATACTGGCTAAACTGGGCACTATACTAGCTAAACTGGGCACTATACTGGCTAAACTTGGCACTATACTAACTAAACTGGGCACTTTACTAGCCATACTGGGGCACTATACTAGCTAAACTGGGCACTATACTAGCTAAACTGAGGCACTACCTACCCATACTGGGCGCTATACTGGCTATACTGGGCACTATACTGGCAATACTGGGCACTTTACTAGCTATACTGGACACTACCTACCTATACTGGGCACTATACTAGCTATACTGGGACACACTGGGGGGCTGCACCAATCCAGCATTTCCTACCCCCGGCTTATATGGGGGTCAATCATTTTTCCCTGTTTTTTCAGGGAAAAGTTGGGGGGTCGGCTTATATGCGGGTCGGCTTATATGCGAGTATATACGGTAGTTTTATAAATGGGGCTTTATTGTGCCCCTTATTTCACCCAGACACAGTCTCTAAGGGCTAGTTCACACTATGGGCTTGATTCAGTAAACTGCGCTAGTTTTTTGCACGCAATTTAGCGAATTTGTGTCCACGATTGCGTGCGAAAATTCACATTTGCGCATGAAAATGTGTGCAAAACGTGAAATTGCGCATGAAAATGCTAGCGATGCCGTGATATGAGTTATCACGGTTTAATGAATCGGGCCCTATGAACGCAAAACGCGATCGCAATAGCATGGTTTTGCTGCAATTTGCTTTGTGACTCCCATTTAGAACAAGAATCACATCACAATCGGCCCCAAAGTTCTTCATACAGCGCATTTGGGATTTATGCAAATCGCAAACGCTGCATTGAGAATGATCGGATACATTCGCAACAGCGCTTTTCTTATCACCGGCGATAGGCAAAGCGCTGAAAAGCACCAAGTGTGAACCAGCAACTGAAAACAAAAGTCTGTGTCTGCTATCATTAATGCCTGGTACACACCATGCAATTTCTCGTAGGATAGACGGGTCCAAACAATTATTTCTGACAGTTCCGATCGTTTTTCTGATTGATTTTCCGGTCACTTCTATACAAAATGGACCTGAAAATCTATTGGAAATCAGATCGGACCTGTCAGAAATAATTGATTTGACCCATCTATCTGATGGGAAATTGCATGGTGTGTACCAGGAATAATGTTCCTGCCCTCTCTCATGAATTTCTGCAACTTGTTTTGCCCTAGATAGCAGTCAACTGGGAAACCGCTATCTAGAGCAAAACAAGTTGCAGAAACTCATGAGCATGTGTTTATTTATGTATAACAAATAAAGAGATAAATGTCCATTCAAGATGGTATTGCAGTCTAGTAGTCTAATAAAGAAAAAATAAATGTGTTGTGTTACTTGTTAATTTTAGCAATATGTCTTCTGTAACTACTTTCACTGCCTTTTTAAGACCATTAACAATTATTGATTACAAGAAGCTGCTGGATTCTATCCATACAATTGGGAGCATTATGTATTGCTGTAAATGGAAGATGTTGCAGGTGATCATTTATTACTGTCTGTCCATAATGCCTAGAAATTACTAAATTATATAAAGAACCAACATGCTATTCTAAAGAATATAAAAAAAAAAATGATCCAGCTGGGATAAGTTAGCCAAAGGAAAATTCACATATAGAGGGATACTTATGATGCCATTTAACACAAAAGTAGAATCAGGGAAGAGACCAGATTTCTCACAGGTCACATGATCAGGCCACGCCTAGCTTCCACGCTTATAACACTGGCTAGATGGAAAACTTTTTTTTTACAGCTTTTGGCTGTAGTCAAAGATTTCATCCTCAAAAAAGAGGGAGGGGGAATGTTAATGTCCTTCCACTATCAAAAGATCTGCAGCTGACTTCAGCAACAGCACTTCAATGGAGAGAGAGAACTGCTTCGCTTGGCAAACATTTCAAGGAATGCTGTACTAAATGTAAGGGTTCTTTCACACTATCCATGCTGTGATAGGATTGCAATTGCAATGAGATGAGAAGTCACATTGTGTGGTAGAGATGTAATGTGATGCATACAGTGAAGCATACAGTACACTGAGTATACTTTACTGCCACTGTAAAAGTCTGATAAATGCACAGGTGCACTTTACTCTGACAGAACCCACTGCAACCACACCCAATGTGAACGTATGATAAAAATATAATTGCAATGCGATTAATCTGTAAAGTTGCAAGAGATCTGGAGGCTTACAGTTTAATGCTACATTCACAGTGGGGCAGTGTGGTGCATTGTGATGGATGCGCAGTAATGTGGAATGACGCACTGTAATGTAAAACCTATGCGAAGTTCAGTGTGTAGCATCCCAGCACACTGCATGCAGTGCGTTACCGCATATCTTACATGTGTACAGTGACAGTGAACCATACTTTTTACGGACTGTATGCTTCACTGTGTGCTATGCAATGGTTGTATAATGTGTGGTGCGACTTTTCCATTCTATTGCGTTGTGTTCCTGTTTTTACAGGGAACACAACGCAACTGCCACTTTGAATGTAGCCTTACCGCCTATTAAAACCCAATATGAAAAAAATCTTTATATTCACCCTGTATTTACTGCCCCTGATGAGTCACACGTGTGACGAAATGCATAAAGTGGAGCCATTGAACAACAAGGAAGCACACTACGACGGAGAACGGGACAGCAGCGGTGCGGAATCCCTAGAGGCCTACCCGGGAGGCACGGGGGAGAGTCCGTTAATACTCTGAATGCTGACCATGGGGAGGAGTATAGCAGCCGAGGCCTAGCACCCGTTATGTTAATGGCCCTTGGGTCTTAGTTCAGCTATAAAGTATTAAAATGATTTGCCTCACCCAAAAATTAAGCACACTAGCAGACATTAGGTAACTGTCATAGGAACTAACAAACAATTAAGGCTTCTTTCACACTGCACCCCTTGCATTCCATCGCAACAGACAATATAATCCTGATGCGATGCAAATATATATATATATATATATATATATATATATATATATATATATATATATATATATATATATATATATATATATTATGTATGTATGTATGTATGTATGTGTGTGTATATATATATATATATATATATATATATATATATAATTTTTTTTTTATTGTATTTATAAAGCGCCAACATATTACGCAGCGCTGGACATAGGTTACAGACAATATTTAGGGGTGACAAACAGCAATATGACAATACAGGAATACAAGAAAACCAGATCACACAGCACAGTATGAGTACCAGGTAATGCGTAGTCAGTCACTGGAGGGGAGCATGGAGATTAGGCAAGTTAGGTTCAATAAAATGCATAGCATATATATATATAATTTTTTTTTTATTGTATTTATAAAGCGCCAACATATTACGCAGCGCTGGACATAGGTTACAGACAATATTTAGGGGTGACAAACAGCAATATGACAATACAGGAATACAAGAAAACCAGATCACACAGCACAGTATGAGTACCAGGTAATGCGTAGTCAGTCACTGGAGGGGAGCATGGAGATTAGGCAAGTTAGGTTCAATAAAATGCATAGCATGGGTGCACAGTAATGGAGGTGCATGATCAGGTAGGACACAAAAGGAGGAGGACCCTGCCCAAAGGCTTACAATCTAGAGGGAGAGGTAGGGGACCAGAGTTCAGCTGTGGGTTTAGAGCAATTGTGAGGGTTGGTAGGCCAGAGTGAAAAGGTGAGTTTTGAGGGCCTTCTTGAAGGTGTTGAAGGAGGGGGCTGCCCTAATGGGTGGAGGTAGGGAGTTCCATAGTGTTGGAGCGGCTCTTGAGAAGCCTTGGAGGCGTGCATGGGACTGGGTGATGCGGGGGACGGTCAGGCGAAGCTCATTGGAGGAGCTGAGTAAGATCAGAAATGTAGGTTGAACAGGTTTTGTGGACGGATTTGTAGGTCAGACACAATATCTTGAATCTGAATCTGGACTGGATAGGAAGCCAGTGGAGGGATTCACGGAGGGGAGCCGCCCTGGTGGAGCGATGGGAGCAGTGGATAATTCTGGCTGCCGCATTCATGATGGACTGCAGTGGGGCTATTCGGGTTATAGGGAGACCAGACAGAAGGGCATTGCAGTAGTCGAGGCGGGAAATTATGAGGGCATGGATGAGGAGTTTGGTGGTGGCAGAGGTCAGGAAAGGGCGAATCTTACAGATGTTAGGAAGGTGGAAGTTGCAGGACTTTGTGAGGTTTTGGATGTGGGGAGTGAAGGAGAGTGCGGAGTCCAGGGTGACACCCAGACAGCGGGCTTGAGAGGTAGGGCGAATGGTAGTGTGGTTAACAGTGACCTGCACATCTTGGCGGTCCAGGGATGACCTGGGTGGGAAGATCATAAATTCCGTTTTGTCTAGATTTAGTTTCAGGAACCTAGCGGACATCCAGGAGGAGATGGCAGATAGGCAGGAGGAGACCTTGTCCATGGTAGTGGTGGATATGTCAGGGGTGTTGAGGTAGATTTGGGTGTCATCTGCATACAGATTATAGTTAAAACCCATGGAGGAGATAACCTTGCCAATGGAGGATGTGTATAGGGAGAACAGTAGGGGGCCAAGGACCGAGCCTTGGGGGACTCCCACTGAGAGGTGGTTGGGGGTGGACGAGGACTCATTGAAGGAGCGGTTGGAGAGGTAGGATGAAAGCCAGGTAAGGGCGAGATCGTGAATGTCCATGGACTGGAGGGACTGGAGGAGTAGGGGATGATCTACTGTATCAAAAGCTGCTGAAAGGTCAAGGAGGAGGAGAATGGAGTATTTACCTTCAGCTTTAGCTAAGGCAAGGTCATTGACCACTTTGGTGAGAGCCGTTTCGGTTGAGTGGGCAGGCCGAGATCAAGATTGCAGTGGGTCTAGTAGTGAGTTGGCATTGAGGTACTGGATCAGGCGTTTGTGAACCAGACGCTCAAGGAGTTTTGAGGCGAAGGGGAGGAGGGAGATCGGGCGGTAGTTGGAGGGTAGCGAGGGGTCGAGGGAGGGTTTCTTGAGCAAGGGCAGTACTGTGGCCTGCTTGAAGTCTGAGGGGAAGGTGCCTGTGGATAGGGAGAGGTTAAACAGGGTAGTGAGGACTGGGGCCAGATCCGTGAAGTGAGGCTGAAGTATATCAGAAGGGATAGGGTCAAGGGGGGAGGTAGTGGTATGGGAAGACCGCAGTAGGTGGTTGACTTCCTCAGTGGTAGTAGGAGTGAAGGGAGAATAGGGTGGAGGAGGAGTTGGTTGTGAGCAGGTGGGAGGTGAAGATTGGATATTTCCTGACGGATGGAGACAATTTTGTTGGTGAAGTGGGTGGCTAAATCTGTGGCAGAAAGGGAGGAAACAGAAGGTGGGGGGGGGGGGGGTTTAAGCAGGGAGTTGAAGGTGCCAAAAAGACGCCGGGGATTTGAAGTTTGTGTTCCTGCTTCGCATGAGGAAGGGCAGTGTGGAACTGCAGCAGGTTAGTCTTGTACTGTAAGAAATCCTGGTTTAGTCGAGTTTTCCTCCATTTTCGTTCAGTGGCACGTGTTTCCCTCTGGAGGTTACGAGTATGGGTAGCGCGCCAGGGCTGGGGGTTAGGGGGTCGGTTGCGGCAGAATACTGGTGGAGCAGCTTTCTCTAGGGCTGATGAGAGAGTTTGGTGATACTGAGCTGGACAGGTTAGGGTGGGGAGAGTGGAGGAGAGGCCATGGAGGGAGTCAGCAAAGATGCCAGGGTTGAGCTTGCGTAGGTCTCGCTGCCATCGACCAGGTGGGTGGGTGGGCGGGTAGTTTGGAGGTGCCTTCCGTGAGGAGGTTGAAGTTGATAGGGTAATGGTCTGAGGGTGGAAATGGTGCGATATCGAGGTCTGCAATGGTGGTGGATTTAGTGAATATAGTACAATCACATTGACGTGGTGGGTTCCTTCAGAATAACACCCAGAATGCAGTGCGTTTACAAGGCAACGTGCGGGTTTACAGTGGCGGTGAAGCACACAGTACTTTTTGGCACTGTTGCGTTGTAATGCAACATGCATAATGTGTAGATAACCTCAAGGCTGGTTAGTCAGTTGCTTTTAGTTAAAGGAAATGCCCATGTTTCCCTGTGGCTCCATTCACATCTACACATTTTACTAAAAGCTTTGTTCACAATGCACTGCTGCAAACAAACGATCAGTTAGGGCTTGTTCACACCTAGGACGTTTTGCGCTTTTTTTGAGCGCCGGCGATTTTTAAAAATGCCCTGAAATCGCTTGTGCAATGATTCTTTATGGGATAGTTTATATTAGCACATTGCGTCTGCTTTCTGTTCAGCAAAGCGATGCATGTACCATTTTTGGGGCGACTTTGCTACAATGGAAGGTATAGGAAATGTGCAAAAATCGCTTTAGCCGGTGATTGCGTTCGTGCTGTTATGAATAAATGCATTGTATTTATTAATTTCCAGGTGAAAGAGTTCACTTCCTGACTGACGTCATGAATTGGAAAAACGGAATTCCTCTGCAAAAGCGCCTACAAAGCGTGCAGTGGAGCATCAGGAGAAGAAAAAAATTGCGCAAAACACGCAAAAAGCGTCCATCAGCGATTTTTGGTGTGAACAAAGCGTTAAAAAGCATCAGGTTTTCAGCATTTAGTGGAAACCAGCCCTTAAAGGGACTCAGAGATGAGTCTTACGTTTTTTGCTTACCTGGGGCTTCCTCCAGCCCCATAAGCACAGATGCGTCCCCAGGGCCGGATTTACCATAAGGCACTGTAGGCACGTGCTTACAGGCACCTGATGATGGAAAGGTGGCTCACTCCTTTCCCAGAGTGCCTCCCTCCCTCCCTTTGCAGAGTCCTCATGAGTGTGAATGAGAGGCTAGTCACCCTGCTCTTGGTATTCCACTGATGAGATCTCCCTTCAGTCAGGGGAAACTTTAATACTGAGGGTACCTCTGGCTGCCTAATACTTGGGGGCACCTCTAGCTACTTAATATTGAGGGTACCTCTGGCTACCTAATACTAAGGGGCACCTGTAGTTACCTATGATGGGTAAGGGAGAACAGACAGCTGGGCCTGCCAGCATACTTACAGTGTGGTTCGGCGGGGGTTTGTAGGCTCATGAAGGGCGGAGTCTAGGGTGCAAGGACATCTGTGCCTATAGGCTCCTGTGATGTAAATCCGAGCCTGTGCATCCCTCGCCGTCCTCCTGCTCTCTCCCGTTCAGCCCGCGGTTAGCGACGGTAACGAGCTGCGAATGCGCAGTAGACCCGGAGTGACGTCACTGAGCCTGTTACCGGGGCTTACCGTGTCTGAACGGGAGATTGCAGGGGGATGGCGAAGGACGCATTTGTGCTTATGGGTCTGGAGGAAGCCCCGGGTAAGTAAGAAACTAGCTTAAGACCTGTTTCTAAGTCTCTTTAAAGTGGCCACACACACCATACAATTTCAATGCAATCCGACGGTACAATTTTTACACAATCTTACCAACATCCATGTAGTATAACAGCACTTGGTGATTGATTGTACAGCCAGATTGCATGAAAATTGTGTGATGTGTGGCCACCTTTAGTGTTAGGAAAATAGTTTGTATATTATTTTGAAATATTTATAGACATATCATATACATTTGTGGAAGGGCTGAAAAATAACCTAAACTATATAAAAACATTTTAAGCTATTTTGCGTATACACTGCCTTGACTCCACCCATGGGCACTACCATAGAAAAAGAAAAAGTTGGCAGAAAGAAGCAAGGAAGAGAGGGAAACATGCGGCACTCCCATACATGTATCGAATTGTCAGCAACAGAGCATAAAAAGGAAACTTCTCACTGCATGCTTTTAGTCCTCCACTTAGGGCCTGTTCAGACTACACGCGTTTCCAGCCGCGTTTTGGAAACGCGTGCAGGTGGCCGACACGCACAACATCAGACAGCGCATAGAGTGCACTGTCTGATGTTCACACTGCATGCGTTTCGGACCTGTGCAGTCCGGGAACGCATGCTGCACGCAGATTTTGTAAATACGCGCGGCTGTCACTTTTCAGCGATGGGATCAGCCACGCAACGCACACAAACGCGGATGGCGTGCGTTCGTACGCGTTACGTTCCGCACGCATGGCCATCCGCATTTGTGATCTGAACTGGCCCTTAGTTGTGCTGGCCAAACATGTGGTCTGCATGTGAGTAGAATGAACAAGTTTAATATGGCAGACAAGAAACAGGACAGTCACCATCCGTTTTTTCACTTTGACAATTTATTGCAAAAATGCGCAGCTACATCTGCTAATGTCACTTGCAAGACGATATGTGGCAAAGACTTCACATGTGCAGGTACATTACAACGGGGGAGGAGGGGAGTGTCAGGCACTAGATGGACCAGTACCTGTTTCCCTGGTGTCCCCATGGCAACATACAGATCGGCAATCACTAGGCAAGACGAGGGAGGGTATGCTTAAAACCCAATTTTAATAAACATATGGCAGTAACAAAAAAGAAATAGAAATGATGTAGCAGAACTAACAGTGGCAGGAATATTGCTGTATAAGACTATATATACTGTATAAGACTAGTTCCGCACAGTACTGCTTGAGGAACATGTGAGCAGAGGCCCAACTGGCTGCCTTACAAATATTTTGCAGGGAAACCCTATTTTCTAGGGTTTATTAGGAAGACATTCCTCTTGTATAGCGGACCTAAATGCCTTGTGGTGGTTTTAAGCATTTGGCTTTGTAGACGTTTTGAGAGTCACCCTCCAATTCCTGTTATCTTTGCCACAGTTTACCATTTAGCCTCGACCCTGAGGGAATCCTGAAGGCATTCAGCACTGCAGGCAAAGTAACCTTTTGGATTGGTGGATTGGTCCACACACTGCACAGTTTTGATTGTATGTACAATCTATACAATCTGCAATCTTATATAGAGATCGGGTCACTGCCCCCAATTTGCAATAAGCGTGCAAATACGCAATCCAACTTTAGCTAAACCTATAGGAAAAGGTTAATTCAACATCCTTTCTAGAGATAGCAAAATAACATGCTAACATTCTGTTCAGAGAAGCGGGGAACTCTTTGCAGAGGTTTCAGAACAAGCACATAGGCCCAGTGCACACCAAAACCGCTAGCAGATCGTCAAAACGCTAGCGGTTTTGGGAGCAGAGAGCAGATATTTGGCCGGGTGCACACCAAGCGGATTTTGTATGCAATCCACCAGCCGCATCAGCCAGTGAAAACGCTTGGCTATTGTATTTCAATGTGTGGTGCACACCGGCGGTTTGAGGTTTTTTAGCAAACCGCAAACGCGCAGCAGGAGGCGCGTTTGCGGCTTGGCAAAAACCTCAAACCGCCGGTGTGCACCATCCCATTGCAATACATTAGCCAAGCATTTTTCCAGGCGGATGCGGCCGGCGGATTGCTCCAAAAACCGCTCGGTGTGCACCGGGCCTTAGGCCTGGTGCACACCAAAAACCGCTAGCAGATCCGCAAAATGCTAGCAGATTTTGAAACGCTTTTTCTTCTTTTTCTGTAGTGTTTCATCTTGCATTTTGTGGTTTTGTGAAGCGTTTTTGGTGTAGTAGATTTCATGTATTGCTACAGTAAAGCTGTTACTGAGCAGCTACTGTAACAAAAACCGCCTGGTAAACCGCTCTGAAGTGCCGTTTTTCAGAGCGGTTTGCGTTTTTCCTATACTTAACATTGAGGCAGAAACGCATCCGCAATCCAAAATCTGCAGCAGCCCGGGAGTATGCGTTTCTGCAAAACGCCTCCCGCTCTGGTGTGCACCAGCCCATTGAAATACATTACCCTAGTGGATCCGCACCCGCAAGCGGATCGCAAACCGCAGCAGAACCGCTCTGGTGTGCCTTAGGCCCAGTGCACACCAAAAACCTCTAGCAGATCTGCAAAATGCTAGAGGTTTTTGAAGCAGATTTCAAAGCGATTCTAGGCATGTTTTCTAAACATGCCTAGCGTTTTTTGGAGTGCTTTTGTGTAGCAGATTATTGTTACAGCAAAGCTGTTACTAAACAGCTTCTGTAACAAAAACGCCTGGAAAACCGCTCTGATCTAGCGTTTTTCAGAGTTGTTTTCCACTTTCCTATACTTTACATTGAGGCAGAAACGCTTCTGCAAACCGCAAAAGTGCTGCAGGACCCACGTTTGCAGTTTGCTAAAAACCTCAAACCGCTGGTGTGCACCATCCCATTGAAATACATTAGTCAGGCGTTTTCACAGGTGGAAGCAGTTTGCGGAACGCTTCAAAAACCGCTTGGTGTGCACCAGGCCTTAGACAAACGATTTTTAATTGTTTATTTTATTATAAAATGATGTATAAACTAAATATAAAAATGCAACAGATTGATACATCAAAAATAAAAGGAATAAAAGTAAAAAAAATACTGAGTACAAAGTCTGAGGGCTCGTTCCCACTGTTGCGACGCGATTTCGGCCGCATTCCGACGCTTGTAAAAACGCATGCGGATGCGTTTCCACATGCGTTTTTACCCGCGATTTCGCATGCGATTTCGCATGGCAGGGTGCCATGCGAAATTAACCATGACACTGCCAGGGCTAAATAAAATTGAAAAAGGTGCGAAATCGCACGCGAAATCGCGGGTAAAAACGCATGTAACAAACGCATGCGTTTTTACTATTAAATACATTAGCGGCGATTCGCACGGATTCCCGACGCAGGCGAAATCGTTGGCTCTTTTGTGCGTTTTTTTCACGCTGAAAAAAACGCACCTCAACAACGCTACAGTGGAAACAGGCCCATCCACTTGTATTACATGTGCGGATCTGCATGCGTTGGACGCATGCAGATTCGCGATAGTGGAAACGAGCCCTGAGTTGTGTGTCAAATTACTTTGTGATGGTAAGTCCAAACAGAAGATATAATGTTCTGTGTGTAATAGGCTAATAATGAAAGACCTAGATCCTTGATGGAAAATGGATATTGGCTGAGGCTCTCCTTACAGCCTGTGTCTTTTTTCGGCTGGAGGGAAAAGAATATGAAATACCTGAAATGGTCATATCTTGGCATCGGTTGATCAGAACCCGCAGAGAATGATACATGCGTCTTCCTGGCATTCTCTGCTTTACTAGGAGTCTAAACACCTATATATTGGGATACTTCATTCCAGAGGAAACTAGATCTCAGTGCCAGAAGATGCTAGACAAACACTTTGTGGCTCAGATACCCCCAGATCAGAGCTAGTGCATAACTGATAATTTTAGCATGCCTGCCATCAATGGAAAGCTGATTATTTAGTACAATATTGTTATACCTAGGTTAATTAGAAGTCATCTCCCTATCAGGATACATGAAGGAATGTGGCTTTGGTCAGCTAGGAATTTTACGACGGGTGATCTGGTTTCTAGCCCCTGCACTGTCCTTATCAATCTTTTTTGAAGTAGATCCGAAGGATATGAGGTGGTTCTGCTTTAGGGTTTATTGGCCTCCCTCTAGGGAACAATAAACAACCATTTTCCCCAGAGCAGAGGCCAGGGCTGAAATAAACACTTTTTTTAAGCAAATCTACAAAGTTAAAGTGACTCTCCTAATTATGCGTTGTGTACTCTATTTTCGTGTGATTGCGCCGGCAGCATAGGTGAATCCGTGACAGATGCCCTGAAAAATAAATGTGAAAATATGGTCAATTTCTCAAAGATAATGCTCGTTCAGGGCTGTTTCTGACCTATTTGATACACCGGGCAAGAATACATCCCCATATGTTTACTACATTCTACAATAATCACAAACAAATTGGCTATTAGACAACAAATATAAATATTAGACAAAACATCTATACAACATTATAAACCTTAAAAATACTTGTTGCCATTACATGAGAAATAAAGATATCAAGTTCCGCTTATGAAGAAGGAGATATGTTTCTCTCATAGCAATGCCAGCCTTCATTTCACCTTACATTTGCACACACAGAATGGAGTATGTAAGTATGTGACTGTGTGTTCTGATAAGAAGTGAGTATATCACAATAGAAGTGGTAGAGTAGTTTAGAGGTGAAGAGCCGGCCTTGGAGAAAAGCTCAGTGTATTGGGGAGTAGGTGAGGTGGAATAGGAGAGGCAGGATGGAAGTTTAGATGAGTGGCAGGACATGTAATGTGGGGTTGGTTGGAAGGATAGATATGGGTAAAATGGTGGCACATTGAATAGCACTCTTGTAGCACTGAGTCACTGATCCCATGCAAAACAGGACAATCCACATGCCAGCCCAGGCAGTTGCCTGGGGGCAGTTGCCTGGGGCCTAGTGGGTGTCAAGGGCCAAGATACTACCTTTCCTTGACCCCCTCTCCCACCTCAGCTTATCATAAAGACTAAATATATTTTTGTCTTCCTATAAAGACTTTAGAGACACAAAGGGCCATATGCAATGCACCTTTTATCCTGAATTTTCTTCTGGGAGATAATTTTTCATGTGTTTAAAATAACTTTTCAGCATTCTGCAATTGAAAAAGTAGGTGAGATTTTGACAAGTTGCAAAAATATCAACTAGGAGAAAACTCAGGGGAAAAAGCGAATTGCATATGCAGTTTAAGCTTAATCTGCTCCGATCCCACCTCTCCTGCATTCGATTTAATCCGGTGGAGATGTTGTGGCACCAATCTTTCATCCGGTTCTATAAAATCCAATTGGATGGTCGCTTGGCCCACAAAATTGCTAGATGTATGGCCACCTTTAGGGTTCTTTTCCACTAGCCGTGAGCCGCTTCAAAAAGCAGCTGTTTTTGCCGATCACACAGCACAGCCATTTACATGAAAATCGTAGTGCTTATTTTCCACTAGCGCACTTAATTTTTTTTGCCTGAACGAAATCACAGGCTTGCACGATATTCGGTGTGATCGTGTTTTGCTCGTGACAGCTGCATGCAATTGCTGCAAGTGAAAAAAAGCAGTTCGCGAACGCAGCTTGATTGTGCTGGCGATCGTGCTTGGTAGTGGAAAAGGACCCTCCGAGTTAATTTTATCTTCTCCTTTTTTAACTTTTAGAATCTTGTTCTTTGGTAAACTTTACTTTGGAAAGATCATATGTGATTGGCGTTGTACTTGTAAAGAGGGTCTCAGAACTGCAAGTAGTTGGCTCCATGGAGACCTAGATAACTTTCTTTCAAAATAGAGATCTCTTTAGACCTATAAGTCAGTTCATACCTAAGATAGTCTCTGTTTTCTTTTTCAGCCAAGTCTCTTCCTGCTTTTCCACTTCTGGATGACTCATTATTTTTACACACTAGATGTTTCTAGGCAGGGTTGCTTCTAGGTAGAGGACCCCTTGCCATGGGTGCCATCTAGTGATGTACCCTTTTATTGTGGAGTTGCAGCTGCAGGAGCCCAACAGTGACAGAGGAGGGAGCCGACAGACCCTTTTAACTCCCTCTGTGCCTCTATTTGGACACTACAGGAGCAGCTTGAGGAGAACGCTGAAAGCTTCTCTCTTCCCATCACTGCTGAAGACACAAGCTGCTTCTGATACTGAGGAATGGGGATCCTGGCTGCTACATGGAACCTTTTGTATATACACATTGCACCGTTTTTTGGGATTTTACTTATAAGGTTATTTTAATACTAATCTTAAATATTAAATTCAAATAGAGCATATTTTAACACACCTTCGTATCCTTGACTGCCTTCCAGTTCCTTTGCAAGTCATTACATTTCCAAGCTTTTGCTGAAGATGATTTAAAAAAAACTGTTACATTTTAAAACACAGCATTTCTGGTCAGATGTGGAATGAGAAAAGCTGATATAATTGTACATAACTTGAATTCTTTGCAGTCAGCCAATAGTGAGTGATACACCATGGATATGTGAATAAACGTCAAAATTTGACCCTCCTAATATGGATAGTTGTGGAATTTCAAGTAAGCATTAACACTGGAAACAAATATAGCGATGTACTTCCAGTAACATAAGTATAGCCATGGCAGCCATGCCCTGCTCCACCATACAAGTATTACTATGTGTTCCCTGGCAACAAGTATAGCTATTCTCCTCCCATAACAAGTATAGCCATTGACTCCACTTATAGCCATGCTCTCCCTCCCTCCTTTATATACTTCCTCACATAGCAAGAAAAATTAGGAAATACCCACCCACCCACCACCACCCATCACAAGTAAAGCTGTTTCCTCCTACAAGTATAGGCATATTGTTACTTCTACAAGATGTGCTCCGCCCCTTCCCCCTCTCATACTCCAAGGAGTGCAAGAGATGGTATTGAAGACTATTACCAGGTCATTCTTCACTACTCCATTCCAGGCAGCTGTGATATGACCTATTTGGCATAGGATAGAAATGGACACATTGGTGGGATTTGGGAATAAGGAGGGTATATACAGTGTCCTTCCCAGCTCCACACTGCAGCATGACGCAGGGGACCTACAAGAAACAGCTGTCAGCTGAAAAATTAAAAAGGAACTTTAACTTCAAATCAGACACGCCCTTAAATCTCAACTTGGCCTACATGGAGTTATATTAGCCCCAATGCCACTAGAATCGCTACTTCTACAAAGAGTCTAACAAACAAATATCAAGATATTATAACTTTGTACTCCTTGCTAAACAGAATACTAGTCGCAATAACTATAAGCGGAGGTGGGAGAGTGGGGGGGGGGGGGGGAACTTTACTGATTCGGAGGGGTTGGAATTTCAGGATACATACTATAAAACCGTAATAACATCAAGGGATAAGGTAATTCAGCTTAAGTGGCTTCACCAGGCTTATTTATCACCAGCCCGAATGGCAAAGATGGGAAGAGGTGCTACAGATTTATGCTTTAAGTGTACAGCAACAAACGCTGATTTTTTTACACTGTGTGGTACTGCCCCCAGGTTCAAACCTATTGGAAGACAGTAACTCACTTCCTATCAAACAAACTCAAACTCCCCGCGGTAATGTCATTTCAATCCTGTATGCTAGGAATATTGGGGGGACATAGGTTGTGGTACACATAAGAAAACTCTGATACGCATATTATTGTTTTATGCTAGAAAATCCCTTACCTCCAAATGGAAGCAAAACTCGGTTCCTTCGCTAAAACAATGGAAGGAAACGGTGAATAGTATACTACCTTTATATAAACTCACATATCAATCCAGATCACAGTTCACTAAATTTGATAAAATTTGGAGTACTTGGGTTAACGCTTTTGATACTGTAATACCCCACCTTGACATTTCTGTGATGATACAGGATCTTCATTGATTGTACTGCTAACTCTGTTATTAT
This sequence comes from Hyperolius riggenbachi, assembly GCF_040937935.1. NCBI lineage: Eukaryota > Metazoa > Chordata > Amphibia > Anura > Hyperoliidae > Hyperolius > Hyperolius riggenbachi. The sequence goes on from NC_090649.1 coordinate 199,564,950, forward strand.
TGTTTATTTGAATGCTTATCTATGTCCCCAGTTAAATGGAATGAGGCTTCATCTATCTATCTGGTTTTGGTAAACACAGTAACCACTGGCTTTGTATGAGTCCCTGAAATAATCTCTGTACTATGTTATGGCGCAAGATCAGGTAACTGTGCAAAATTGCGGAAGAGCACCAAAATGTTTTGTGATTGTTATGTTGTTAATGTTTGTTAATCTGTAACTATATTACAAAATAAATAAAAAAATTATCTTTAAAAAAAAAAAAAGGAACTTTAACAAAGGATTGAACTTCATTCCAATCAGTATCTGAGACCCCCTTTCGTACGAGAAATCTTTACCTTTTTTGCTTGCCTCCACTCAGGGTAGAACTAGGAGATAGCCCCGCCTGCCATGGGGACAGGAAGCACAAGATACAATTTAAATAGCCACATCCTCCTACCTAGCCTCAGTGCTTTCCTGTCCCTTGGACAGACAGGATACTATCTCCTGACTTGCTGGGGGTCCGAGGGTAAGGACAGCCCTGTGTCTACCTGCCTGCGGGAGTCTTCAGATGGAGACTCCGCATGGTGACCCTCTTGGCGTAGAGGTCGGGGCCTGAAAAAGGGGCTGGTGGAGCGAGCTTTTCAAGCAGCAGAAGCATCTCTGCAGGCTCTGCGGAAAATCTCGCATCTGGCTACCCTATGGTAGCGCTGAGCGAGGGGCGGCGTTTCCGCTTGAGGTTCTGGCGGAAGCATTCACTTGGTGGCCCGGAACTTCCGCCAGCAGGGAGGCGGACCTCAAGCCTCGTGGGAACGCCGCACGTGTCTATTTGAGATGCATGGTCACATAGACACAGCGGCATAGTGTGCTGGATCAATGTTCCCTTAGCCATCTGCAATGGAGGATACCTCTCAGGGCAGGGACACTATGGCGCATACTGACACCGACAAGGTAAGGTCTTGTTAGTCAGTACTTATGGGGCCAAGCTTTTTATTGTGTATGTACTCTAATTCTTTGGGCTTGTTTCTGTTTGTGTATTTCAGAACCCCACGCCATCTAGAACTACCAGGGAATGTGGTATATGCCAGAAAAAGCTTGCTCCCTCCTATCCCAAACCCCTGTGCAATGCCTGTATACTACAAGTGGTAAAACATGAAAGTGGTGACATGTTTAATGATATGTTCTCTAAGTTTCAGGAGCAATTAGCAGAAAGGTTTTTTAGCTGCAAGGGAAGCTCCCACTTTACCATCCACTCCTCAGGTAGTCCCACCAGTCTTGGATTCAGACATACCTAGTATATTCGGGGCACAGAGGGTTGCGGATTCCTCCTCGGAGGTGTTAGAGCATGTAGGGTAATCTTCTGCTCAGGAAGAGGAGACTCCCAGTGGCTCTAACAGTTGAAAATTTAAACTTCTACCTGATCAGTCTACTGAGTTGTTAAAGTACATTTGCATGGCTTTGAATATTCCTATTGATAAGCCTAAGGCCCGGTTCACACTTGCGGTTTTCTGCCAAACGGACCGGATGACCTGACCGGATCCGGATCGGAACCGTACGGTTCTGATCCGGATCCGGTCAGGTTGCATCAGGTGTTCATCAGGATGCGATCCGGATCCGTTTGGCAAAAGTTAGTACAAACCAAATAAAATGTTGGGGTCTGGGAGGTCAGCAGAAGGGGGACCTGTGGAATCAGGCCCTCCGCTGTTTAGCACTCACCTCCACCTCCGACATGCTGCCAACATCTCCAGCTCGTTTAAAGTCACTGCTGATCCACTCCAAAATGCTTGTCCATGTGTCCCCATCCAAAATCGCCGCAACAATCCGCATAGGAAGTGGGGTAGAACATCCGGATTTTTAGCCAGTGTGTTGTGCGCTCTCTGGTTCTCATTGCTTTGTATTGGCCGGATGGTGCAGTCCGGCTCCGCCCCGGATACGGCTGCCGGAGGAGCTGGACCAAAAAATAGCGCATGTTGGGTCTTATGCCGGAGTCCAGATCCGGTCCGGACGAAACGGACGCATGTGAACGCACGCATAGGCTTTAATTGCTATGCCGTGCGCTCCATCCGTCCCGCATGCGGTCCGGCTCCGGCACAGCGATTCCGGACGGCGCCCGCTAATGTGAACCGGGCCTAAACCTGCTTCTATTGAGCATGATATGTATTCAGAACAGCTTGTTTAGAAACAGATGTTTTTCCTGTGCACAAAACAATGATTGATTTAATTGTGGGTGAGTGGAAACAACCTGATAAGAGGCTGTTTATTACAAAATCATTTAAAAGGCGATATCCTTTTAATGAGGTGGAGGTAGCCAAGTGGTAAAAATGTCCTAAAATTGATGCTGCCATTTAAATTATCCAAAGATTCAGCTATCCCCTTTGAGGATACGGGATTGCTAAAGGATATGTCAAATAGGAAAATGGAGACTCTACTCAAAGTCTGGGAGGCAATTTTTGGCTTCTTGAATAGATTATTGGCTTCTTGAATAGATCATTAGGGGGGTCTATATGGCTGATATTGTGGTGAATCCCCTCCCACAGTGTGATGTCATGACCAAGGTCCTGACAGTTTGCTGTCTATAAACCTTTAGTAGAGAAAGTCCGCTCAACCTTTGATACCTGGAACAAGGTGCTGGATATTAGAAGGCAAAACAGGAACAGAGGAAAATGTCCGCACTCTCACAGGTATAGTCCAAGGGTCTTTATTCACACCAATTCGCACATACAGGAATGGCTGACATGTTTCGGATATAATCCTTACTCATAGCCTAGACACTGACATCTTAGTGGACCATATATACTGGCAGGACCGCTCCGAAAGGCGTGTGCTGACACTGCCTCAAACTCAAATTAAAGGCACAGGCCTAAAATCCATTAGAATATATCCACTATACGTTTAAAAAGATAACATGAAATACAATAACACATTTAGAAAAATACAAAAATACAAAAGTACAAAACTGTTAATACGATATCAGTATACAAAGTTAATGTCCCACCTGGCGTTTAGGCCAGACGGCTCCCTAGTGCCCATCTGTAAAATCCAAAATGCTTCCCTTATCCGTAGTCTTTTATATATATCCCCTCGTCTAGGGGAAACCATAACCCTCTCTATCCCCTGAAACGTAAAGCCCCTCATAACACCATCATGTTTCTCTCTGAAATGCCTCGCCACATTGCTGATATTATCCGTCTTCCATGAGGCCCCATTATAATGCTCAGAAATCCTTTGTCTTAAACAACGCGTAGTGCAACCCACATACTGTAGGTTGCAAAGTGTGCATAAAACCACATAGATGACGGATTTCGTGTTACAGTTAATATACTGTCGCAAAGGAAAAGTTTTTTGTTTAGCAAATGACGAGACAATACGTGAGGAATGATGGTGAATGCAAAAGTTACAGGTGGAGAAGCCACACTTATATGACCCAACAGTGGACAGCCAGGTGGGTCGCACTGGAGCAATAGAAGACTGGAAAAGACTGGGGGAAAGGGTAGAACCCAAAGAGGGAGCCTTCTTATAAGCAAACCTGCAGCCTGGTTTGAGTACCTGACATAGCTTGTCATCTGCGAATAACACGGGGATATATTTCTTGATTACCCCTATAACTTTATTATATTGTTGGCTATATGTAGTGACAAAATTGACAGAAATAGCATCAGGGTCATGCACCAATAAGCTGTTAGACTTATCCCTCAAAAGTTCACCCCTATCCCTGGAAGTGGCAATTTTCTGGGCCCTGTCCAGATCTGAATCAGGATATCCCCTTGCTTTGAATCGTGATCTAAGGGTAGAAAACTCATGTGCTGTGGACTCGTCCGTAGAGCAATTTCTCCTAGCTCTAATGAACTCCCCTATTGGGACACCCCTAAGGGTGTGTTTTGGGTGGCAACTACTGGCCTGTAGTAGCGAGTTCCCAGCACAGGGCTTCCTAGAAGTCCTGGTATCAATTGATCCAGAGTCCCCTGATCCACAAAGAGTAATATCCAAAAAATCTATCTGTAAATTGTTAGAAGTACATGTAAAGGACAAGTTAAAGTTATTGTTGTTGAGATAAGTCAAAAATAGTTGTAGAGCCTCATCCGTCCCCTGCCATATCAAAAGAAGATCGTCAATAAAGCGACCATACCAAACAATACAATCAAAAAAGGGGTTCATCTCCCCAAAAATGCGGAGCTCCTCCCACCAACCCATGTAAAGGTTGGCGAGCGAGGGCGAAAACTTCGCCCCCATCGAAGCGCCGCACTTCTGGAGGTAGAACCCCCCATCAAAAGAAAAATAATTGTGCGAAAGGAGAAACTCAGTCACCACTAAAATATAAGATTGCAATGGGGCCAAAAATGAGCTGTACTTGGACAGGTGAAACTCCAACGCTACAATGGCCAAATCATGGGGAATGGAGGAATACAGAGCCCTAACATCAAGGGTGACCCATTTGTAGTGTGGTTTCCATTGTGTGTCAATGAGAGAGGAAAGGACATGTTTGGTGTCTTTAATGAGGCCCGGAAGTCTCAACACCAAAGGCTGTAGGTGGGAGTCCAGCCATTCCCCCAATCTCTCACCAAGAGATCCAATGCCAGACACAATTGGTCGACCCTCAGGAGGAGAGGTCGACTTATGGATCTTGGGGAGATGATGGAAGATGGGAATGACTGGACTTCGTATCCTAAGAAAATCTGCCATATTTTTCTTGAGCAACCCCATGGACTCCCCTATAGAAATAAGTTGATCAAATTCAATTTTAAAATCAAAAGTGGGGTCCATAGAGAGACGTGTATACGTATTGGGGTCCTGGAGCTGACGTAAGGCTTCGGCCTTATAGTCAATAGCATTAAGGACTACCACTGCCCCCCCTTTGTCAGCACTCCTGATAACTATGTCGGATCTAGATTTTAAATTGTCGAGTGCCTGTCGCTCCAAGGGAGTTAAATTGTACCTAACCCTACTGGTTTCAGCCAAAGATTTCAGATCTTTTTCAACCAGATCTTGGAAAATTTCCACTGGTGAGGACCTACAGTAAACTGGATAGTATTCACGGTTGAGGGGAGTGGGCAAGGTTACATCCTCTGTGCCAATCTGGCCCATGCTTTCAGATGCTAACTGCTGTGCTATGACAGATGTGCAAGTGTCATGAAATGGAAGAATGGGTGGAAGTGGATTAGAGGTGTGAGAAGGAAGTGTATTGGAAGAAGGTTGTGAAAGAAAATGTTTTTTCAGTAGAAGTGTTCTGATGAACCTATTCACATCCATAAGTGTATCAAAAAGGTTAAATTTGCAGGCTGGAACGAAGTTCAAGCCTTTGGACAAAAGTGAAATCTCCTCATGTGTCAATGTGACATCTGAAATATTAATTACGTTCAGCAATTGGGTCACTGTCTTCTTCTTATGTTTCCTCCCCCCTCTCCGTGTCTTCCTCCTGACCCTCCCACAGGTGTCTGTTGGGGTCTGTACCATCTCCGTTTGGGTTTTTTGGGATGTTTGGGACGGGTCGCCTGGTCTAAAGGGAGGGAATTGAGATCTGGCTGGGATCGTGAAAGCCTATCGTTGCCAGAACCTGGGTATTCTGAACCATCAGAAAAATCCGACTGGATATCTGAGTCATCTGGGGAGCTAAAACTAACTCGTCTGGTGGGGGTCTTAGGGGAACGCTTCAAAATTGGTTTAGGGTTATATGGACCACCTGGACGTCCTCTCCCCAGAGAACTCCACCTGCCCCATTCATACACAAGACCATCACGATAATCTGCCACATCTCTTAAGTATTTAGACCTTTTCAAATTCATAATAGTAGTTTCCAATTTGGCTACATTTTCTTTTAACTGACTATTTAGGTCATCATATAATTCTGTGTCAAGAAACTTGTCGATCTCAGCCCGCGTGCGAGAAATCTCCAGGCCGAGGTCGACAATTCTCTGTTCTTCATAAATCACAATTAATTTCATTAACCTCAAAGAGCAATCAGTCAAAATCTCATTCCATTCTAACAAGAATTTATCAGAGTAAACACTGGTAGGGATCTTCTTAATTCTAAGGCCTCGGGGTATGATTCCCTCCGCCACATACTGCTTGAGGGCAGTGAGATCCCACCAAAGTTTAGTCTCCTTTGTAAGCTGATGCTCTAAATGATTAAAAACAGATTTTAAGGATAAGTCCATTTCATCTTCAAGGACTTTCGGTGTCCTAGAGAAAACTGTAATAAATGTGTTGGCTCTCCTGGAGTCACAGCCCAAATCAGACTGTGACAAGAGCTTCTGGCTAGAAATGTCCCTTTTCTGGGGCTGGTTGGGGCAATCCGCACGAGCGGAAATCCCCAAAGTCTGTGTGGGTACACGCTCCACCAACCCCAAAGTATGTTCATTCAAAGAAGCTCCACAGGGATCAACAAAATTCCCATTGCGCGACACAGAAGGCAAATTGGAGAGATGTGGAGGAACACAATGAGTCCCTGGAAAATAAAGGGAAGGGGCTGTCCATATAGAAGGGACAGATGTGGATCCATAAGCAGGCACAAGGGCAGGGGCAGCAGAGGAAACACTGGAGGCCAAAGTACTCACATGTCGGTGTGGGTCATGTACGGATCCACCCTCACTGCCAAGTCCACCTGCGAAGGGAGAAGCACATGGATTCACAGTTCCAGCGGGGGGCAGGCTCAAGCCCGGTAAAGCATACTGTTGGGAGGCCGCCTGTAATCGGCGTAAAGCATCCACTGTGAGGAACTGGGACATCAACATGTCTGGCGTCATCTCAACAGGCAAGACGTGTTGCGCACTGGAGATCGATCCGGCATCAGTGCCCTCCAGACCAGAGCCAATCACGGACTTCTCGATGGGCGGGGCAGAGTCAGACGGCTGCTCCGGTTGGACACCACACTCCCGCTCCGCCAATCCTGGCACACTCTGCTGTGTTTGCTGCACAGTCGTTTCAGCCGTGGAGCCCCGGCCAGCGTCCACCGTCACAGGCACATTAACCGCCGCCAAACCGCCAGCAAGGCGCACCACAGAGTCTGCAGGAAACGCCAACGGCAAGGTCTGAACCTCGGAAGCTCCAACCAGGCCAGGTGGGACAATTAAAATGTCATCATGGGTTTGCAGTATTTGTTGCGTACAAGATTCCACCGTTGTAGGTAGTAGTGAAACTTGACTTCGCGTGATTCTTTGCGCCATGTTGACAGAGCTGTATTGCTAAAGCTGGTGTATAGATCCTTCAGTCGGCCAAGGCAGCCCAAAGGACACAAAGGGAGCAGTCAAAAAGCCACGGCAAACAAATAGTAGAGAAAGTCCGCTCAACCTTTGATACCTGGAACAAGGTGCTGGATATTAGAAGGCAAAACAGGAACAGAGGAAAATGTCCGCACTCTCACAGGTATAGTCCAAGGGTCTTTATTCACACCAATTCGCACATACAGGAATGGCTGACATGTTTCGGATATAATCCTTACTCATAGCCTAGACACTGACATCTTAGTGGACCATATATACTGGCAGGACCGCCCCGAAAGGCGTGTGCTGACACTGCCTCAAACTCAAATTAAAGGCAGTCTTCTATTGCTCCAGTGCGACCCACCTGGCTGTCCACTGTTGGGTCATATAAGTGTGGCTTCTCCACCTGTAACTTTTGCATTCACCATCATTCCTCACGTATTGTCTCGTCATTTGCTAAACAAAAAACTTTTCCTTTGCGACAGTATATTAACTGTAATACGAAATCCGTCATCTATGTGGTCTCATGCACACTTTGCAACCTACAGTATGTGGGTTGCACTACGCGTTGTTTAAGACAAAGGATTTCTGAGCATTATAATGGGGCCTCATGGAAGACGGATAATATCAGCAATGTGGCGAGGCATTTCAGAGAGAAACATGATGGTGTTATGAGGGGCTTTACGTTTCAGGGGATAGAGAGGGTTATGGTTTCCCCTAGACGAGGGGATATATATAAAAGACTACGGATAAGGGAAGCATTTTGGATTTTACAGATGGGCACTAGGGAGCCGTCTGGCCTAAACGCCAGGTGGGACATTAACTTTGTATACTGATATCGTATTAACAGTTTTGTACTTTTGTATTTTTGTATTTTTCTAAATGTGTTATTGTATTTCATGTTATCTTTTTAAACGTATAGTGGATATATTCTAATGGATTTTAGGCCTGTGCCTTTAATTTGAGTTTGAGGCAGTGTCAGCACACGCCTTTCGGGGCGGTCCTGCCAGTATATATGGTCCACTAAGATGTCAGTGTCTAGGCTATGAGTAAGGATTATATCCGAAACATGTCAGCCATTCCTGTATGTGCGAATTGGTGTGAATAAAGACCCTTGGACTATACCTGTGAGAGTGCGGACATTTTCCTCTGTTCCTGTCTATAAACCTTGTTGCCTTGTGGGAAATAATGGCTTTCGACACCTGCCTAGCAAGAAATATCTCCCTCCGTGCATAGAACTCTCATTAACAAACATTCCATACTGACCACCTAGCAGAGCTAAAGATGTCACCGGAAGCAGGAAAGGGCACACCATAGGCTGCAATGCAAAATATTGGCTATTGTAACGATCAGTGTCAGCACACAGAGAGAATCTGATTATTGATGGTCTGCAGAATCACCGATAATCCAAGTATAACTAACCTCTGGACACCTATATAGTGTGAGTGTTTGGTGCAACAGTAATGACTTTGAGTAAGACCACCCGAGGAGCAGGTGGTCTTTGGCAGTATGAGCGATGATACTGCCTTCTGAGAAGTGCAAAAACCTTCCAGTAGCCTGAGACCTCCAAAGGGGTGGAGTCCCAGGCTGAAAGTAGGAAGGACCTGTGAGTGAGTGACACCTGAAAGGTGGATGTCATTAGCAGGTCTGGAGACTATCTCTTAAAGAGAGAGATAGCTCTCAAGGTCGGGCAAGCCAGGTCGGCAACACACGGACAGACAAGGTACAGAGACAGAAGGCTGATTCGGTATCCAAAGACAGGCAGGGTTGGCAACAGATAATCAGATATGCGAAGGTACCGAATCAGAAAGCAGAGGGATAGTCAGAAAAGCAGTAGGTCATAACAGATATCAACAATGCCTAGTCTAGGGTGTGAGGTCCGTGGTCTCGACACCCTGGAACTAGTCTGAAGTATAACACAATGATAAACAGAAGTAATCTGGCTCAGTGTGAATTTCCAGGTCCTCCTGGTTCTAACACACTGTAGGATCTGACTAAGGTCTGAGTGCTTCCATGTAAGTGTTCGTAACGGCAGACAACCTGAGACTGACCAGCAGTAACTATATATAGAGCAGCGCTCTCCGGCGCCACCCATCAGTGATTGACCAATAGTCACTTGCTCTGAGGTCAGCTGACCAACCAGGTCAGCTGATCCATCCTCGGCTGTCAGAAAGGTTCTGCCTCTCAGAGCGCGCGCACGTATTTCTCAATCTGTGTGAACTAACTTAACAGACCCAGCCACACCAGACGCGCGCTGCTGCGTGCAAACCGCCGTGCTGGACGCGGAATCAGCCGCTTGCTGTCAGTACACGCGGTGGCTTTTCCGCGTTCCATTACAGTACCCCCCCCCCCCCAATCTCATACTCAGGTTGGTCATCAATCAACACGGGGGGAGGGGGAGCAGAATCCACGTGTACCGCCGGCTTGAGTAAGGACACATGGAATGATCTCACACCTCGCATGCTGGTAGGGAGATCAATGGCATAGGTGACATTATTGATTTTTCTGGTCACTGGAAAAGGACCCACAAATCTAGGGCCTAGTTTGGGTGACAGTTGCTTTAAAGCCAAATGTCATGTGGACACCCAGATCAAATCCCCTGGAAAAAATTCCCATTCTATGGAACGTCTCCTGTCAGCCTGTTTCTTCTGGTTCTGAAAAGCCCTCCCCAAATTTCCTTTAACCATTCCCCAAATTTGCTTCAAGGACCTCTGCCAATTCTCCAGGGCTGGAAACGGAGTAGAAGCCACTGGTAATGGGGCAAACTTAGGTGACCTTCCCGTCACCACCTGAAATGGGGAAAATCCTTAAGAGGAACTTTTCAGATTGTTGTGTGCAAATTCTGCAAACGGCAAAAAATTTTACCCAGTCGGTTTGTGCATCTGCAACATAACACCTCAGAAACTGTTCCAGGGACTGATCTACTCTTTCGGTCTGGCCATTGGTCTGTGGGTGGTAGCCTGATGAGAAAGAAAGATCCATGTCTAACTGATGGCAGAATGCCCTCCAAAACTTAGATACAAATTGGACTCCCCGATCTGACACTATATTTTCTGGAATGCCATGCAGCCGGAAAATGTGCTGGATGAAGAGATCAGCCAATTCCTGGGCCGAGGGGAGTCCTTTCAGGGGGACAAAATGAGCCATCTTACTGAATCGATCGACTACCACCCAAATGACCGTCATGCCCTCAGACCTGGGGAGTTCGCCCACAAAATCCATGGACAAATGAGTCCAAGGTTCACTCGGAACTGGTAAAGGCTGCAATGTGCCAACAGGTGCCTGACGGGAGGGTTTGCTCCTAGCGCACACTGCACACTCTCTTACATACTCCTTACAGTCTGTTGCCAATGACGGCCACCAAGCACATCTAGCAATAAGATCCTGAGTTCTGGTGGCCCCCGGATGCCCAGCATTCTTGTGGGAATGAAACCGCTGCAACAGTTGTAGGCAAAAAGGCAATGGTACAAACATGACCCCCTCAGGCTTCCCCTCTGGAACATCCTGTTGAAATGGACTCAGAGTGACAGTCCAGTCTTTCCAGGTCTCAGTGGCTGCCAGGACCACCTTCTGAGGTATAATGGTCTCAGGGTTTGAGGGCTGTGCTGTCTCTGGCTCAAAACACCTGGATAAGGCATCAGCCTTGATGTTCTTACTACCAGCGGTATACGTGATTACAAATCTGAATCTTGAGAAAAATAATGACCACCGGGCCTGTCGGGGGCTAAGTCTCTTAGCGCCCTCAATGTACTCCAAATTTTTGTGGTCAGTGTAAACTGTAATGGTGTGTTCTGCTCCCTCTAGCCAATGTCGACATTCCTCAAAGGCCAACTTGATGGCTAGAAGTTCCCGATTGCCTATATCGTAGTTTTTCTCTGCGGGTGAAAACCTATGGGAAAAATAGGCACAAGGATGCAGTTTTCCCTGTAAACCAGAACGCTGAGACATCACAGCCCCTACCCCTACCTCTGAGGCATCTACCTCCACGATAAAGGGAAAAGTGACGTCTACATGTCTCAATATGGGTGCAGAACAGAACAATTTCTTCAGAGTGGAGAAAGCAGCATGGGACTCTGGGGACCAGTGGTGAGTATCTGCCCCTTTCTTGGTTAGACTGGTGAGAGGCGAGATCACCGTAGAGTACCCTTTTATGAACCTCCTGTAGTAGTTGGAGAACCCCAGGAATCTCTGGAGAGCTTTCAGTCCTACAGGCTGAGGCCATTCCAAGACAGCTGAAACCTTTCCAGGGTCCATAGAGAGGACAGAGGTCGAGATTATGTACCCCAGAAAGCCGACAGAGGTCACTTCGAAAATGCATTTTTCCAATTTAGCGTACAGCATATTCTGTGTCAACTTCCGTAACACAAACCCAACATGTTTCCTGTGTTCTGAGAGGTTGGATGAGAAAATCAGTATATCGTCTTAAGTACACCAAGACGAATTTGCCCAACACTTCTCTGAACACCTCGTTAATCAGCTCTTGGAAGACGGCCGGGGCGTTACACAACCCGAAGGCCGTCTTCCATTCATCACCGTCCCTGATATACACAAGGTTGTATGCACCCCTCAAATCCAGCTTCCAGAAAATGTTAGCATTGGTGACCTGGGTAAACAAATTGTCAATTAAAGGCAAAGGGTAACGATTTTTTACCGTAATCTTATTTAAGCCCCGATAATCTATGCATGGACGGAGGCCTCCATCCTTCTTTTTCACAAAAAAAGAATCCTGCCCCTGCTGGTGACCGAGAGGGACGAATAAAGCCTTTAGCTAAGTTTTTTTCTCGGATGTATTCTTGCATGGCTAATTTCTCTGGCCCAGATAAATTATAGAGATGACCTCTAGGGGGCATACAACCGGACCTGAGATCAATGGGACAATCAAAAGGACGGTGAGGAGGAAGTTTATCTGCTGACTTGGGACTAAACACGTCCGCAAATTCTGAATACTGGCTTTGCAAACCTTCCACCTGAATCTTGGTGTTACCCAAGGTTAGCTTTGCTAAACCATGATGATGACAATGGGTAGACCAGCTCGTTAGCTGACCTAAAGCCCAATTGATCTGAGGAGAGTGAAGTTGTAACCATGGCATACCAAGAATGATCGTGGAAGTTGTCATCCGCAAGACCAGAAACTGTAGATTGTCTTTATGTAACACCCCCACCGTAACCCTTAACTCTGGGGTCTGGGACAGAGGGTATCTACTCTGCAGAGGAGAGTCATCCACTGCAGTGACCAGAATCCGTTGATTCAAAGGGGAAATAGAAATTCCCAATTTCTTAGCAAATTCGTAATCCATAAAGTTGGCTGCTGAGCCAGAGTCGATGAAGGCCTCAGTGGCCTCTGTTTGATCTTCCCAAGATATAGTACAAGGGAGGAGCAAACGTTTATCGTCTAGAGGTAAAGACTGCACGCCTAGGGTATTACCTCCGACTACACCTAGGCGGCAGCGTATCCCGACTTCTTGGGACAATTCTGCACTCTGTGACCCTCCTCTGCACAGTATAGACAGAGCTGTTCTGTTTTTCTGCGATTCTGCCCCACCCGGGACAATTTTGACCAACCAATCTGCATTGGTTCTGGTGGAGGTGAAACGGGTGGAGGAGAGGCTTAGGAAACATATCTCACATTGTTCCTACTCCGAGTCTGTTTTTGGTAACGTAGGCGACGATAAACCCTGGCTGCCAATGCAATGGCCTCATCAACAGACTTTGGCTCAGGATGACCCAGCATTAGATCAGATACCGCATCTGACAACCCTGACAAGAAACAGTCCATAAGTGCGAATGACCCCCATCTAGCCGAAACTGCCCATTTTCTGAACTCCGCTGCGTAAACTTCAACCGGATCTCTGCCCTGCCGCAAAGTCTTGAGCTTCCGCTCAGCAGTAGAGGCAATGTCCGGATCATCATAAATTATAGCCATAGCTTTAAAAAATTCCTAAACCGAGTCTAGGGCCTCATTCCCTGTCTGGAGACTATATGCCCAGGTCTGGGAATCCCCTGACAACAGAGTCTTAATGAACGTAATTCTCTGTGCCACGGTTCCCGATGAATTAGGTCTCAACTCAAAGTACGATAACACTCGATTTCTTAAGTTCTGAAAGTCAGATCTGTGACCAGAAAACTTTTCGGGCACAGGCATACGTAAGTCTGTACCTGGAGGAGATCACACTATATTCACAGCCGTCTGTAGGACTTGTGCAGACCCAGACAAAGCATTGATCTGATAACTGTCCAGCACTTGGATGAAATTTTCCACAGAGGTGGTGAGTGCATCCATACGGCTGTTAAGTGCGTCCATTTGGTTTGGGTCTGCCGTTCTGTAACGATCGGTGTCAGCACACAGAGAGAATCTGATTATTGGTGATCTGCAGTATCACCAAGAATACAGATATGTATACCGGATTATTGATGATCTGCAGAATCACCGATAATCCAAGTATAACTAACCTCTGGACACCTATATAGTGTGAGTGTTTGCAACAGTAATGACTTTGAGTAAGACCACCCGAGAAGCAGGTGGTCTTTGGCAGTATGAGCGATACTGCCTTCTTAGAAGTGCAGAAACCTTCCAGCAGCCTGAGACCTCCAAAGGGGTGGAGTCCCAGGCTGAAAGTAGGAAGGACCTGTGAGTGAGTGACACCTGAAAGGTGGATGTCACTAACAGGTCTGGAGACTATCTCTTAAGGAGAGAGATAGCTCTCAAGGTCGGGCAAGCCAGGTCGGCAACACACGGACAGACAAGGTACAGAGACAGAAGGCTGATTCGGTATCCAAAGACAGGCAGGGTTGGCAACAGATAATAAGATATGTGAAGGTACCGAATCAGAAAGCAGAGGGATAGTCAGAAAAGCAGTAGGTCATAACAGATATCAACAATGCCTAGTCTTGGGTGTGAGGTCCCTGGTCTCGACACCCTGGAACTAGTTTGAAGTATAACAGAATGATAACACAAAAGTCACTAATCTTGGGTGTGAGGTCCGTGGTCTCGACACCCTGGAACTAGTCTGAAGTATAACACAATGATAAACAGAAGTAATCTGGCTCAGTGTGAATTCCCAGGTCCTCCTGGTTCTAACACACTGTAGGATCTGACTAAGGTCTGAGTGCTTCCACGTAAGTGTTCGCAACGGCAGACAACCTGAGACTGACCAGCAGTAACTATATATAGAGCAGCGCTCTCCGGCGCCACCCATCAGTGATTGACCAATAGTCACTTGCTCCGAGGTCAGCTGACCAACCTGGTCAGCTGACCAACCTGGTCAGCTGATCCCTCCTCGACTGTCATAAAGGTTCTGCCTCTCAGCGCGCGCGCGTGTATTTCTCAATCTGTGTGAACTAACAGACCCAGCCACACCAGACGCACACTGCTGCGTGCAAACCGCCGCGCTGGACGCGTAATCAGCCGCCTTGCTGTCAGTACATGCGGCGGCTTTTCCGCGTTCCATTACAGCTATTGGGCACCAGAGAAGAAATTAGGGCGCCCGAGAAATAGCGGTTGCAGGGATCGTAATATCAAAACTTTTTTCCTTTACAGAAAAAGGTTTATGACAAACATAGTTTACAAATTAGTTTTGACTTTCGGTTTAACTTATTTTATTGTTTGTAAATGTCCCTTTCAGGAGTGTAATAAGTAAATTTTCGTTTTCACTTATTTTATTGCTGTAAAATTCATTTTCATAAGTATAATGCTTAAATGTCCTTTTCAAGCTTATTATATTACAAATATATCGCTTTTGGTATTAACCTTATTTTCAGAATTGTAATGTGTAAATTATAGTTTTCAGATTTATTATCTTACTAATATATCGCTTTTATTGTTGCAGTTATTTTAAGATATTTTAATGTGCATGTGATTGTAAGGCTATTTATTTATTCCATTACAAATATATAACTTTTACTATTCCTAATATTTTTAATGTGTACGTGATAGTAAGGCTATTTATTCTATTAAAAATATATAAATCATTCTATTTATGTTATTTGTACTGAAGTATTTTACGGTATCAAATATATTATTGTTTCTATGTGTGTAAGGGTGTTTGTGCAGTGGGGATGGTTAGGGTTAGGCACCACCAGGGGGTGGTTAGGTTTAGGCACCACCAGGGGATGGATAAGGTGGTGGGGGGGTGGTGGTGGTTAGGATTAGGCACCACCAGGGGGGTCTAGGGGTTAGGGATAGGTAAAGGGACGGCTCTGTATTAGAGTAGGGTTAGGTATAGTTCCAGTACAATATTTGTAATATATACAATTTATTAAACTTAGGGCTAGGTATAGTGAGAGTTCTGTGTGAGAGTACAGTTAGGTATAGTTGCAGTAAAATACCTATTATATCTACAATTGTATTACTATGCTTAATACAAGTGTAAATATTGTTTTTTGTTATAGACGGTATTTTGCTATATCATTACTGTTAATTCAACATATATAGCACTTGATTTTCGTTTATAATATGGAAACAAAAAATATTATTTTAGATAAAAACCTTTAATTTCGTCTATATCCCTTGCTCTTTTTTTCCAGACGCTCTTTTTACATGTACGCATACACAACAATTCATATTACTAGGTAAATGCAATGAGGATGACACTTCACAACACAGACACATATGTACAGTAGATAGCATATTATTTAGATGCTAAAAATGTTCTCAGCATGACAATTATTCCTTCTTATTCATTTTAGAGAAATCTGTGTCTCTAAACATAAATCTTTCACCCACACCACTTATTCTTGCTGTAATGCTTGTCTAATTTCAAGGCATAAATAACATACCTCAGACATTTTCACTCCAAAAAGGTTAATGAAAAGGCACCTCTCCTGAAGAGCCAGAAAGAGATCAACAAAAAGGGGACACCATAGAGTGGCTGGCTGCTACCTCAGCTGCTACATTAAGGCCACTCACACTAGAGCGTTTTGCAGCGATTTCGGCAAAACGTTAAAACCCTAGCACTTTTTAAAAGCGCTAGCATAGCGAAACCCTATGGGCCAGTTCTTACTTGGGCGATTTGTGCTAATCGCCGCAAATCGCCCAAAAACAGGCAAAAGCACGAAACTCTTACGCGTCACCTGCACCATTTTCAGGTGATTTCCAGGCGATCACGTTTCAGTGCTATAGAAGCGCTAAACGCGATTGGGCAAAAATTGCCGCAGTGTTCAGTGATTTTTCCGCATGAAATCGTGGAAAAATCACTCCTGCAAAACGGCGGCAAAAATCGCCAGCGTTTTGCATTTTGTAAGTGTGAATGGGGCCTGAAGGCACACTCCGCAATTTGACATAAACTGCTGTGCTTAGCAAACTTATGCGTAATGTGTTGTTTTTTTAGAGGGAATTCAGAATAGTGTGACTGCATATAACTCGCTATCCTCTTCTGGAGGCCAGGTGTCTCACTGACACAGTGCTACATTCCAATGGTACATTCCATAGCGCCTTTGGGGAAAAAAGGCAGGAGAGGTGGCTCATTCTCATCAACAGGAAAAAAAAAAAAAGTAGAAGAATAACTGGCAATGCTCGCATGGCATTGATATGAATAGTGATAAAAAAGCTAAGTACCCAATGCACGACTGAACCACTGGGAACTGCTGATAAAGAAGTTTCCACATTATTTACACTAATGATCTTTACCGATGGGATGTGGAGAACAGCAATAGACCGCAATAAGATAACTCACAGTAGGATGTTTAAAAGAAGAAGGATGCAGGGGGATGTTCCATAGAGTTTAGCGAAAAGATTGTTTAACGATCTGAACACATGGGGATGATGAACTAATTGATCCAATTTGATCAGTCATGACAGTGTTTCAAAATGCATCAGTTGTCAATGTCTGTAACCATCATTTACCGCTTTTTCCTAAAAGATGGGCACCAAATGCTTCTTTTCCAGATCAGCAGCTCTACTGATTTGGCAAAAATCAGCACGTCATCTATGTAAAGAACTATCTGAGACACCTTCTCCTTTTGTGGCACCAATGCTTCCTCTTTTGTGAAAATTCTTGGGGCAGAACGTATCCTAAATGGGAGTTAAGCAAACCACAAGCAACTCACTGTTTGATTGTGCATATCTTAAATGCACATTCAAACGGTAAGTTTGAATGAACTTTAAAGTGGTCTGAAACTCTGACATAACATTCAATAATAATGTGCAAAGACAGATTGTCCGTGACTTGTCCAGAGAAGAGGGTTGATTGTGGAGGGATTCCCCCCTCTTCTCACCCCACCCTCTTCTCTGGGTGGGAGGTGTGTGCATTTGTATAAAAGTGTGTGATGTGTTGTACCTTTTAGCCATGAGTAAGGACCTCAGGGTCCGAACATGTCGGCTTTGTATTGCTGGATACGTCCTTAATAAAGTCTATATACCAGTGGACACGTTGCGGACCATCTGTCTTTGCATATTCTCATTTGAATTGGAGTCTCCACAGTCCAGCACTGTCCAGTACTTGGGGTATGAGCAGTATCACTACTTCATCTATTCAATAATGTGTTTCCTACTTTTTATTACCCATACAGTTACAATATTTGTTTTTGTGCACAAGTAACATTGTCTGTTTACAAATCACAAGTTCCCGAAGTACAGTTTATCTGCACTGAAAGCTGCCATTACATTTTATTCAAGCTGCTTTTAATTATATATTAAAATCTTTTAGTGAGCTGTTCTGAATTGTGTGCATGCTTGAAGCAGAGAGAGCTTCATAGAGAGCTTGTTTTCAGTTGTTACACACAAAATAACAACTGAGAAATGTAAGCAAAATACACTGTTATCTCCATTTCGGATCGGATCCTAAGCTGAAGGGGATTTCCATGGCAGGAGAAAGTGCTGTGTTTAACTGTTTGAATGCTGTTCTGCTACAAATGTATTTTGTGATCTGGCTTTAAAGCTGTAAGGAATATTATAGAGCACAGAAGAAATGCTGAGTTTCAGATCCAACTGCAAAGTGAGCAATATCTCCGGCTATAATAATAAATCTGGGTGCCAGAGGTGCCTGATAAAATAGCGGGCAATGAGACTGGCCACCATAGAAACTGCAGTAATTATGCAGATAAAAAAAAAAAACTCTATATATAACAAAGTGACATCATTTAAGATAGAATATATAGATTGCTACCTTAGGGATTTTCAAATATATATGCCATGAAGGTTTATTATTGTTACTTTTGCAAATATGGGCTTATTAGGGTACAATGAGAAAAAGAGGATCACAATATTGAAAAAAATACACCTTTAATTCCGAATAATAATGTTGGGATAACCAGGATAAATGGGAAAATAAAATGTGTGGGTTTTAGCTACGGTAGCATTGTTTATTCTAAAACTATAGTGAATGGAAATTGAGAAATTGTGTATTCTTTATTTCTTTTTTCTTTTTTTCCCCTTCAAAAAATGCACAGAGAATAAAATAATTACTAAAAAAAATCACCACAAAATGCGTTATTTGTGGTCAATAAAACAAGATATAGATAATTTCATTGTGATAAGTAATGATAAAGTTATTGACGAATCAATGGGAGGAGCGTTGAAATGTGAAAACTGCTTGCGTCCATAAGGGGAAAACACCCCGTGGGCTGAAGTGGTTAATTTGCTTTATAATTATAACTGAGAAACAGTAGCCGGACATGATGATCTGCAGTTTATGGCCCTGTCAGCAGAGACCATTAGTCAGTCTACTATCTGTGTGGCAGTATGGTAACACTGTCTCCACAAAAATATACAATGCGATCCTAATGAGCTGTACGGCAATAAATCATTCCTTAAAAAAGCACTTCTCCATTTTTCAACTTGTCTTAATTATTCATCTGTTAGTGGGATAGAGCCTTTAATTATTCTGTTTGTCATTTCTGGGGGGTGTATTAAATTTCGACCGCCATGAATAATAAACATCCAAGTTAAAAAGCTACTTTGTGAACGGCGTTAGTTTTGAGCACTGTCATTTTCACACATTTTATTGTGTGCCGTACCTCTCCCATTATTTGATGGTCACAGATAAGAGTGTAAAATTACACATAACAACAGCTGTGAAATGAGCATTGAGCAGTTGATCATAACATATTAATGTACTTGGGAGGCAGCACAAACATGAGCACAACAATTCCGTATTTTTAAACACAGTAAAGCTGAAGGTATGGATGACTGTAAAGGAGTCGCAAGTCACCCAGGACCTTAAGGAACACTCTCTTCATCCTAATATTGGCACACACAATCACAGTGACAATCTGAGGCAACAGTCTGATGCTGGGATTTGTATCACTGAAATTCTAAAGCCATGTTGTACAGACATGAAAATTAAATAATCATTCTTGATTATTTTGGGTATCTATCTGATCTCTTTTCAGGTTTTCTTTCTCCTTTGCATATGACCTATGAGGACTGTCAGCCAGCAGAAATTGGGACTCAATCCCTTGGGCGACAGCTTTTGGCCAAGCCTGTACAGACACATCTGTTGTTATGTGAGGTAGGAGGGGGTATAATGCACAATGGAGCCGCTTCTGGTAAGCAGGGGTACCTTCACCCTACAGTGGTTTGCAAAAGTATTCGGCCCCCTTGAAGTTTTCCACATTTTGTCATGTTACTGCCACAAACATGAATCAATTTTATTGGAATTCCACCTGAAAGACCAATACAAAGTGGTGTACACGTGAGAAGTGGAACGAAAATCATACATGATTCCAAACATTTTTTAAAATGTGCGTAATTATTCAGCCCCCTGAGTCAATACTTTGTAGAACCACCTTTTGCTGCAATTACAGATGCCAGTCTTTTAGGGTATGTCTCTACCAGCTTTGCACATCTAGAGACTGAAATCCTTGCCCATTCTTCTTTGCAAAACGGCTCCAGCTCAGTCAGATTAGATGGACAGCGTTTGTGAACAGCAGTTTTCAGGTCTTGCCACGGATTCTTGACTGGATTTAGATCTGGACTTTGACTGGGCCATTCTAACACTTGAATATGTTTTGTTTTAAACCATTCCATTGTTGCCCTAGCTTTATGTTTAGGGTCGTTGTCCTGCTGGAAGGTGAACCTCCGCCCCAGTCTCAAGTCTTTTGTAGACTCCAGGAGGTTTTCTTCCAAGATTGCCCTGTATTTGGCTCCATCCATCTTCCCATCAACTCTGACCAGCTTCCCTGTCCCTGCTGAAGACAAGCACCCCCAGAGCATGATGCTGCCACCACCATATTTGACAGAGGGGATGGTGTGTTCAGAGTGATGTGCAGTGTTAGTTTTCCGCCACGCATAGCGTTTTGCATTTTGGCCAAAAAGTTCCATTTTGGTCTCATCTGACTAAGAGCCCCTTTGCAACAAGCCATGTTTGCTGTGTCCCCCACATGGCTTGTTGCAAACTGCAAATGGGACTTCTTATGCTTTTCTGTTAACAATGGCTTTCTTCTTGCCACTCTACCATAAAGGCCAACTTTGTGCAGTGCATGACTAATAGTTGTCCTATGGACAGATTCCCCTACCTGAGCTGTAGATCTCTGCAGCTCATCCAGAGTCACCATGGGCCTCTTGACTGCATTTCTGATCAGCGCTCTCCTTGTTCGGCCTGTGAGTTTAGGTGGACGGCCTTGTCTTGGTAGGTTTACAGTTTTGCCATACTCCTTCCATTTCTGAATGATCGTTGAACAGTGCTCCGTGGGATGTTCAAGGCTTTGGAAATCTTTTTGTAGCCTAAGCCTGCTTTAAATTTCTCAATAACTTTATCCCTGACCTGTCTGGTGTGTTCTTTGGACTTCATGGTGTTGTTGCTCCAAATATTCTCTTAGACAACCTCTGAGGCCATCACAGAGCAGCTGTATTTGTACTGACATTAGATTACACACTGGTGCACTCTATTTAGTAATTAGCACTCAGACCAAAGGGGGCTGAATAATTACGCACACCCCACTTTGCAGTTATTTATTTGTAAAAAAATGTTTGGAAACATGTATGAGTTTCATTCCACTTCTCACGTGAACACCACTTTGTATTGGTCTTGGAATTCCAATAAAATTGATTCATGTTTGTGGCAATAATATGACAAAATGTGGAAAACTTCAGTGGGGCCAAATCATTTTGCAAACCACTGTATGTACATTGCATAAAACCTGTGCTATAATGCGGCCATAACACATAACACACATGTGTGTTATTTCATAGCATAGTCAGTTGCTGACAGCAGGTTAGAATAATGTGGATGATCCATTACAACGTAGAGATAATAGTATGCTCATGCAATTGTATGCACATTAGAATGTGAACGTTGTTTTGAAAGCATGAGTATTATGTGACATGCGCACTATCACACGTTCTCCTGAAACGCACTGTAGAAAGTGCATTTGGATGACACGATCTGTTACAGCACAATTGTATGGATCAGTGTATTCACATGTGCAAACACAGCATGAAACAATGTGTATAGAACTCACCCTTGGGATATGTTCCCACCAAATCCATTGTGTATATGGCACATCACAACAGTTTTCAAAATTTGTGTGTTCCAATAATGTGTGCATCACAATGCATGGTACCCCATCGCCGTTAATTTGCAGCATGGGCGTAGGTTTGTATTATTAGTAGCACACAGCTTGGCTTTTGGTATTAGGATAGATTCCAATGCAACATGCAGATATGAATGAACCCAGTGCATAAATTGATGTTTTTACATTTAAAATTCCATTTCAACTTGTAGCTGTCTATCAATTTGCTAAACTGTCAGCAAGTTCAAAATCCACCTCTTTGCTAGTAAAGCAGTAGTGATCTGTCTGGCTAATGGATTGTTTCCCTTTGCTTTATAGAACATTTTCATATTCCCACCAATAGCCTCACATTAACCACCCTGGTGTTCTATTAAGATCACCAGGGCGGCTGCATGAGGGTTTTTTGTAAATAAAAAAAAAAACTATTTCATGCAGCCAACTGAAAGTTGGCTGCATGAAAGCCCACTAGATGGCGCTCCAGAGGCGTTCTTCTGATCGCCTCCGGCGGCCAAAATTAACACGGAAGGCCGCAATGAGCAGCCTTCCGTGTTTGGCTTCTCCTGTCGCCATGGCGACGAGCGGAGTGACGTCATGGACGTCAGCCGACGTCCTGACGTCCGCCGCCTCCGATCCAGCCCTTAGCGCTGGCCGGAACTATTTGTTCCGGCTGCGCAGGGCTCAGGCGGCTGGGGGGACCCTCTTTCGCCGCTGCTCGCGGCGGATCGCCGCAGAGCGGCGGCGATCGGGCAGCACACGCGGCTGGCAAAGTGCCGGCTGCGTGTGCTGCTCTTTATTTCATCAAAATCGGCCCAGCAGGGCCTGAGCGGCAGCCATCGGCGGTGATGGACGAGCTGAGCTCGTCCATACCGCTAAGATGGTTAATAGATTGCTACCCAATGTGGCAAAAAGATAGATATGAATCTGATCAGGGAGGAACTATTCCTTCCACGTACTGCACATAGCTTTTCAGCACATAGATCCTGTGCCACTAACACTTTTAGCCATAGATCCTAAGCAAGCATATGCAGATCAGGGGTTTAAATATGTATTTTACGCAAAGGCTTTTTTTTCATGCGTAATTGCCAAAAATCTCATATTTTCTAGATTTTTCAAATGAAGGTCTTTAAAATGGCCACTGGAGTTACCTACCTTTTTTTCTTTGATGGGTGCAGCTTACTGGTATTGATTAAAAGGAAATAAATATGGCTTCCTCCGTATACCTCTTACTTCAAGAGAATCTGTATTGTTAAAATCACACAAAAGTAAACATACCAGTGCGTTAGGGGACATCTCCTATTACCCTCTGTCACAATTTCGCCGCTCCCCGTCGCATTAAAAGTGGTTAAAAACAGTTTAAAAAAGTTTGTTTATAAACAAACAAAATGGCCACCAAAACAGGAAGTAGGTTGATGTACAGTATGTCCACACATAGAAAATACATCCATACACAAGCAGACTGTATACAGCCTTCCTTTTGAATCTCAAGAGATCATTTGTGTGTTTCTTTCCCCCTGCATCTCTCATGCACAGAAGTTTCAGGCTGCTCTTTTCTTCCTGCAAACAGCTTTGCCCTTGTCTGTAATTCTTCAGTATGTGAAAGCCCAGCCAGCTCAGAGGACGATTTATCCAGCTTGTAAAAGATAAGAGAGAAGAGAGAAGCTGCTCTAATCTAAATAACACACAGGCAGTGTGCATAGAGGGGCCTGGAAGGGGGAGTTCATAACAGAACCACAACACTGAAGAACTTGGCAGCCTTCCAGACACAGGCTGACAAGTCTGACAAGAGAGAGATAAGTTGATTTATTACAGAGACTGTGATAGTACAAAGTGCTGCAGTAAGCCAGAACACATTAGAATAGCTTTTGGAACTTGTAGGATGATAAAAAACAGGATGCAATTTTTGTTACGGAGTCTCTTTCAGTTCCCCTTTAAAAGCAAGGACCAAAAACTGGCTTACATAAAAATATTGTAAAATTTGATTTCCTGATGCAGCTTCTTTAGTAAGGCTTTGTTCCCAAGGAAAGAGCATTTTAACCACTAGGAGATTGAAATTTCTGAGTAAATAATAGAAGTAATGGATTGTGATGTAGTTACTTGACTGAAAGTAATTTTTTTTTCTTGGTCTGACCATGAAAAAGAACAATTGTTCAACTTAATTCACAGCCAAAAAAAAGAGGATCCAAGCAATTTTAAATGGGTCCTGCTAAACTTTGCATCCATCCTGCTTTTGGTGGTTCATTTTGTTTGGACTTTGGCGCTAACTGGCACAAATCATTATAGTCATTAATTCTCAAAGTATGAATCCATCTCTTTAAAGAGATCCTTCTGTCAAATGAAATGAAGACAAAAAGGCAACCTAGCACTGCTGCAAAAAGTGCTTGCAATTTATTAATTAATGGTCAAAAATCTGTGGCAAGTGTGCATACATGGATCAAAAATGAATACAAGTGAAATGCATAACGTCAAGTCGTCGGGCTCCAGAGAGCCTGGCGTCCGTTTTGCACCGAAAGGCGCTTCTTCTGAGGCTGTATGTACATTAATATCCTAGCTTTATATTGCCACATAAATGTAACTAAAATGATGAAAGATAACAATAAGAATGTTTCATATTAAATAATTAACTAACTTTTACATTGTTTGCATACTAATTAGCAAAATGTTAGCAAAAGAGTTAGGGAGTGTAACCATTGGTGTCAGCACGCAGAGAGAATCTGATTATTGGTGATCTGCAGTATCACCAAGAATGCAGATATATACCTGATTATTGATGATCTGCAGAATCACCGATAAGACAGATATATTGCTAACCTCTGGACACCTATAGGTATGTGAATGTTTGGTGTAACAGTAGTACTTTGAGTAATGCACCTGCTGAGCAGGTGATCATAGGCAGTAAAGGAATACTGCTCTTGAGGGCACAGGAACCTTCCAGCAGCCTGAGACTCTCCAAGGGGTGGAGTCAGGCTGGAGATAGGAAGGACCAGAGAGTGAGTGACACCTGAAGGTGGATGTCACTATCTCTTAAGAGGAGAGATAGCTCTCGAGGTCGGGCACGCTTGGTCGGCAACACACGGACAGATTAAGTACAAAGACAGAAGGCTGATTCGGTATCCAAGGCAAGCAGGGTCTGGCAACGGAATATCAGATATGTGAGGTACCGAATCAGAGATCAAAGGGATAGTCAGGAAAGCAGTAAGTCATAACAGATATCAACAATGCCTAGTCTGGGTGTGAGGTCCTACACCCTGGAACTAGTCTGATGAATAACAGATAGATAACACAAGTTCCCTAGTCTGGGTATGAGGTCCGTGGTCTCTACACCCTGGAGCTAGCCTAAGCATAAACAGAATAACAGTACAAGTAATCTGGCTCAGTGTGAATTGCCAGGTCCTCCTTGTTCAAACACACTGTTGGATCTGACTAAGGTCTGAGTGCTTCCACGTAGTGTTCGCAACGGCAGACTACTTAAGAACGGCCAGCAGTAACTATATATGGAGTAGTGCTCTTCGGCACCACCCCTAATTGATCAACCAATAGTAACCTGCTCTGGAGTCAGCTGATCGGCGTGATCAGCTGATCTCTCCTTGCCCAGTATAAGAGTTCTGCCTCTCAGCGCGTGCGTATTCCTAAGCCTGTGTGCACTAACAGACTCAGCCACACCAGACACACGCTGCAGGACTCTGGAAAGGAGACCTTCTGTTGTTACATGCGGCGGCTTTTCCGCGTTCTGCCCTGTTACCAGACACGCTTCCGCGTGCAAACCACCGCATTGGACGCGGAATCCGCCGCCTCTTCAGCAGCAAACGCGGCGGCTTTTCCGCATTCTCTCACAGGGAGGAGCAACTACATGCAGGCAAAATATTGGGCTTGATTTACTGAGGCAACTTAAGAGATCTCCAAGCATCTCCAATGAGGAATTTGTAAGTGGATCTCCAAGCATCTCTAACTAGCAAATTATTATATAAGTGACTCAGTAAACTAAGACTGAATTGATAAACAGTTTTCTTCTATTACTGTAAGTGGTTAGGACTTCACACTCTCACACCAAAGGCATATCAGATCATAGTAAGTGTGGTTGAACGGTTTCTGGATCTAAGGTTTTACCAGGCAGTCATATTAACTACGCACACTCAAGAAAGCTAACTCCTTATTGACAGCTGCATTATTTAACTTCATAGTCATACCACCAACACTACAGTGTATGTTCATGTCATTTGCGCCACTACTTCTGGCTGTAACGATTGTGGAATCGTCTCCGTGGTCAGCGCACCAGACGTGCGCTGACGCGGCGGATTTCCTCCACAAGCGTATTATTGCGGACACCCAGGCTAGGTGCTATGCACCCGCAGAGGGCAATTCCCACCGGCAGATGGCGCTGTGGAGTGCAGGCGAACACAGCCGCTGCACAGCCACAGATGCCAAATGGGAATTGTACAGATCCGGGACAAGGTACAATCAGGCAGGGCTGGATAGCCCACAGGGAACAGAGCAAAAGGACAGAACCAATGTGTGCCCACCAAATTAGTCGCCACCCAGCGACGGCGAACACACAACGGCGGAAACGAAGTAGGAAACGCAATCGCAAGAATGGCGATTGCCAATAGCGACACAAGACTGAGCAGGACAGAGCACAAGGGTAGCAAAGGCACAGCAAATCATACAAAGAGAAAGATAAAGAAAATAACAAATGCTAGCTGAACGCGAACACCGCACTCATTCGCAACAGTGCACGTGTTCGTGCGCGGTCTCCGCGTGTTACGCACAACAGAGACAAGCACGCCTAACTAACCAAAGACAGACAAACACGAAACAGAGAACGCAAGCGCTTGCTTAACGGTTACCTCACCGAGCCTACAGCAAGCGTTTCGAATCAGACAAGACAGACACACGAAAACAGGGACAAGCGAGAGATAGGATCCACAGCACTAGCGAAAAGTGGCTAGCGCGATCCAGGTACAGAGTAGCAGGATCCCCAGCGCTAGCGAAAAGTGGCTAGCGTGATCCCAGAAGACAGAACAGAAGGATCCCCTGCGCTAGCGAAAAGTAGCTGCGCGATCCCAGGAGAC
The DNA here is from genome assembly GCF_040937935.1 of Hyperolius riggenbachi. Lineage (NCBI taxonomy): Eukaryota > Metazoa > Chordata > Amphibia > Anura > Hyperoliidae > Hyperolius > Hyperolius riggenbachi. Next base: position 199,591,636 of record NC_090649.1, read on the forward strand.
AGAACAGAAGGATCCCCAGCGCTAGCGAAAAGTAGCTAGCGCGATCCCAGGAGACAGAACAGAAGGATCCCCAGCGCTAGCGAAAAGTAGCTTGCGCGATCCCAGAAGACAGAACAGAAGGATCCCCAGCGCTAGCGAAAAGTAGCTAGCGCGATCCCAGGAGACAGAACAGATGAGGTAGGCAGAAACAACCGCTGTTCCAACCTACACTCCAGACTCAATCAGAAGGATCCACAGCCGCTAACGCTAGGGCTTGTGCGATCCAAACACAAGACAGACGGAACAGGCAAAACAGATAATGCAATCCTAACTGCACTAGGGAACTGCCTAGTGCATCCCCACGAATTACACTAAGATAACTTCAACAAACGAGAATGGCTGACACTCCAGCAGTGTCCATCAGGAACAGACCATGGAAGGGAAATGTCCCGCAAAGCATTCTGGGAGCAGAATGCTTTTATAGTGCCAGTCATCAAAAGAAGGCAGGTAACGGATTTGCATGACTAATGTATGCAAATCCCTCAGCAACACAAGCTGCACAACTGACAGAAGGTCTCCTTTCCAGAGTCCTGCAGCAAGCAAACCTAAACAATGGTCAAAAGGCTGCCTGCCTGCGCAGGCAGCCGAGCGGATTCTCACAGTACCCCCCCTCCTAGGGTCGAATTCCAGACGACCCTCAAAACTGATATCTCCAAACCACTCTAACAGAAGACTCATGAAGGTCGGGGCAGCCCGACAAGGTCCAATTCCAGAGTCAGTCCACCCGAAACCGACCTCATCGGAAACAGAAGCCACCGAAACATGCCCATCAGTACTACCAGTCTCAGTATAACACCCATCAGGACTGTGAACACCAGAGAAGAAGCCATCAACACCCTCCAGACAATACCCACCACCTTCCAAGGAGCGTCCAAAAATACCAAACCTGCCACAATACCTGTTCGAAGTGTCCCTTACAACACAAAAGCCACCGTTGATCTTATCCAGGGTACCAAGCAAAATCTCTCCCAGAATCTCCCAGAACCTTTTGAAGCTCCACAGAGATCCCAAGAGGGTAGAACAATCACCAGGCTCACATGGAGAATTACCAAGAACCCCCATGGAACCAATGACAATTCCGGATTCAGAATTACGAGGACACCCATCAAGATCAAGACTTTCAGGGACCACTTCTGGGCATGCAAGCAGGCAGGCCATATCAGAGCATGTCTCCACCGAGGAAGCATCTGAGTACGCTGGTAACCGAGGCACACTTGGGCTTTCTGGGTCACAGAGCACACTGGGGTACACCAGCACAGGAGAAACCTCAGGACATGTCGGGGAACTGCCAACCTCAGAGTCCGGCACGTCAAGACCAAAACCAGTACCGGGCAGAGAAACATCATGAGTGGAGGTCACAGGCACTGGACTTTCAAAAGAAGACTCGGATACAAATTCAGAAATTTCTGTGACAATAATATCATCATTGACTACACAGGCGTGAAGCTCCATCAGAGCTGAAAAGGTAGCCAGCAAGGCAGCAATGCCTACTGAAGTGGGCAACACCTCAGAAGGACTTGGGGGGCAGGAGACGTCTCCTACAAGTTCTGCACCCTTTGGGAGGAACTCGGAGATCTCCAGGAGGTCAGACAGGACCTCAGGAACATCCTTTTTCAAGTTTCCTAAGAAGGATTCTGAACTATCCATGTTACAGGGCAAGGCTTGAACTTTATTTTGTGAACCGGGCAGATGTCCCAGGGAAGGTTCCACCATAAACTGAGACTGAATTTCATCATCAGGACAGGGATACACAGAAATATCTAGTGAAACTAACTCTGGCTTTCTGAGTTTCGTTTCACTGCAGGGAAATTCCTCCATAGCAGTCAAACCAGACTGCAATTCCAAAATAGCAGAGAAACAGGTAACAATGGTTGCAATACCTAGACGAGCCTCTAGGGACACTGCAGGAGATTTTAAACAAGGTAATATTGACTCATCCAGATTACTGGGTGGAGAGTCAGTACTTACTTCAGAATCAGACTCGCAAATGTCAATGCGAGTGGACATAATGTCTTTATTCATGATACAGGGCAGGCTCAGAGACATCTTCTCTGGACAGAGCAAAGGTGCTTCAGTATCAGGTTCACAAAATACAAAGTGCTGTCTCATTCTTAGACTCGGCTAACGATGTCGAATCCGAGGAGACAGAACGCAAAATTTGCGAATCCACAATCGCTTTAGGTTGCGAAACCGAACACTCCAAAGACAGGGATTCTGAGGTCTCCAGGCTGGATTGCTGGATCTCAGAAACGCCAGCTGACAATGTACCTTTACAAACGTCACCTGAATGACGTACACGTAATTCATTCAGAATCATTTTCCACATACAAATCAGCGGACTCACAAAGTCAAATTCACACCCCTCTTTTTCTCTTAAGGCGGAAGCATAACTTATACATGCTCTCAAGACAGATTCACTTCTGGCAATGTAGTACTCACAAAACGACTCTGAATCGTTCTCCAATTCGTACGACAACGCTTCGAGCTGGTTTTTCTGGAACGGGGGCTCCCATTCACACCAGACTAGGTCTGAGCATTCATACTGAACAATGTTAGGGGAAGTTGTGGCAACAACATGAGGAATCATATTAATTTTACTCTTGAAAATGCATAGTTTGGGAATTTTCCCCATAGCAAGATCATAGATGGAGGATCTTAAAGTAGTATTGAGAGAAGATCTGTTTTTACATGACAAGGGATCCCACAAATCATTGACAAAACTGACACACTCACGCCGATCACAATCGGCAGGAACATCTGAGAAACAGGCATCAGATCGCACAGATTTAAAGGGATACTGTAGGGGGGTCGGGGGAAAATGAGCTGAACTTACCCGGGGCTTCTAATGGTCCCCCACAGACATCCTGTGTTGGCGCAGCCACTCCCCAATGCTCCGGCCCCGCCTCCGGTTCACTTCTGGAATTTCTGACTTTAAAGTCAGAAAACCACTGCGCCTGCGTTGCCGTGTCCTCGCTCCCACTGATGTCACCAGGAGTGTACTGCGCAGACACAGACCATACTGGGCCTGCGCTGTGCGCTCTTGATGACATCAGCGGGGTCGAGGACACGGCAACGCAGGCGCAGTGGTTTTCTGACTTTAAAGTCAGAAATTCCAGAAGTGAACCGGAGGCGGGGCCGGAGCATCGGTGAGCGGCTGCGCGGGCACAGGATGTCTGTGGGGGACCATTAGAAACCCCGGGTAAGTTCAGCTCATTTTCCCCCGACCCCCTACAGTATCCCTTTAACCTCTAAACAAACGGGAGAAACTCCATCAGAATTCACGCAGGTGTCCACAGTCGAGGCACACCCATTCATTTCAGGTCGCACAGTGTCCAAACTCACTTGCTTTACCCCAGAAAGACAGGAATAATCATGTGACAATGGTGTCTCTTTATTGGAAATAATTGGTTGGTGTGTGTGCAATGCGTCCAAAATAGTCTGCCACACATAAATCACCAGATCCACATCACATTCATCAGAATCGATCAAAAGGTACATAGAGTCGAGACAATCATTCAGGTCATCCGCGCTCTTTGCGATATAAAAATCGCAAAAGGCTTTCCAATCGAAATCAAACTCTTCCAACAAGGCTCCAATCTCCCATGAGGCAAATGGCGGTTCAAACAACCCAGTATCTAGGTAATCTCCATATGGGTTGGGGTCAGGAACGAGGACAGACTTTTTAACTGCTTTAATGTAGTGTGCGATCCTACCTATAATAGGATCCACATATGCCTTTGCCTCAGGCAATGACATCTGAAACAAATCGAAGGTTCCCTCTGCCCTGGGAATTTTGGTTTGGCTGGACATTCTGTAACGATTGTGGAATCGTCTCTGTGGTCAGCGCACCAGACGTGCGCTGACGCGGCGGATTTCCTCCACAAGCGTATTATTGCGGACACCCAGGCTAGGTGCTATGCACCCGCAGAGGGCAATTCCCACCGGCAGATGGCGCTGTGGAGTGCAGGCGAACACAGCCGCTGCACAGCCACAGATGTCAAATGGGAATTGTACAGATCCGGGACAAGGTACAATCAGGCAGGGCTGGATAGCCCACAGGGAACAGAGCAAAAGGACAGAACCAATGTGTGCCCACCAAATTAGTCGCCACCCAGCGACGGCGAACACACAACGGCGGAAACGAAGTAGGAAACGCAATCGCAAGAATGGCGATTGTCAATAGCGACACAAGACTGAGCAGGACAGAGCACAAGGGTAGCAAAGGCACAGCAAATCATACAAAGAGAAAGATAAAGAAAATAACAAATGCTAGCTGAACGAGAACACCGCACTCATTCGCAACAGTGCACGCATTCGTGCGCGGTCTCCACGTGTTACGCACAACAGAGACAAGCACGCCTAACTAACCAAAGACAGACAAACACGAAACAGAGAACGCGAGCGCTTGCTTAACGGTTACCTCACCGAGCCTACAGCAAGCGTTTCGAATCAGACAAGACAGACACACGAAAACAGGGACAAGCGAGAGATAGGATCCACAGCACTAGCGAAAAGTGGCTAGCGCGATCCCAGAAGACAGAACAGAAGGATCCCCAGCGCTAGCGAAAAGTAGCTAGCGCGATCCCAGAAGACAGAACAGAAGGATCCCCAGCGCTAGCGAAAAGTAGCTAGCGTGATCCCAGGAGACAGAACAGATGAGGTAGGCAGAAACAACCGCTGTTCCAACCTACACTCCAGACTCAATCAGAAGGATCCACAGCCGCTAACGCTAGGGCTTGTGCGATCCAAACACAAGACAGACGGAACAGGCAAAACAGATAATGCAATCCTAACTGCACTAGGGAACTGCCTAGTGCATCCCCACGAATTACACTAAGATAACTTCAACAAACGAGAATGGCTGACACTCCAGCAGTGTCCATCAGGAACAGACCATGGAAGGGAAATGTCCAGCAAAGCATTCTGGGAGCAGAATGCTTTTATAGTGCCAGTCATCAAAAGAAGGCAGGTAACGGATTTGCATGACTAATGTATGCAAATCCCTCAGCAACACAAGCTGCACAACTGACAGAAGGTCTCCTTTCCAGAGTCCTGCAGCAAGCAAACCTAAACAATGGTCAAAAGGCTGCCTGCCTGCGCAGGCAGCCGAGCGGATTCTCACACTGGCACAAGGACATATAAGTATAAGTTTATACCTCTTGAAACCCCATCCCTGCAAGATAGAAAATCATTTTACTTATATTAACCTCTCTATTTTACCATTAACATGTTTTATTATTGATACTGAACAAAGAATAAAAAGTATACCTTTATTTGAAAATCAAATTTCTCATCACTAGACATTGTATCAACAACATTGTTGTGTTGTGATAAACAGAACAAATAGCCACATGTTTATCTACAGTAGCAATTGGGGATGAAAACTGAGAATTCATGTATTTTGCTAATTTGTTTCAACGAAAATGTTCCAGTCCATGAGCTGAAAACAACATCCAGATGTGGAATGGTTGAAATCAGTATACTGCAAATAAAGTAATATGAAATATGAACTCAAGTGATTTGCCTGTTCAAATAGCTCAAGCTGTAGCTGTGTGATTGCAGTTGCATGCAGCACCCACAGCAAAAGTTTGCTTTTCAGTAAAACTAGGACAATTCGGCTCACTAAAACAAAACAAAAAAAATAATTACTGTGGGCATTTTTATGTGACTGCAATCACATAACGGAGAATTAACTAATCTTTCAGCAACCATCATGTCCTAATATCACCCATCGCTGCAATGTTTTACCACCTAATACCAGACCATTTTTTACATGTAAAAACATCCAGTCAGGTTTACTGGATTACTAATGATACCTCCACTAGAACCCTCTAAAGAGGCCTTATTTAATCGTGCCCACTCTATCTAACACAACAAATAAATGGGAGCCCTCAGTTAATTGTACATGTTGGCAAAATAATGAAAGGTAGCAATATATTAAAAAGCCTATTTATTACAAAAAGTGGTGCAGAAAAACGAATCGCCTTTTTTTTTCCTCTCCACTTTTTTAAAATATAATTGCCACTTGATTATACTATAGCATCATATTTATTAAAGGCTGCATATTTTTGGTTTCCTGATCAGAATTAGTGTTTGATTAGTTTCAGTAATAATTTGATTTAAGGTGTGTAGGTCATTAGCTTTCAGCAACTGATCCTGGTGGTGGGGCTGCCACCTAAGGCCTCTTTTCCATGGACTCTTGATAGGCAGTGAAACGCCTCTCGAACTCTCACAACTACCTGCTGCTGCTTGGTAACTGCTTGTTGCTGCCTGGTAACTGCTCACTGCTGCCTGGTAACTGCTTGCTGAGCACCCAGTTCAAACGTCCATAGAAAAGAGGCCTAAAGCTTCCAGACACACTGATTTTCGGTTGGGGTTCCTTCCCTTAGCCCTTGGAATTCTAGTTTTTGGTTAGTGCTTGCTATCGAGCGCTGTTAAACCAGCACAGGAGATTTGGGCGCAGCCATAGGCCGTAATAGGAATTACTGCTACAGCTGCGCTCAGTGAATCATTTGGGCGCCGTCAAAAGACGAAGCTTAAATTACTTTTAAAACACTGTAATTCATCCACCAGCAATAGATGGGAGCCAAATGACATAATTCCCCACTATCCATGGTGGCCTGGAGGGGAAATGGTCATTAACACCGCTGGGACTTGTGCAAGAGCAGACTAACCCATATATCGGCTTTATCCTGCGCCCAAATCTCCCGGTGGCTATTTCATAGGTATGCCTTGCTATATCTAGCCAGTGTTCCTTGTTCCGCCACACAAGGAGACTTCTGATGGGAGACCAGAAAAATCTACACAGTCTTTGCTTGCTTTAGGCACCATGTTTGGGGTTCCTGTCAGGCCTTTATGGCTACAGTAGCGACAGGGGACCCACAAAGTTCCCACCATACTTCACCCCAACAGGTAATCCCTTACTTTACGTTGCCCAGGTTCCACCATGAGGAGGTAGGAAGCGTGGAACCCAGTGCTTGATTACCAGTACAGTAGTACCTTTAAATTGGAGACCTCCAAATCCAATCACTTGAAAGGACACCCGAGGTGAAAGTAAACTAATGAAATAAACAATTGTATCTATCCTCCTTCTCCTAAAAATGACTTTTTAAGATATTCCACAGTTTTTATTTTATATTTAAATCTACTTTTTAACGTTTTTCTCACTAATACATTAATTGAAGTATGCCAGAGCAAAAATGTATGAGCTATTAACCCTTTTTATCTCTTTCCTGCTCTCAGAAGTCATTTTCTGCTAGGAAAGTATTTTATAGTTGTAATTTTTTTTTATCAGTGAGGGTCACACTGTAGTCTGACCCAGTCCTGATTCAGACAGGAACTGCCACTTGTAAACCTGATGTTTAACTCTTTCAGGCAGAGAAAGAAAAAAAGGAACACAGCATAGTTATTTGTGTGATCGGCACTGTACATACCCATGTCTATCTCATCATGTCACATGTCATCTCAGGTATCCTTTGAATATAATGAGTGTCGTCACAACTTTTACTTTTCACCAGAAAAGTGGTTGGTATATGGCCCACTTTCATTATGGCCATCTACCTCTACCTTTTGAAGTGTTAATCTGTGACAAATTGGTAAAAAGGCATTTAAACCATTGCAGCTGGCTGCATTGCCTCCGTGAAAGGGGCAAACACTGTTGGACAATTCATAGAATGGATTTATAAATACAATTGACACTAGAATACCTGTTAAATACCAGTAAATTGCTGAGCCTAAATTTTCTTTTGGGGAAATAAAGACACATTTATGGCAGTCAGCTGATTGCTGCCTTTATCAATAGGTCCAAAAATGTTAGAATACTGTAAGTTCCCACTAAAACAAAGGGCACATCCTTCCAAATTAAGACTCATTGGCCCACATGCAATTAACTTTTTCTCCTGAGTTTTCTCCTAGGTGATATTTTTAGGCTTGTCAATAAAATGCGTTTTACACCACCAGCAAGCAAGAAAATACTCAGAATAATTTTTACAGTACTTCTTCACCTTCTTTTTGGTACTTTTTTATCAGCAAAATACTAAAAAGTTATTTTGAACAGAAGATAAAAATGTATCTCCCAGGAGAAAACATAGGAGGAAAAGTAAATTGCATATGGCCCATTATGTTAAATGTGGAGAGGCCAGAATTGTTCAAACATATCCACTAATTACATTTTCTGACTTAGTGTAGATTAAATAAATGGAAGGATTTTGATCCAGACACAGGTGACACACATAAATCTTTTCATCACAGCTTCCAAACTGCCGTCAGACAAAGTTGTGAGACGTTCATTGGATTTCAGATGCTTGAAACGCCTTCAATCAGAGGCTTGGAGACATTTTAACAGATGTTCTATAACTGAGCCTTTAGCAGCCCTAGTATGTCTCGACAGTCTTTCAGATCTGTAAAAGGCTGCTGTCAAGGCAACTTGACCTTGTGAAAGTACATGCCATTGTAAAAGGGTCAGCACAGTATATTCCTATCAAGATGCAATTCAGTATTGTTGGAAAATTACATAAATATATATGTTGTTAGAAGTGGCCCCAGCTATTCTTCACTTAGACTCTACAGCAAAAAACCTTGGATGTCGTGAAGTTAGAATGAGAGGTTACACAGTTAACCGACTCTTGTACATTGGTCAATATAGCACCATCTGGTAAAAGACTACATAGCCTATTTATAACAGATTTGAAAGCTTTCCTCATCTGTTAGTTATCCTTTACTGATATGCTACATTGGTCAAAATGAAATTACTGTATATACTTGTGTATAAACTGATCCGTTTATAAGCCAAAGCACCCATTTTTTTTCAGCAGAAATCTGGAAAAAGTGATTGACTCGGTTATAAGCCTAGGGTAGGAAATGCAGCAATAACCTCCATATGAAATGAAACAACCACATAACCACATACATAAAAACAATCACCCCTATGTGCAATGCAAGAATAACTCCTGTATGGAACAGATAACATAGTCTGCAGGAGCCAACAACATAGTACTAGTACCATAATCGTATGCATTTACCGCTACAGAGCACAAGAGCAGTTTTGAAGCTAACAGGCTGCTGCAGACAAACACACACAGGCACACAGTACTGTGGTCCCGCCTTTGGTTCTTGCTCCCAGCGCTCACACACATACAGGACAGTTGTCCTGCCTACTATTGCCCTTCTACTACATGGCAGTGGTAAAATACAGTATCAGGTGAGACAAAAAATGGCCATATAAAGTTGGTGACTCAGTTATAAGCTAAGGGGGGGAGGGACTTTTGAGAATATTTTATGTACTCAAAAATGTGGTTTATACACAAGTATATATGGTACTTTTATTCTAATATAAATGAATGTTTTTTTTTTCAGCCTGTCCACAACCTTCCAGCAGTCTGCATTACAAGAAACCCAAGGTGAGAGACATATGGAGGCCACCATATTTATTTCCCTTTAAACTATACCAATTGCCTGGCAGCCTTGCTGATCTTTCTGGTCAGAAACCTTGTATAATTGCCCCTTTATAAATAGGGTAAGCCATACCCAGTTAATGCGTGCATGAAAAAAGGGCGCAGTGAAAAAAGGGCGCGGCTGGATAACGAAATGGAGCTGGTGGATAACGAAATCTGATAACAATAAACATTGTTGTAAAACTTGGTTAACGATAAATACTGTTTTAAAAACAGACAGGAAATAATAACAAAAATATGTTAACGTTAAAAATCGTTACGTAATTCAATAATACAGCTTAACCCAACCCTCCTCTCACACAGAATCCTCCCCTGGTGGTGCCTAACCCCAACCACCCTCCCGGTGGTGCCTAACTCTAACCAACCCCACCCCACCCCCCGTTGTTACCTAAAACTTCCTACACATGAAAACACTCTTTTTTTTCTATTACAAGTAATTTGTCAGCCATCCAATTAAAAAAAAATGAGAAATGAAGATTTTAGTAATCCATTTCCAGCATTAAAGAGCACCTTAACGCACACCCGAGATGAAAATAAACGAATGAAATAAACAATTGTATCTATCCTCCATCTCCTAAAAATTACTTTTTAAGATATTCCACAGTTTACTTTCTATTTAAATCTACTTTTTAAGTTTTTACTGTTTTGTTTTATTGTTTTTGCTCAATGACACATTTATTAAAGTATGCCAGAGCTAAAATCTATGAACTATTGACCTTTTTAATCTCTTTCCTGCTCTTAGAAGTCATTTTCTGCTAGGAAAGTATTTTATAGTTGTAATTTCTTATCAGGGAGGGTCACACTGTAGTCTGACCCAGTCCTGAGTCAGACAGGAACTGCCACTTACATACCTGATCTTTAAATCTTTCAGGCAGAGAAAGAAAAAAAGGAACACAGCATAGTTATTTGTGTGCTCGGCACTGTACATACACATGTCTATCTCATCATGTCACATGTTATATCGGGTACCCTTTAAGGTTGGAAATACATTACTTATACAGTATGCTGCTTTTACTTTCGATTAAATATTTTTAAATTTGAATGTTGAAAAAAAGATTAGGCACTTATCACCCTGCACTGCTGCAAACATAAATTCTGGCTTGTTTAATGAAAAGACCAAAGACACGTGTAAAGAAAATTAAGGAAGGATACTGCTGCTTGCTTCATACTGACTAGTGCTGGTCAGGTCATGTGATTGACTTATATGACTTGGCTGACCAGTCTTCTTTCATTTTGAAGATATCTTGCTCAATCCTGACTCATGGGACACCCCTATTATCACTACATAAAGCAATAGGCTTATTTGCCTTCTTAAAGAGAACCTGTACTGAGTAAAAATATTTAAAATAAACATATGAGGTAACTTCAAATGAACATTACATAGTTACCTTGCCATCAGTTCCTTTCGGAAGCTCACCATTTTCTTCTGACAATGATCCATTCCAGTTCTGATAACATTTTGTCAGATCTGAAATATATCAGTTGCTGTCCATAAAATATCAGTTGCTGTCAGTTATAGCTGAGAGGAAAACTGATGTACCAGGTAATGTCCATGTTTCCCTATGGCTCAAGTAGGCGATGTTACAGTTTAACTGTGTGCTGACCAGAAAGCTGTTATGGGTTATGGCCATTTTCAAAATGGAGGATGGAAAATTCCCTTGATCACAGTGAACAAACAGGACACGGGACAGGAGAAAGACACTGAGGAGTAGACTACATGGACGGTAAGTATGGCTTGTGTATGCTTATTTTGATTTTTGAGTTTTCAGTTCAGGTTTTCTTTAAGGTTTATACACACTTTTGGATGATGTCGCCCATCAGGGATCGGGACCTGATCCCTTGGGCGATATCCCTGGGCCAGGCTCAACAGACGCAAAGTCAGCTGAAGAGCTGACAACGTACTCTGTTGCTCTGCGGGGGTTTGAAAGTATGATGGAGCGGCCCGTACATGATGTCACTCGGCAAGCAGGGGAGTGGCATGCACACTAGAGTTGAGCATCACTCAGCCAAGTTGATCCGCCGGGTGGATTGCTCACAGAGCTTTAGGCACGGTACCACTGTACACACGATTATGGGCTGAGGCAGAAATTATTGACTGCCTCAGATGACTTTGATCATGCATCTGTATGTCTGAGCAACTAAAAAAATCTACTTACCCAAGGCTTCCTCCAGCCCCTTGCAGTTGGCATGTTCTACACCGCAGCTCCACTTTTAGCTGCTTGCCTGGGGTCCCCACCGGTGCAGAGGCTGACCTCACGAGGTTGTCTTCTACTGCACCTGTGCGAGCACCGCTGTCAATTAAGTACACGTTGTCCGGAGTGTACTGCATAGGCGCAGTAGTTCTGGGAATGGGTGTAGATGTGGTCGGTGGTGTAGATGTGGTCGGTGGTGTGATGGTTAGACACAAAACCTGCTTGGCTTTTACTAAGAACATTTTGCTGTGTCAGAAAGGTGAGGATGCTGTTTTCCCTAGTGTTCTGCTCACACAGATGCCTCTGTAGTTGGCTGGGTTATAGCGATCTCCAGTCTTGTAAATGGGAGTTATACGTCCTTCATTCCAGACTTCAGGAAAATGACCAGCGTACAGGACCAGGTTTCCATATTGTAGCATGCAGTGGCGTAGCTAGGGTATTTGACACCCGGTGCGGGTCATTTACGGACACCCTAGGAAAGGAAAAGAATGAGGGCGACGCATAAAGCACACCACAGTGAAAAATGGATGTGGTGATGACATAACATGGGCAGAGCTAACTCCCAAAACACAGTTGGGCAACATTATCGTAAAGGTTATTGGACAACTTTACCCAAACACATAAAAAAGCAGCATTTCCCCAATGATAGGTTGAAACTGGAGATCTTCAGCATGGATGTGCAGACAATAAATCTTCAGAAATGTGGACCAAAATCTTTTGAATCGCAAAGCCTTCATGAAAATAGGTCTACACGATTTTCATTATTTTGCAAAAGACCTTTCGATTAAAAGGGCAGCGCAAGTGCAGCAGTGTGTACAGGTCCTTAAGCGTAGTTTGTGGCTGCAGAAAAGAACTATCCCATGAACGTCCATTTGCATGATCAGGAAAACTGTCTATGTCGAGCTTAACAATCGATCCTCCAGTGATCCGACGTGATGGTCGTTCAAGTGATCGTCGCGGGTAGTAACATGTCGTTAAACATTGATTAACACATTTTTGATAAACAATGTTGCACTATATCTCATGTGGATAAGGCCTTTAGACTCTGCAATATGTCTTGTGAACAAAAATCTTAGAATGCAAAGCTATTATTATTATTGATTTATAAAGCACCAACATATTCCGTGGCGCTGTACAAAGTAAGAAACAAACATGGGGTACGTAATAATACAGACAATGGTGTACACTAATATACAAGATACATAATTAGTGACAAAATACAACAAATGATACAACATACAGAATACAAAATACAGAAGTGGTAATGACAGTGATAAAAGTAACATGATGAATAAAATGTATAATGATTTCCAAGACACAAAAGGGGGAGAGAGCCGTGCCCTTGCGAGCTTACAATCTAAAGGGAATGGGGGGAAACAAGAGGAGGGGTAGTATATGATAAAATATATCTTGTCGGAACAAATTAGTTTTTAGAGAGCGTGAGAGAGCGTTTAAAGGTCACAAAGGTTGGCGAGTGGCAGATGTGTTGTGGAAGGGCATTCCAGAGGAGGGGTGAAGCGTGTGCAAAATCTTGTAAGCGTGAATGTGAGGAGGTGATTCTAGAGGAAGACAACAGTAGATCGTGTGCAGATCTGAGATTTCAATTGGGTTTGTATCTGGAAATTAGTGAGGATATGTACCGGGGAGAGAGATTGTGGAGAGCTTTGTAGGTTAGGGTTAGGAGTTTGAACTGGATCCTTTGGTTAATTGGCAGCCATTGAAGAGCTTGAGAGAGGGTCAGCAGAGGAAGATCGAGAAGAAAGATGAATGAGACGAGCTGCTGAGTTCAGTACCGACTGGAGCGGGGCCAGTTTGTTAGAAGGTAGTCCACAAAGTAGTATGTTGCAGTAGTCCAGACAAGAAATTCTAAGAGCATGTATTAACATTTTGGTTGTGTCTTGAGTAAGAAAGGGATGGATGCGTGATATGTTTTTGAGTTGGAGATGGCAGGAGCTGGTTATGGAGTTAAAATGAATAAAAGAGAGATGAGTTGAATATTACCCCCAAGCACCGTGCTTTAGGAACTGAAGTTATGGGAGTGTTATTAACATTTATTGTTACTTCAGGCAGAGAGGTGGCCAGAGACGGTGGAAAAATTATTAGTTCTGTTTTACTCATTAAGTTTTAAGAAGCAAGAGGACATGAAGGAGGATATAGCAGACAAGCAGTCAGGAACACGTTTGAGGAGGGAGTTAAGGTCTGGGGCCGAGAGGTACAGTTGTGTATCAGCTGCATACAGGTGGTATTGAAAGCCGAATGAGTTGATAAAGTCACCAAGCCCGTGCATGTAGATGGAAAAGAGGAGGGGTCCAAGGACAGAGCCTTGAGGAACCCCGACAGACAAAGCATGAGGAGAAGAGATCTGATCTGAGTAGGAGACTGTGAAGGACCTTCCAGAGAGGTAGGAAGATAACCATGTGAGAGCGAGGCCCTTTATTCCTACGTTTGAAAGTATTTGTAAGAGTAAGGTGTGGTCGACCGTATCAAATGCTGATGACAGATCAAGAAGGATGAGTATGGAAAATTGACCTTTGGATTTGGCTGTAAGAAGGTCATTGGCCACTTTGGTAAGGGCCGTTTCCGTGGAGTGTTTAGAGTGAAAGCTAGACTGGAACTGATCAAGTAGGGAGTTAGCTGATTAATAATGGCTTAATTCTGCATGTATATGGCATTCAAGTAGTTTGGATGCAAATGGGAGAAGTGACACTGGGCAGTAGTTGGCGAGTGTGGTAGGATCTAGAGATGATTTTTAAAGTAGTGGTGTAACAGCTTCTTTGAGTGGTAACGGAAAGATGCCAGTGGAGAGGGACAGGTTATATAGCGATGTTAGTGCAGGCATGAGAGATGAGGATAGCTGCGGAATGAAATGGGAGGGAATAGGATCCAAAGAACAGGTGGTTAGATTAGCTTTCGATATTATAGGGAAGAGAGAATGTTCAGAGAGTGGAGAGAAGGCAGTTAGAGAGCAGTCAATGAGAGGTGAGGAGGTGGGATTTGAGGGCTGCGTGGAGAATTCACTTTTGATTTTGTCAATTTTATCAGTGAAGTATGTTGCAAGTTCTTCGGCTGATAAGCAAGATGAAGGAGGAGGAGGAGGGGGATGGAGAACGGAGTTGAAGGTGCTGAACAAGCGTTTTGGATTGTGTAAATGGGCGGATATTAGGGAAGACAAATAAGACTGTTTTGCCACAGAGGGCGTTTCTGAAGTTGTTCAAGGCTATTTTATATGAGATGAAGTCCTCACTTGTGTTACTTTTCCTCCAACGCCGTTCAGCTGCTCTAGAGCATCTTTTTAACTGTTTAGTGGCTTTGGTCATCCAGGGTTGGCGACTGACACGGTGAGGGCTGACATTAATGAGGGGGGCGAAGTCATCCATGACTTTTGTAATGGAGCTGTTGTAGTGTATAGCAGCTGAGTCTGGGTCAGTGAAGGATTGTATGAGGAGAGGTGCCAGGGCATCTGAGACAGATTGCATGTCTAGATTGCGATAGTTTCTGCGAGTATGTGAGCGTGCTTGTGCCAGGGTGGTAGGAAAAGAGGAGGAGAGAGAGAAGTTAAGTAGGTTATGGCTATACTGGTGTCCACTTCATTTGGACATTGGCTAGAGGCATATATATTTTTTCTTGCTAATGTACTGTATGCTAATATAAATCAATGCCATTAAAGCGGAATATAACCCTGCATTTCAACTTTGCTCTAAAACATTATTTACAGCATAGTATATGCAACCAGCATTTCTTTTTTACTAGACCAGCATTGGAAGGGTTACACACACAGCTTTAAAGTTCCATGGAGAGAAATGCAGACGCATCCGAAGTTTAGATAGATACATTTAAAGGGAACCTTAACTGAGAGGGATATGGATGTTTCCTTTTAAACAATACCAGTTGCCTGGCAGTCCTGCGGATCTCTTCGGCTGCAGTGGTGGTTGAGTCACACACCTGTAAAAAGCATGCAGGTAATCCAGTCTGACTTCAGTCAGAGCACCTGATCTGCATGCTTGTTGAGGGGCTGTGGCTAAAAGTATTAGAGACACAGGAGCAGCAGGAGAGTCAGGCAACTGGTATTATTTTAAAAGGAAAAATCCATATCCTTCTCAGTTTAGGTTCCCTTTAAGTAAACACAATGTAACAAGTGTGGAATGTGACACACACTCTCTGACTGTGCAGGAGCTGGAGGACAGCCAGAGAGTGTGTAACATTCACCACTTGTTACACTGTGTTTTCTTAAATGTATCTATCTAAACTTCGGATGCGTCTGCATTTCTCTCCACAGAACTTTAAAGCTCTGTGTGTAACCCTTCCAATGCTGGCCTAGTAAAAAAATGTGCTGGTTGCATATAATATGCTGTAAATAATGTTTTAGAGCAAAGTTGAAATGCTGGGTTGTATTCCGCTTTCAGATGTATTTAATACAGCTGAACACCAGCACATTTCTCTCACACTTGAGTCACCTTCAGGTAACTGTACTTATGGATGACTTCAAATCACAGGAGGTAGTGATTTGGGAAACAAAATGTATACACAAGTGAATAAGGATTGTATAGAAATTGAAGTTTGTGTGCTTGTATGATTTTAACTGAATTTAATTGACATGATTTTATTTTTCTCTGAAATAACATTGCATCTTTGTTTACTTTACTTATCAAATTGGATTCTGAATTTACAATCCTTTCAAACCACATCAGACATTCCAAAGCGTGTTAAAACATCACAGGAGACTTATGTATTTGTTGTTAATAATTTTACAGTATTTTATTATTCACCGTTTTTAAGTTTAGTTCTATTTAATACATCTTAATGACATTAATTTATATTAGCAAAAACATCTATGTGCCTCTTCCTATTGAACACATATAAGTAAACTGTGCTTTGTGAGATTTATGTTCAGTACACAGAATAAAGAGACTGAAGAAGGTATTTTTATTCTACTGAAAGCTTTCTTTTTGAATCTTTTTAAGTGAGCCAATAAATGGTATCATCCTTATTCAAAACTTAATTGATGGATAGCACAGTACAATATTCTACTGGAGTTTTGATGTTTTGAAAGATTAATGATCAAAAGGCTGGAAATGTTTCTACTTGCCAAAAATTAAATAACTGTGTGTAATGCTGCTGTTTTAAACTTTGCTCAAGTTAAACAGTGTCTAACTAAGAAGCACACATGACATTTGTTACAGATACTGGCACATTTTAGCTTTATTTTGTGCAATGTTGGCATAGTGTATTAAAGAGGAACTGTAACCAAGGATTCAACTTCATCCCAATAAGTAGCTGATAACCCCTTTCCCATTAGAATTTTTTTTATTTTTTCTCAAATAGATCATCAAGGGTTCTGTACGGCTGATATTGCTGTGAAAACCCTCCCACAGTGCGATGTCAGGACCTAGGTCCTGACAGTTTCCTGTCTGTGAGTTTTGTTGCGTTGTGGGAAATAACAGCTGTTTCCAACTGCCTTGCATCCAGCATCTTCCTATGTGCATATGTATATCTATGAGAAAACTACCTTTTTAGCCTATCGCACTGTTAAGGGTGTGTGGATATAGATAATGGCAGTTGGTGCTGTCTGTTTCTTTTCATGTAAGCCTGTAGTAAAGGTTATGGAGGAACTCCAGTGAAAATACTGTAATAAATAAAGTGCTTAATTTTTACAATAATTATGTATAGATGATTTAGTCAGTGTTTACCCATTGTAAAATCTTTTAAATCCCTGATTTACATTCTGACATTTATTACATGGGGACATTTTTACTGTTGGCAGGCGATGTAGTTGCTGCATGCTTTTTTGGCAGCTGTAAACAGCTATTTCCCACAATGCAACAAGGTTCACAGACAGGAAACTGCCAGGAGTACCACGGTCCTCAGAGTATCTTGTGGGAGGGGTTTCACCACAATATCAGCCATACAGCACCCCCTGATGGTCTGTTTGTGAAAAGCAATAGATTTCTCATGTAAAAAGGGGGTATCAGCTACTGATTGGGACAAAAAGTTCAATTCTTGATCAGAGTTTCTCTTTAAGTGCAGGCTGATTGGGGATCAAACAATATGAACAAATTAAATGGCAAATATCAATCAATTTGTGATCTTCTATTTTTTTAACTTCTCACTTTGCAATGTATTGATTTATTTATTTTCCACTTTTTTTGCTAAATTTCCTCTTTAAGCTGTGAATCTTGTGTTTAAGATCAAGGTAATGCTCTTATTTAATTTTCCCTGTTAAAAATATTCTGCATTTTATAATTTAGAACACATTCTGGCTGTTAAAGGCATTTTTTCAGGGTGTTCTTTTCATGCAACTTTGGATAAATAGTACCTTAGGGCTCTTATTTAACACTTTGCCTAAATGGGTACTGGGTATTTTATATTTTGAAAAGAAAGCAAGCATTTCCTACTTTGCCTGAAAACCTTCTACTGAATGCCTGGGTTTTGTTTGTTACACATATGTCACAATACATAGTCTAAACCTATGTGTTTAAAAGATTGTTTAATGATGCAGTAGTTTTCCATTGAAGAATTTTATGCTTACATTTGTGTGTGTGTGTGTCTACAGTGTTCACAGAGTGGTGTGCCCCCTCTTTACTTCTGAGATTCTCAGCCTCACTGGAATTCTATTTTAACAAAAATGTTGCTGACTTGCTACCCATTAGCCATATTAGTTCTAAGATGTTCCACTAGATATTGTATTTATTTACTTATTTTTTTTTTTTTATGCAGTATTATGCAACTTTTCCTGTCCTTTGTTGCCTCTCTCATAACTGTTTTGACATGTGCCACACTAACATGAAATTCCAAATAAATACATATGCCTGCACCTCCCAGTGTTGCTGGAAGGAAGCTTTACAGATTCTGGATGACTGAGGGGAACCGGAGTCAGGGCTCGTTCACATTAGGGGCGTTTTCGGACTTTTTTCAAGTGCAGGCGATTTTTAAAATTGCTGCAAAACGCTTGTTTAATTAATCTGTATGAGAAATCTATGAGAAAGTTCATAGCAGCGTGATTCTTGCGCTGTGCATTCAGCAAAGTGGTGCCTGTACCATTTTTGGGGCGTTTTTGCTATGATGGGAGGTATAGGAAGAGTGCTAAACGCTCACAAAACCGCTTTATGCAGCGTTTCCTTTTTTTTTTAGAATAAATACATTGCGTCAGGGAGTGAATTACAAAACCGCTCTGGAAAAGCACTTAGAAAAGCGTTTTTACCAGAAATGCAGCATGCAGTGGAGTGCCAGGAGGGGGGGGGGGAATTGCACAAAAATGCAAAACGCTTGTGTTTGCGTTGTTGATTTTAGGTGTGAATGAGGCTTCAGAGCTCCAAGCTGACAGAATTAGCCTTGCTGTCTGTGTTTGAGGTCATCATTTGTTAACCTCCTGGGCGATAATCCCAAGCTGAGCTCGGGGTATGTCGCGCAGGAGGAGTTCTCAGGCCCTGGTGGGCCGATTTGCATAATTTTTTTTTTGTTACACGCAGCTAGCACTTTGCTAGCTGCGTGTAACCTCCGATCGCCGCCGATCCGCCGCTACCCGCCGTGCCGCGCAGCCCCCCCTCCCCGACCCCTTGCGCAGCCTGGCCAATCAGTGCCAGGCAGCGCTGAGGGGTGGATCGGGACTCCCTCTGACGTCGGCGACGTCATCCCGCCCCGTCGCCATGGCGACCGGGGAAGCCCAGCAGGAAATCCCGTTCTGAATGGGATTTCCTGCTTACTCTGATCGCCGAATGCGTTCGGAGTGGGTGGGGGGATGCCGCTGCGCAGCGGCTATCATCTGGGCTCGCTACATGATTTTAAAAATTAAAAAAAAAGTGCTGCGCCCCCTCCTGGGTGATGTAATTGTATCGCCCAGAGGGTTACGCTTTTGTAGTGGGACTGAAAAATGTATTGTTTACAATGCATTTCGAATTCCAGAATGTAGAATTGTTGCAGGGTGTGGTGCTGGGAGGACAGTCAAGATTGCATCATAAACTGCATACTTACTCAGGTAGCCTTCTTTTCTTCTATGGATTGTTCCTATCTTTTCTGCAGCTGCTTCACCAGTAGTATTGTTCAACATTATTCTCCTACCCAGCTGACGCATGTGGCTGACACCTCCTCCCCTGCCCCTGTTCTCTCCTGAACCAGTTCTCCCACCGTCATATTGTTGCAGAGGCTGTGGAGGAAATGCTTCTTTAGCAAACCAAACTGTTCTCTTGGGTGGCAGGTGTGATTCACTATGTGGGTGTGGCCACTGAAGAGGAGGCTCAGACTTTAACAACTCAGACTACATCCTGGGTGTACTGACTGATCAGAAATTAAGCTTTAGGTATCAAATCTCAGCTGTTGTAAACCATTCCTTCTTTCACCTATGGATTAAAAACCTCAAACCTCCAGCAGATCTTCCTACCTTAGATCTTGCCTTCATCACATCAAAGCTGGACTACTGCAATGTTCTCTATACAGGCCTTCCAAACAATGACCTTCACCGCCTGTAATTAATACAGAATGCCACCTCAAGGCTGTTGACTAGCTAACCCTGCCATTGCCACATAACACCAACCCTGTGCTCACTCCACTGGCTACCGATAAAATGGAGAATTCTGTTTAAGATTGGCTTATTGACAATCAAATTCTTGCACAATCTAGGCCCTACATACCTGAAGGACTTGTTGCAATTGCACCCCCCCACACACACACACACACAATCTTAGATCAACAGGATGTAATAACTTGGTCACCCCCAGAGTCCACCTCAAAACCTTTGGAGAAGAGCCTTCTGTCATGCTGCCCCTACACTTTGGAAATGCCTGCCACATCCAATTCCATCCCTGGAAACATTTAAGTCTAAACTGAAAAGCCACCTGTTTAGTCTGGCATTTATGAACACCTGACTATTTCCTCTTTAACAGTCTAGCCTGCAACCTTGTATTGATCTGAGACATATCTATGCGCTTTGAGACCTATGGGAGAAAAGCGCTTTACAAAAGTTATAGTATTGTATTGAATGGAACAAAGATTTTCTAAGAAGACGTTATATATATAAAAAAAGTGTGAAGAAGCCAAGAAAGAAAGAATGGTCCCTTCCAGACTTACCTAAAAAGAGGGGATGTTCAGATCATGACAGCTCTTAAATACTGGAACCTCTATTTTGTGAGTAGGATGTAGGGCTAAATAGAATAAAAAAAAATCAAAACAGTGAATCCTTATTAACGGAAATCTGCATTCAAAGCAATGTGGACATAACTGTCTTTATTCCCATTTCAAATATGCCAATGGTGTGACTTTCATGTTGTGAGTGTGTGGTAGTGACGGTCAAGAAATGTGCTATTTAACGAAAACCACAAATTTCCAAAGTGGAACAAGGAATTTGCAAGACTAATTAACAGTCCACTGATTGTCAGTTTACAAATGTAATAAGCCCTACGCTGCCAAACTGGAACATCTGATCTACAGTACATCTTAAATCTGGGTCATAGAAATCATATTAGAGGAAAAAGAGCAGCGTGACAGCCAAGCAAGTAACATTTTTATTTGTACAAGGCCTCCTTCACACGGGGAATCTCAAAATGCTAGCAAAATCACTGACGTTTTGCAAACTGATTTTCCAGCAATTTTTCACTGTACAGGAAAGCGAATTTAAAGCAATTGCATTTTGCAATTCTATAACATTGAAAAAACAGTGGTTCCAAAATTGCTGAAAAATGCTGCATGCAGCACTTTTGTGATTTCATTTCACAAATCGCTGGCGATCGCTAAGTATAAACACTGCCATACACATTACATTGCAGTAGCATTTTTCATAGCGATTGAAAAGCTGCAGAAATTGTAAAAAGTTTTTATTAACCTTCTTACTACTGCGTCACGCCAATTGCAGTGAATGCGGCGCTCCCCCAGGACCGCCTATCGGCATCAAGTCCTGGGAGCGTGTGTTGCTGGGGATTGTGCGCCCCGATGCGCTCGCATCAACACTTGAATGGCGGAACTCCGTCATCAGTCTCCCAGTGGCGATGGCCGCTAGGAGACTGTTAGACCGTCTATTTACGATCTACGGCAGCACTGTACTGGGGACAGCCGTGTCACTTGGCTGTCCTCTGGAGAGGCTTAGGAAGTGATTGGCTCTCACATAGGCTGATGTCTATGAGAGCCGATCACTGTGATTGGCTGGCGGGGTGGTGAGGGATCGGGGAAATAAAAAAAAACATTTTTATAAAAAAAAAAAGCAATCAGATCTGCAGCAAGCCATTAAAGCATTTATAAGCTCTTTATTAAGGTATCATCAGGCAAAGGCAGGATAAAGCATAACAGGAGGCTAATGCATTAAACAGCAACATTTCGGGAGGACGTCCTCCTTTTCTCAATGAGGCATTGCAGGCTTGAGAAAGAGAGGAAGGCCTCCCGAAAACTTTGCTGTTCAATGCATTAGCCTCTTGTTATGCTGTATCCTGCCTTTTGCTTTATGATGCCTTATCAAAGAGCTTATAAATACTTTACGAAGACGGTGCTGGGTCATCTTCTGGTTTCCAGTCTGCTTCAATCCCCAAGGTCTGAGGGATTTAGACCTACAAGCACATCGACCTGTTTGGTGGGTGTAACCTGCATCTTGGCTGTTCTGCAAGCCATTAAAGCTGCAGAAACCTAATTTGTAAAAAATGGCCAGGTCACTGGGGGGGATTAAAGCCTGTGGTCCTTAACCACTTTACCCCCCCAGTGTTACATTTCTCCGTCCCTCTGCGCACAGCTTCACCCCCAGGGATGGAGAAAGGCGCACTTGTTTGTTTACTGGCTGGGAGTGGGCGGGGAACTTGCGCGCACACTCCAGCCGGCCCGCACAGCAAATGACTAATTGGACGTTAGGAACAAGCGTTCCTAAATCCAATTAGACTCGCCGATTGCGAATAGAATGAAGACTGCTTCAAACAGAAGCAGTCTTCATTCATAACATTGTAACATAAACAAACGTGCAGCGCACGATCCCACGCGCGCACACACCCCCCGGCTCTGCAGTCCAATGATTGGTTATGGGGACCCCAGTCCCCAATAACCAATCATATTACATAAATACAGGAATGGAAGCAGCGCTGAAAGGTAAAAATCGCATTGGTGTTTCAGGGGTAAAACCCCTCAGTTGTGAAGTGGCTAAAGGACTTACGAGTCCAAAAGCACTAAAAAAGTAAAGTACCTGCATGATGTTTAAATGCACGGAGGACAGTATCCACACCCTCCGTGCAGTTCCGCCGGATCGGGGTGGGGGGGGGGGCCCTAGAGCTGCGCAGCCGTGGCCAGCTCTGGCGGCCATATTAGGAATGGCAGAAGAGCCCGACCCGGTCTGTGGGGTCGTTAGCGGCACGGGGGGGGGGGGGGGATGGGGGCGATTTCACTAAGGGGACCCGGCGGAACTGCGCGGATGGCGTCCTCCGTGCATTTAAACATCATGCAGGTACTTTACTATTTTAGTGCTTTTGGCCTCCTAAGTCCTTTAAAGAGAACCCGAGGTGTGTTTAAAGAATGTTATCTGCATACAGAGGCTGGATCTGCCTATACAGCCCAGCCTCTGTTGCTATCCCAAACCCCACTAAGGTCCCCCTGCACTCTGCAATCCCTCATAAATCACAGCCGTGCTGTGAGGCTGTGTTTACATCTGTAGTGTCAGTCTCAGCTGCTCCCCCGCCTCCTGCATTTCTCCGGTCCCTGCCCCCGTCCCTTCCCTCCAATCAGCAGGGAGGGAAGGGATGCAGGCGGAGACTGGAGTTCTGCAGGAGGCGAGGAGAGCAGCAGACTGACACTATAGAGATAAACACAGCCAGCTCTGACAAGCTGTTTGTCAGCAGCGTGGCTGTGATTTATGGAGGGATTGCAGAGTGCAGGAGGACCTTAGGGGGGTTTGGGATAGCAATAGAGGCTGGGCTGTATAGGCAGATCCAGCCTCTGTATGCAGATAATATTCTTCAAACCCACCTCGGGTTCTCTTTAAGAAGAGAACCCGAGGTGTGTTTAAAGAATGTTATCTGCATACAGAGGCTGGATCTGCCTATACAGCCCAGCCTCTGTTGCTATCCCAAACCCCACTAAGGTCCCCCTGCACTCTGCAATCCCTCATAAATCACAGCCGTGCTGTGAGGCTGTGTTTACATCTGTAGTGTCAGTCTCAGCTGCTCCCCCGCCTCCTGCATTTCTCCGGTCCCTGCCCCCGTCCCTTCCCTCCAATCAGCAGGGAGGGAAGGGATGCAGGCGGAGACTGGAGTTCTGCAGGAGGCGAGGAGAGCAGCAGACTGACACTATAGAGATAAACACAGCCAGCTCTGACAAGCTGTTTGTCAGCAGCGTGGCTGTGATTTATGGAGGGATTGCAGAGTGCAGGAGGACCTTAGGGGGGTTTGGGATAGCAATAGAGGCTGGGCTGTATAGGCAGATCCAGCCTCTGTATGCAGATAATATTCTTCAAACCCACCTCGGGTTCTCTTTAAGAAGAGAACCCGAGGTGTGTTTAAAGAATGTTATCTGCATACAGAGGCTGGATCTGCCTATACAGCCCAGCCTCTGTTGCTATCCCAAACCCCACTAAGGTCCCCCTGCACTCTGCAATCCCTCATAAATCACAGCCGTGCTGTGAGGCTGTGTTTACATCTGTAGTGTCAGTCTCAGCTGCTCCCCCGCCTCCTGCATTTCTCGGGTCCCTGCCCCCGTCCCTTCCCTCCAATCAGCAGGGAGGGAAGGGATGCAGGCGGAGACTGGAGTTCTGCAGGAGGCGAGGAGAGCAGCAGACTGACACTATAGAGATAAACACAGCCAGCTCTGACAAGCTGTTTGTCAGCAGCGTGGCTGTGATTTATGGAGGGATTGCAGAGTGCAGGAGGACCTTAGGGGGGTTTGGGATAGCAATAGAGGCTGGGCTGTATAGGCAGATCCAGCCTCTGTATGCAGATAATATTCTTCAAACCCACCTCGGGTTCTCTTTAAGAAGAGAACCCGAGGTGTGTTTAAAGAATGTTATCTGCATACAGAGGCTGGATCTGCCTATACAGCCCAGCCTCTGTTGCTATCCCAAACCCCACTAAGGTCCCCCTGCACTCTGCAATCCCTCATAAATCACAGCCGTGCTGTGAGGCTGTGTTTACATCTGTAGTGTCAGTCTCAGCTGCTCCCCCGCCTCCTGCATTTCTCCGGTCCCTGCCCCCGTCCCTTCCCTCCAATCAGCAGGGAGGGAAGGGATGCAGGCGGAGACTGGAGTTCTGCAGGAGGCGAGGAGAGCAGCAGACTGACACTATAGAGATAAACACAGCCAGCTCTGACAAGCTGTTTGTCAGCAGCGTGGCTGTGATTTATGGAGGGATTGCAGAGTGCAGGAGGACCTTAGGGGGGTTTGGGATAGCAATAGAGGCTGGGCTGTATAGGCAGATCCAGCCTCTGTATGCAGATAATATTCTTCAAACCCACCTCGGGTTCTCTTTAAGAAGAGAACCCGAGGTGTGTTTAAAGAATGTTATCTGCATACAGAGGCTGGATCTGCCTATACAGCCCAGCCTCTGTTGCTATCCCAAACCCCACTAAGGTCCCCCTGCACTCTGCAATCCCTCATAAATCACAGCCGTGCTGTGAGGCTGTGTTTACATCTGTAGTGTCAGTCTCAGCTGCTCCCCCGCCTCCTGCATTTCTCCGGTCCCTGCCCCCGTCCCTTCCCTCCAATCAGCAGGGAGGGAAGGGATGCAGGCGGAGACTGGAGTTCTGCAGGAGGCGAGGAGAGCAGCAGACTGACACTATAGAGATAAACACAGCCAGCTCTGACAAGCTGTTTGTCAGCAGCGTGGCTGTGATTTATGGAGGGATTGCAGAGTGCAGGAGGACCTTAGGGGGGTTTGGGATAGCAATAGAGGCTGGGCTGTATAGGCAGATCCAGCCTCTGTATGCAGATAATATTCTTCAAACCCACCTCGGGTTCTCTTTAAGAAGAGAACCCGAGGTGTGTTTAAAGAATGTTATCTGCATACAGAGGCTGGATCTGCCTATACAGCCCAGCCTCTGTTGCTATCCCAAACCCCACTAAGGTCCCCCTGCACTCTGCAATCCCTCATAAATCACAGCCGTGCTGTGAGGCTGTGTTTACATCTGTAGTGTCAGTC
Source organism: Hyperolius riggenbachi (assembly GCF_040937935.1). Lineage (NCBI taxonomy): Eukaryota > Metazoa > Chordata > Amphibia > Anura > Hyperoliidae > Hyperolius > Hyperolius riggenbachi. The sequence continues at coordinate 199,617,403 of NC_090649.1, forward strand.
TCAGCTGCTCCCCCGCCTCCTGCATTTCTCCGGTCCCTGCCCCCGTCCCTTCCCTCCAATCAGCAGGGAGGGAAGGGATGCAGGCGGAGACTGGAGTTCTGCAGGAGGCGAGGAGAGCAGCAGACTGACACTATAGAGATAAACACAGCCAGCTCTGACAAGCTGTTTGTCAGCAGCGTGGCTGTGATTTATGGAGGGATTGCAGAGTGCAGGGGGACCTTAGGGGGGTTTGGGATAGCAATAGAGGCTGGGCTGTATAGGCAGATCCAGCCTCTGTATGCAGATAATAATCTTCAAACCCACCTCGGGTTCTCTTTAAGAGGTTAAATACACTTGTTGATGCTGATATGTAAAAGGTAAACCAGTTCTTACACATTTTTATTTAAATGTTCACTACATTGCTTAATGCAGACTTCTTGGAACAGCTGCCTTTTTCATTTTTAACGCAGGCTGGAAAGTCCTGCTGAGATTTACAGTTTCACTAGACAACAAGACATACAGATGGAAAGTGTTTTGCCTAGGCTGTCAATATCCATTAGTGTGAATGGATTGTGGCTACACATTGCATACTAATCGGTAGTTAGAGAGGTCAAAATGTCATCTCATTAACCTTGTTTGAAAATAAATTAGTGACATGTGGTTATGACATTCTGCACCTGAATGAAATTTGATCACATTTTCATAACACAAGGGAGTATATGAAAGTTAAAAATACTCCATGCAGCTTTACTGATGTACATGAACCGCACATTCCAGTATAGCACCATGCTGAATGGTCATGTTAATGTACAGATATACAGACACTGGGCTCAGCCTGTGGTAAGTAGCTGTTCAGAGTCAATTAGCAACATTTGTTAAATTCTAAACAAATGTTGTTTAACCACTTTGCCCACACGTGTACGAATTTCTCCGTCCCTTTTTCCATCCTTTCACCCTCAGGGTCGGAGAAATCCGTACTTTCCGCGCTCGTAAACACACCACCGGCCGCTCACCCGGAAATCAATGAACGGGAAAATCCATTCCCGTTCGTTGATCTAAGCCCCGCAATGATCCGCTGCTTCTCCGCTAAGCAGCGCGATCATTGTGAAAAAAAAAACGTTCTCAGCCTCCTAGTACTTCCTGCAAGCGTCCGGAAGGACGCTTGCAGGTTGCATTAAACAAAAAGTTACTGTTGCTATCTTGTGGCCAAATAGTAAAACTATACCCTAAAGTATTTTTTACATACAAATACATTAGTTTTACACAAAAAATTTACTTACCTCCCACACAACCCCAATTTTTTTTTTTTTTGTAATTAAAAAAAAAAAATACAATTAAAAAAATACATAAATAGTTACCTTAGGGACTGAACTTTTTAAATATTTATGTCAAGAGGGTATAACACTGTTACTTTATACACTATGGGCTTGTAATTAGGGATGGACGCAAAACTGAAAAAATGCACCTTTATTTCCAATTAAAGTATTGGTGCCAAACATTGTGATAGGGACATAATTTAAACGGTTTTATAACCGGGACAAATGGGCAAATACATTTCATGGGTTTTAATTACAGTAGCATGCCTTATTTGAAAACTATAAAGGCCGAAAACTGTAAAATAATTTTTTTCCCACATTTTTTCCTATTTTCCCATTAAAACACATTTAGAATAAAATAATTCTTGGCATAATGTCCCACCTAAAGAAAGCCTAATTGTTGGCGAAAAAAACCAAGATATAGTTCATTTCAATGTGATAAGTAATGATAAAGTTATAGACGAATGAATGGAAGGAGCGCTGAAAGGTGAGAATTGCTCTGGTGGTCAAGGGGTAAAACCCCTCGGTTGGGAAGTGGTTAAGGATCTTGAAAACATTGAACCTGAACCGAGTAAAAATATTTAAAATAAATACATGATGCACCTGCAAATGAATATTATATACTTACCTCACCGTCAGTTCCTCTCAGAAGCTTACAATTTTCTTCTAACAATGTTTTCTTCCAGTTCTGCCAAGATTTTGTCAGAACTGAAATATAACAGTTTCTGTCAGTTATATATCAGTTGCTGTTAGTTATAACTGAAAGGACAACTGATGTGCAAGGTAATGTCCATGTTTCTCTATGGCTCAAGTGGGCTATATTACAGTTTAACAGTGTGCTGACCCAGAAGTTTTTACAGGGTCATTGCCATTTTTAAAATGGAGGATGAAGAATTCCATTGCTTACAGCAGACAAGCAGGACATGGGAGAGGAAAAAGAAGACTGATAAGCAGACTATGCAGAAGGCAAGTATGATGTGTATATGTTTATTTTGGTTTAAGTGATATTCCACTTTTGTTGATAAAAATTATCTTTTGTGGTCACTTTGGGTGACAGTTTACCCTCAATTACTGTGTAGTTGTACTGCTGGTCTCCCCGAGCAACATATACTGACCTATGCAGAGGGTCGCAAAAGATGAGCAGTTGCCATCTGACTATAGTTGGCAATCACAGAAGAGGTACCACCAATGTTAGGGAACACCTGTACACGTGCTTAATTGTCATCTAACATGTGTATGTAGCATAAGCAGGAATATGGATGTGGAAATAATCTTGGCACGTATTCCATAAACTTCAACAAGTCATTTGACCGCTCACACAGCACACATTTACTCCACGGAGTGGAAAGAAGACAGCATTTTGGTTCAGACAGTATTGCAGTTTTTTCTTCAGATAAAGGCTGTTATAACTAGTATCTGAGGAAAGTGCAGAGAGTGCCCTAGCCAGTCACACAGTGTATGACTGGGAGATGGGCATTTCAGGGTGGATTTTTGCTCACCATGAATTGCCTGATCCAGCTCGTATTCTGGGTAGGCTGAACTGATCCACTTATTTAATCATGAGTAATGAATTAAAAATACCAGCATGTAATCTTTTGTGTTCTTACAAAGCACTTGTCTAGTGCTTGACAAAGGTGGCACTGCATATTTAAGGTGTATGTCTTAAATAACATGCCGGATCCTGCAACAAACTGACTAATGCCACAGTTACTTCAACAACAGGATGGCAGCACATCTCTACAGACCATCTGACACAATTTTGTCATTTTCCAGCCAACTCAGTGATAGAACAATTGCTTATTAGCCTGTATGTTTTGTGCTTTTTAGCACAAGCAATGGCATTTTAAAAATATTTACAAGGAAAGAAGAAGAAAACAAAAAGTCCCTGCTTTCTGTGATTTCACTGCAGAGAAGCATTTAACTTTAAAGCAGGTAATTTGGACGCCGCAGGCAATGGAGAAGCTTGGGCACTATCATGGGTGCCCATGTTAATAGTCACAATTAGCAGCTATAACTGGAAATTTGAGTGCCCAATAAAATGGGTGCCATCCTGTGCCCAAATTCCCACGAAGCAAGGAAATACTCAAAAGAAGTTAGGCATCACTTTAAGGCCCTGTTCACACTTGTAAACGCAAATTATTTTTTGCATTACTTTATATGGGGATTTTTCAGCAATTGCATTTTGCGATTCTCATTCTAGTGAATGAGAATCGTGATGCAATCGCCGGGAAAATGCTGCATGCAGTGCATTTGCGATCGGCGATAATTGCAAACGTGCTGCAATCGCTGCAGTGAGATCAATCACATGGTATTACTTGTGCAGCACTTGTGCAGCAGCACTTTGCTGATTGCTGGCAATCAGTAAAGCGCAAATCGCGGGCAAAAAGTGAGTGTGAATGGGTCTTTATACCCACTTTTTAGGATTTTTCAATTGGTAAAAGACCACTACCATAAGAACTTGTGAAACAAAAAATCTATATGATCTATACATAGATACCAGCTGGTCTCCCCTCCCGCGGCACACTGTTCCGTGATAGTGGTCCTTTAAAGAACAAGCGACACCCATGCTAACCTAGAAATAAAAAACACATATATAAGTAGATAAATACTAGTTCTACTTACATAACAGATGTATTGTGCTATCCACGTAATGATTCCTGGGAATTTTATAAAGGAAAAGCAGAAAATCCTATTCTAGGCTTCCCTCACCTTTGGGGCTCCCCCTCTCTCTCGCTCCCTCCTTTAGAGATTAGCTGTGCGGGCGGCAGCAGCGGGACACGTACGCTATTACCAGGCGCGTGCGAGTGTCTCTCTCTCTGTGCGCCGCTGCTCTGGTCTGCACTAAACCAGCGCAGCGGCGCACAGATACAGAGAGTCACTCGCGCTGGAGGATAGAGTAAGTGTCCCGCTGCTGCCGCCCGCACCACTGAACCTGGGGGGTCCCTGTCACTACTTAACCTGGGGGGCTCTGTCACTACCTAACCTGGGGGTCCCTGTCACTTTCTAACCTTGGGGTCCCTGTCACTAACTAAACTGGGGGCCACTGTCACTACCTAACCTAGGGGGTCCCTGTCACTACCTAACCTGGGGGGTCCCTGTCACTACCTAACCTGGAGGGTCCCTGTCACTAACTAAACTGGGGGTCACTGTCACTACCTTACCTGGGGGGCTCTGTCACTACCTAACCTGGGGTGCTCCTGTCACTACATACACAGGGGGGTCCCTGTCACTACCTGACCTGGGGGGCACCTGTCACTACCTAACCTGGGGGGCTCTGTCACTACCTAACCTGCAGGATCCCTGTCACTAACTAAACTAGGGGCTCCTCTCACTACATACACTGGGGGGTCCATGTCACTACCTGAACTGGGGGGCACCTGTCACCACATACACTGGGGGGCTGTAATGATCTGCTCTGCTATCTGCACAGGCAGGCAGCTTTTTGACCATTTTTCAGGTCTGCATGCTGCAGGTCCCTGGAAAGGAGACCTGTTTTCACTCTGCAAGTTTCAGACTTGCTTTTCTGGTGAGGGATTTGCATTCACTCATCTGGTTATTGATAGCTCTGCCTCTTTTGAAGGCTTGCAGTATAAATGCCATTTCCTCCCAGAATTCCCTGCTGGTCATAAAGGTTTGGTTCTGCTGGACTTACCTTGAGTTTCAGCCCCTGTGCTGATTGTTTGCTAATATTGTTTTAGAGTAGTTATCCTTGGGAGTGCACTAGCATTCATTCTAGTGCAGTCAGATTGTTAATTATCTGTATGGCCTGGTTCTGTCTTGTCTTATCTGTTGTGATTGCACTTTCTCCAACGGCAGCTGATAGTGAATCGCTCTGTTTGTTTGGATCGCATTCGCCCTAGCGGTAGAGGCGGTGGATCTCCCTTGTCTGACTCTTGGAGTATAACCTTAGCTGCGGTTGCTACTGGTTACTCCTTCTGTTTGTCTTGTCTAGCACGAACGCTTGCTATTGTCTGGGGTGAGGCAACCGATTAGCAAGCGTTCACTTTATTTGTCGTCCTTTTCTGTGTTCAATAGTTAGCTAGGGTTGGTACGCTTTGTCGCTGTTGCGCTTAACGTGCCGCGACTGTGCCTTGAACGCGCTTTGTCGCTATTGCGCTTAACGTGTGGTAATCTCGTTTAGCTAGCCCTGTCAGTTCCTTTGTGTTGGATTGCAGTTTTTTAATTGGTTCTGTCTTTATTTATTCTATGATCTGTCTTTACTCAGTCTTGTGTCTCTATTAGCAATCGCTATTCTTGTGATTGCTTTCTCACTTTGGTCTTCGCTGTTGTATGTCAACCGTCACCGGGTGGCGACTAGATTGGTGGACATACATACATTCTGTCTCTGTGCTCACTCTCTAGAGCGAGGCTATCTTGCCCTGTATTGCTTAACTTCGTACAATCTCCATCTAGCATCTGTGGCTGTGCAGAGGGTTTATTCCTCTGCACTCCACAGCTCTATCTGCCGGTTGAAATTCCTCTCTACAGGTGCATTTGCACCAAAGCTGAGTTCCCTTATCTAAACGCTTGTGGAGGGTTTCCGCAGTGTCAGCGCACATGCTGTGCGCTGACTACGGAGATAATTCCACATTCGTTAAAGTATGACCAGCCCTACTGAAATTCCCAGTATAGAGGGAATTTCCGATTTGTACGAATTTGTCGAATATGGTTCTTGTACCTTTAAGAGGTTTAAAAAACTAGACTCTGAAACTAAAGAGGACTTTCTTTCTGAATGTGTAAGACTTTTTCTTAACCCTGCATTTTAAATCACTGATTCGTCCACGTGGGCTCTCCAAATAGCTTATGTTCTATTGCAAGGAGATCTGTTTCAGTGGGCTTATGAGATTTTGAAAAGCAATTCTTGGAATGATACGCCTTATCAGTTTCTTACATTTATTTTTTCTCACTGGTTTAAACTGCCTTCCTTACCCCCTATGCTTGATGGGTATGTACCTGCAAATCAATCAGCTGTTCTATCCATTCCATGCAAAACCATTCAGTGTGATAATGAATGCAGTAACAGCTCCCTTGCATCTAGACAGCAGCCACTTAAAGCGGCTAAGACTAAAAGGAGAAAGTCTAGGAAGGCTTTCTAGCTGAAAGATCCGTTGCCCATAGCAACTACAAATAAAAAAATTGTTTCTGTAAAGTCTGAAATTTGGAACACAGTTGAATGTGATAAATCCAGAGAAACTTCTCAGTCTCAGGTTTTATTACCCCAAGCAAAAGCATACGTGGATCCTATGATAGACAGAATTATTCAGTATATTAAAGGAGTAAGAAAATCTATGCATGTTCCTGATCCCAACCCGTATGAGTGTTACCTTGATACAGGGTTGTTTGAGCCTCCATTTGCTCCATGGGAGATTGGGGCTTTGATTGAAGAGTTCGATATTGATGGGAAGGCGTTTTGCGATTTTTACATTGCAGAAAGCGAAGAGATTCTAAATACTTGTATTGTTGGGGAGCCTCATGATTGCTGAATGTGTCTTGTTGGGGGCCTCATGATTTGTTGAGGGCCTCAATATTGCTGAATTTGTCTTGTTGTGGGCCTCATGACTGCTGAATTTGTCTTGTTGGGGTCTCGTGATTGCTGAATTTGTCTTGATGGTTGGCCTCATGATTGCTGAATTTGTCTTGTTGGGGGTCACATGATTGCTAACTGCAAGACTATGAAAAAAGCTGAATCATCATCATATGAGACAATAGCATTAAAGCTACTTTTTTAGCTTTTTAAAACAGAAAATAAAACTGGGAGGTTCTAAAAAAAATGAATACATTTTTTCAGGAGTAGGATGGATGAAATTGTTTATCTTCACAGTTTACTTGGATTTTCCATAATGTTCATGTGCGAGTTAAAGAGAGTCTGAAACGAGAATAACTCTCGCTTCAGACCTCATAGATAGCAGGGGCATGTGTGCCCCTGCTAAAACGCCGCTATCCCGTGGCTTAACGGGGGTCCCTTCACCCCCAAATCCCCTCCATACAGCGGGGGAGCGCTTCCGCATTGGGGCAGGGCTAACCGCCGCAGCCCTGCCTCACGTGTGTCTATCAGACGCGTACCTCCGCCTCTCCCCCGCCCCTCTCAGTCTTCCTTCACTGAGAGGGGCGGGGGAGAGGCGGCGATGCGCGTCTGATAGACGCGACTAGAGGCAGGGCTGCAGCCGTTAGCCCTGCCTCCAGGAAAAGAAGATTTACGACTAAGGTTTGCGGGGGTGGGTTTGGGGGTGAAGGGACCCCCGTTTAGCCGCGGGATAGCGGCGTTTTAGCAGGGGCACACATGCACCTGCTAACTATGAGCTCTGAAGCGAGATTTATTCTCGCTTCAGAGTCTCTTTAAAATGTTTGTATTTAGTTTAAATTGCTGTTGGCACTTTGCGATAGATAAGTGACTTTTGATTGCAGTTTGGGCACTCGACCTCCACCACTGTCCTAAGCGAATGCCCCACCATTGCTAAGTTCATGTAAATTTGTCTCCACCCGTGACCACACCCACATTCTGGTCCATGACCACACCCATTTTTTGGGGTGCCGAAAAATGGGTGCAGCTGATAACTTTTGATGGACAAAATATTAAAAATGTAAAAAAAACTGTGGTTTGATAACATTATACTGTATCTCTAAATGACTTCACTAGCATTACATGTACATTGCATATACACATTATTGACATTTTATAAGGAAAGTGGGATGTCACTTAAATAGTATAGTCTACACAGTTTTCCACCAACTTTATACATTTTATTGTATTTACTGCATGTATATTGAATGATTTGCCTCCTTGCAGACCTAAGTGCACTCACCTTCAGAACAGCCTCAATCTAGGTGGAGTGACAGATCACAACTTAGGCCTTGAATCCATGGTCCTTAAATATAACCACGATGTCTCAGCCGCTTTTGACGCCATAGCTCCCTTAAAGATTAAACGTTCCGCACCATTACATCACGCTCGCTGGTTGACAACTCTATAAAGGAACTAAAGAAACAGGGACGCAGACTGGAACGAAGGTGGCGCAAACATCAGTCTCCTGAGGACAAACTTTCCCTAATTGCTCACCTGAAAAAATATCAAACGATGATTAACAAAAAGAAGTCCTTATTCCTGTCTCACGAAATTGCAAATGCAGCCAACAGACCTACCCAACTCTTCCGCACGGTTGACAGTCTCTGCAATCCATCTTGCAGGAAATCCAGCATCAGACCTTCACAGGAACTGTGCGAGAAATTTGCCTACTTCTTCTCAGACAAAGTCTCCTCCATACGATCTGCCATTCAATTCACAGCCCCAGAAACCCATGCAGAGCCATATAACAGGTGCAAAAATAGCCTACCACCATGGTCTGATTTTAAGGTAATCACTGGAAAAGACATCTTGGATAGCCTCTCAAACCTTCGCCAGACTACCTGCGATCTGGACCCTGGCCCCACTAAGTTCATGTTGAAATGCCCTGAACTATTTACACCGGCATTCCACAAAATAGTCAACGGCTCCTTACAAGAAGGGTGGTTTCCCTCTACTCTGAAAGAAGCAATCGTCAGGCCTCTACTCAAGAAACCATCCTTAGACCCAGATGCTCTAAACAGCTACAGACCTGTCTTAAACCTCCCCTTTCTGGGAAAAGTTATTGAAAAGGCTGTCTACCTCCAACTTGAAGCCAGGCTCTCCAGAAACAACATCCTTGACCCTCTTCAATCTGGCTTCAGGAAATATCACAGCTGTGAAACAGCCCTCACCCAGATTTGCAATGATCTGCTCATTGCAAGAGACAAGGGTCAATGTTCCATCCTGATTTTGCTCGACCTCTCAGCGGCTTTTGACACAGTCGATGATGAAACCTTGCTCAACAGGCTACAAGAGTACTGTGGCATAGATGGCATTGTTCTCCGGTGGTTCAACTCCTTCCTGGCTGACAGAACACAAAGGGTAGCCTTAGGGCCCATACTCTCCAACCCTGTACCACTAAAATACGGTGTACCTCAGGGCGCAATATTATCCGCTTTACTGTTCACCATATACATGCTGCCACTTGGAGAAATCATACAAAAACATGGCCTGACATATCATTGCTATGCTGATGACACCCAGCTATATTTGTCATTCAAACCTAACGTCACAGACCCTACTCCACAAATAAACGCATGCTTAGCTGAGCTTCAGGAGTGGATGAATAATAATTGGCTAAAACTTAATGCTGACAAAACTGAGGTTCTTGTTATCGAGGGCCAGGGCTCAACAGCAAAGCAGCCCAAGTCTCAACCAACACCGCTAAGGATAGGGAGCTCAGACCTGAACAACTCAGACTGTGTGCGCAGCCTGGGAGTACTGATTGATGGGAAATTAAGCTTCAGGAATCAAATCTCAGCTGTTGTGAAACATTCCTTCTTTCACCTAAGGAATATTGCAAGGATTAAACACCTATTTCCTTCAGAGGATCTTCCAACCCTAGTTCATGCCTTCGTCACATCAAGGTTAGACTACTGCAACGTCCTCTACACAGGCCTGCATAAGAAAGACTTACGCCGCCTGCAATTAGTACAGAATGCCGCCGCAAGGCTGTTAACGAGCCAACCCCGCCATTGCCACATAACACCAACCCTGAGCTCACTCCACTGGCTACCGATAAAATGGAGAATTCTGTTTAAGTTTGGCTTACTGACATTCAAATCCTTGCACAATCTGGGCCCTGGATACCTGAAGGACTTGTTGCAACTACATCACACCCCCCACAATCTTAGAAGGACGTAACACCTTGGTCACCCCCAGAGTCCACCTCAAAACCTTTGGAGACAGAGCCTTTTGTCATGCTGCCCCTACACTTTGGAACACACTGCCACACCCAATCAGGACAGCTCCATCCCTGGAAGCATTTAAGTCTAAATTGAAAACCTACCTCTTCAGTCTGGCATTCATGAACATCTGACTATCTCCTCTGTAACACAACCCAGCCTGCTACCCTGTATTAATCTGAGACACAGCTATGTGCTTTGAGTCCTATGGGAGAAAAGCGCTTTACAAATGTTATTGTATTGTATTATTGTATTGTATACTATCCTCTGTTAGGGCAGCAATGAGTTCTGGTTTATTACTGAAACTTTAGAAACAGTTTTTCTTCATTGTTTTGGAGACCTTCTGATGGTCCATACAGACATTTCTTAAGGCTCCTTTCACACTATACATGTTGCTGTGTTCATCCTGAAATATAGGATCACAACGCAACAGTAATATAAATTCACATTATAGCCTACCGCTGTGAGGTAACCCTTACATTGCAGCATACAGTCCATAGACTCTATGCCTTTATTGCATGCATTGCCCAGAAATGCACGGCAAGCATTACATTGTTCAGTTGCGACTGCACCACAAAACTACCAGTGCGAAATGCCCCATTGAAATATAATTGCAGTGTGTTTCAAATTATATTGTCCATTGTGCTGTGACACAACAGACATTGGCCTTGATTCACAAAGCCATGCTAACTCATTGCATGGTCGTGCTATGCTTCGCGCCCATTTGACAGCGCATAAAACTTTACGTGCGCTATAAGAAACGTTTGTGCGCATTCACACGGCACAATGCACGCAAAAGTATGCATTGCGAACGCGAGCAAACATTTTTTATAGTGCTTGTAAAGTTTTGTGCATGGTAAAACGGGCGCAAAGCACAGCGTGGGCCGTGCTATGAGTTAGCATGGCTCTGTGAATCAAGACCATAGTGTGAAAGAAGCCTTAAAGTTTTTGACCTTGAAGAATGCTTTTGGTAATGTTTCTTACCATATGGCTACTACACTTTTACTAGGTTTAACACACACACACACTTGAAATGCAGCACATAAAATGCCCTACATATGAACTGCCTCAAAGGTGACAGTCCCCAACATAAGAAATGCAGCAAATGTCACCTCTCATAAGATATGCAGCAAATGTTACCTCACATATGAAATACAGTAAATGTTACCCCTTACACATGATGAAATTAAGTCAACATTGCCCCCCCCCACACACACACACACTCATCTGAAATGCAGCAAATGTTATCTACCCACATATGGGGCTTGATTCACAAAAGAGTGGTAACTGTTAGCACGGGCGTTTTCGCGCGAATTTTCGCATTGCGCGCGGTCGTGAATTTTCCCGCGAAAACGATATCGATTTCGCGGTAAAATTCACGTTTAAGCGCGAAAACGTTATCGTTTCGCGCGAAAATTCGCGATCGCACGCAATGCAAAAATTCACGCGAAAACGCCCGTGCTAACAGTTAGCACTCTTTTGTGAATCAAGCCCATGGACTGCAGTAAACGTTACCTCCTACACATGAAATGCAGCAAACATCACCTCACCTATGAAATCCAGCAAATGTCCTGTCTGAGAATGTATCTCAATCCTCCTTGTCTGCTTTGTGGCTACTTGTTGGTCTGGTGCAGGCAGCAAGGGTTCCCTTGCTCAGCACATCACCACTGCAACCCGGAGTGTGCTGGGCATGTGTAATCTGAAGGCTCCAGATCGGTGTGTGTGTGTGTGTGGGGGGGGGGGTCCGGAGGGATAATGGCACAGACAGAGCCAACCAATAAAGGGAGAAGCATGACCTTTCATTTCAGGTAATGTCCTTACTCCTGCACTCTTTGCCTTACACAGCGGCACATGCATCTCAGAGCACTGGCGTGGCTGGCCCTGATTGCTTTACGGGGAGGTGGCTGTTTCGGCTCCATGGAAATGGGTGCTGGCATTTGGGAGAGAATTGGTGCACTATAATGAGCACTTATAATCAGGGTAGAGTAAAAAGGTATCTGGAGCAAAAGTCCCAAATCCCTTGCCCTAACAATGCACCTGGCACTGAATTTACTCAGTCAATGCTGCTATAGCTGCAAAATACATTGTGGTCTATGGCGGCCCTAATTAAATTGCTTTGTGAATAGCATTTTACTGCAAGGTATATTGCACACATCACATTCTGAGTAACTAATAGCAGTCAGAGAATCTATGTAACACAGAAGGGAAACTTTCTGTACAAGGTTGTCACACTTTATATTGGAGCTTGCTACAAAAGCCCATCAAGTTTAATCCTTGAAGCCAGAGTGACAGTACTAAATGGTAGATAGGAGTAGATCTATTTCCTGCAGAAGGTCAGTGGATTTGGTTACAGTCAATTAAATCATCCCCAAGTTTTATTTAAACCTAATTAACTTCTGAAGGCCTATTCCCTGATTTCCAGGAATGCACAGCACTTAGATGTGCCCTTTCATGAATATATTGTGCTTAGTGCCAGTCTATGCCCACCCCTTGATGGATAGTTCATTCTCATTAGTCTGCAAGGAGCACCATGCCTGGCAACTTTAGCTGTGCGTTAACACAGTATTATTCTCAGACATCATCATGATACTTTGCAGGAAAAATGCAGAATACATATTTGTATCCATTAAATATCTGTTGTCGAGCAAGCAACACAGGTAGAAAACATGATTGGCCTATTTAATTATTAGTTTACAGAACTGATTCTGTAAACTAATAAAAACCGTCTTTTGTAATTCAGGGGGGAAAATATGTGTTTTTACTACTGACGTTAGAATCTATTGTGCATGTACACTTTTGCAATCAGACGTGCAGGTAAAAGCTATGCATCTTTAGAATAATAAAGAAATTTATGAAACAAGGGCCTCAATTCACTAAGGGCAGTTCACTAAAATAATTTAGGTCGGTAAAATACCGCATTCAGTGTTTTACACTCTTTTTTTTCCAAATTCACTAAGATTTCCTGCATGTGGTAGAAGTTTGGTAATTTACCGAACAAACTGTAACGATTGGTGTCAGCAAGAACAGATTTTCTGATTATTGGTGATCTGCAGTATCACAAATGATACAGATGTTATACCTGATTATGTGGTGATCTGCAGAATCACCAATAATACAAGTATAGCAAGACACAGGACACACAGGTGTAAGATGGTGTTTTGGTGCAACAGTAATTATTAATGGAGATACCCACTATCCCAGAGGGGCTGGTAGAAGGGGATATCTCTGAGGAACACAGTAATCAGTACTCCAGCAGACTGGAGACACAGAGCAATAGTGATAGTTTCACCCGAGGAGTGGGTGATGCACAGTGAGACAATGTAGAGTGATCACTCGAGGAGCGAGTGATTCAGACTGTACTGCAGCAGGTGATTCCCTGAGGGGCAGGCAATCCCGACAGTGCTGCATTAGCTAGTCACCTGAGAAGCAGGTGATTAAGACTGTACTGCAGCTATCTACCTGAGGAGCAGGTAATAACTAAACTGAGAGTCCCTCACCAGGACTAATCTCCCTGGTGAGGGCAGAAGAGTCAGACAAGCAGGTTTGGCAACACACGGACAGATACGGTACAGAGACAGGAAGCAAAATCAGAGTAGTAGTTCAGGCAGAGTCAGCAACTTATATCAGATAGGCAAAGGTACCGAATCAGAGAGCAGAAGGATAGTCAAACTAGCAGAAGGTCATAACAAATAATACAATTCAATTAGTACTTTAAGCTATCAACAGAATCTGACAGCTCCAGCTGGTTCTAGCACACTTTGGGATCTGACTAGGTCTGAGTGCTAACACATACCATATGCAACAGCAGACACGGAACAAGTGAAAGTCAGGTCCTATATATACTAAACGCGCTCTATAGCGCCGCCCCCGTCACTCAGCCAATCCAGAGCATAGCTGGAGTCAGCTGACCGAGTGATCAGCTGACTCCCCTTCTAGATGCATAAAGGTCCTTTCGCTCAGTGTGCGCGCGCGCGTAGCCCTTAGTCTATGAGCAATAGAAGGACCAGGCAAAGCACCAGCATGTAACTGTGCGGTGGAAACCGCCGGCTGTGACGCGGAGATAGCCGCCATGCCTCTTGCTGTTGCGGCAATATCTCCGCTATCCATTACACAAACATGCTTCAATTCTCTAAGCCGTGCTCGGTAAGTCTCACATACCAGCTGTGGAGGAGGTCAGACAGCAAGCTGTGACTCTTTGTGCATGAGTTGGGGGTTTCTGTCTCCTGCATCCACGGTATCCCTTAGATGTGCTGCGGTCACCAGGGGGAGCTCTTCTGTATAAGAGCATACATCTAAAGGGATGCAGAAAAGCTTTTTAAAAGTATCCTTCTACTGCTCTGCCGGACTGGAGTCCCGCCTCCCAGGGACCAACATCAGGAGAGAAGCAGCTCCCCTACTTATTCACATAGACTTATCTCTAACTGTTTAAGCTCTGAGCCTTCAGTTTTCATCTTATAAGCTCATTGGCCTTAATTCACTAAGCATTACTGCATTCTGTAATGCAGAAAACTGCAGATTTTACTGCTTACCTTGCCAAATGCCAAATTTACTACACCTATAACCCCACTGAAAAATTACCAACTAGTGAAGTAAATTACCGACTTGTGTGGAAAACACCCCAAGAAATGTCAAGAAATTGCAATTCACAAAGATTTAACACATTCGGTTATTTAAGCAAAGGTGTTCCGTATTTACCTCCAGCTCTGACCAGCCGATAACTCACACTCTCCCTGCGGTAAGCTATTGACAAAAAGCACCACCTCTGGGGATACATGCACCACGTTTTGAGAGCCCGAATTCCACAATACTGAAATGTGTCCACTTGAAGCTGTTATTTATATTTTTAGATGTACGTGGTCACTGCAAACATCTTCATTGGAATCACAATCAGCAATAAACGCCTGAAGGCTTTAATGTCACGTTTTCATACTACTGAAATTTTTTTTTTATTACAATCTTTATTGTATTAAAAACAACAACAACAAAAAAAAAACTTGACTACCATTTTCAATGTGTTACTCTGGGCTTAGCTTTGCTGAAGCTGAACTTTCGCTTTATAAAATTATCACGGGGGGATTGTTGTGGAAACTCTGTTTGAAGTAAGGGCTATGTTATGCAAGACTTCTTCTGGATCCATTGGATGGCCTAAATTATTTTTAAAGATCATTTTTCTATGGGACGAAAAAATTGAATTCCAAATTCTGCCTGTGTTTGGTGAACCACTGAATTATGGGATAGTCTTTTTGGAACTCGAGGGTGTGCTAAACACCAACATTACCCATGCCTTATTATTAGAAGTGATCTAAGAGATACTAATAATTCCAGCTTGCATGCACATTTAATGCAAATTGTGTACAGCTCAAAATACAGTCAAATGCAATTCCTGATAATTTTGATTGGCCCATTTCTAAGCTGCATACTTTTTACACCCAAGCTGGAGTGATGGAGTGCTGCTGTGACGGGGGGTTCTCAGGGATATATTTATTTTCGAAAGCACTTAGTGAATGGCAGTTGCTCTGTCCAACTGCCAAAAAACTGTGTAGCGAGCAGGGAAGCTGGCCAGCATCATTATTTAAATCCTTTTTAGGGAATATCTTTATAAAGAATAAAAGCCTTGCAGAGAATCCCTTATGAAGAGATGGACTAATCCAAAACCTGTCACTTCTGTCTACAACCTACTGTAAGTGACAGCAACATAGGAGAAAAGTAATTTATGGCTCATTTTACTCTGGAAAAATGTACTTCTTATTTGTATATGTTTGCACATATTTTAAATTTTACAGTTTTTCGCTGTAGTGCCCCTTTAATGGGCCTCATGCAATCTTTTTGCAGGGGGCCCCATACATGGTAGTTATGTCCCTGGGGCGGCGCTCAGCAACGTGGGGCTTTACATAAGTGAAGGAAGCTTCAATAGGATCCTGAGGCTTCCCTTTCTTAAGGTATGTATCAGATTTTGATCCCAAGCTTTGGCTTGGGGTTACTTTAAATATAGAAAGAGTAATCCAGTTTTGATAACTTTAAGGTGGCCATTAACTATACAACAGGCGATCGATCATTCCTGATCGCCAAGTTAATCGATTGGAAACGATCGGTTGTGCCCAGTGATGATCACCGGATGAAATCCGAATAGGTTTTATTCAGATTTCACCCAGGTAATTAAAGCACCTGTGCGGGAGGGGGGGGGGGTGGGTTAATCTTACCCATCAGACTTCTTCTTTGATCCACCCCACATCGCTACCCATGATGTGTTCCAAGCGCGTCACATGACTACAAACACTTCCTCCTTCAACCCGGAAGGAGGAAGTGTTTGTAATCACGTGACCGCGGCTTGGAAAGCATCGTGGGAGGCACCGAGGGAGGGATCAAAGAAGACGTTCGATAGGTAAGATTAACCTCCCCTCGCCCACCCGCACAGGTGATTTAATTACCTGGATGAAATCCGTATAAACCAAAATCCGTTTTCTTTGAGCATCCCTGGTTGTGCCCACTAACAGAAGAATACCCGCTAACCAATTTGATTCCTGGTGTCTAATCTCCTCCTCATTCCACCAACTTCTCCTCCCCCCCCTCCTTCCTTTGCAGACAATAACATGGAAACGGTGCTGGAGAAGTAGTCATGTAGAAGTAGTCATATAGTTACTAAGTCTTCATCAGGCTGGGACGTGCTACAGAGTATTGGGCATGGTAGCAATGGGAATATTGTTGGCACAGGTGAGATGGTGATTATTATTATCCCAGTGCTACTTTTTATGATGATCTCGGCAGGGTGGGGGGAACCGGTACACTAGGGATGATTGAAATTGTCGCTGCTGAGTGTTGTTGAACTGCTGACTGCTGCATGAAATTTCAGCTAATCAGTTTTGCAAGCTTATATTGAAGTCAATCACACCGGCTCCTGTGGTTAATAGCAAATCCCCCATACATGCTAAGGTATAGAAGGGAAAATAGAGGGAACAAGTGAAAAAAAAATGATCAAACATACCTTGCTGTTTTGATAAAATTGATTTTAAGTTATGATAGGAAAAAGTTTTTTAAAGGACACTTAAAGTGAAAGTATAATGGAGGCCGCCATATTTATTTCCTTTTAAACAATACCGGTTGCCTGGCGTCCTGCTGACCTTTCAGGCATCAGTAGTGTCTGAGGGTAGGAACGCACTATAATTGGGAAAACTGGGAGACCAAAAACCATATCCTTAATGGTGCACCACAGCACCAATAGTATAACCCATGTGTGAACAAGGATATATAGTAGAAAATATTCTTGAAGAGACAAAAAAGTTTCAAGATGATCTTACATTTTAATGTATCATAAAGTTCCTTTGTAAAAACAGAATTCACAAATCTTCAAATGAATTCATCTTTGTAAACAACATCCCATTATTAGATACAGAAAACATATACTGACGTATGCAATTGTTTAGAAAGGTAACAATGTCGACTTGTTTCGGAAAAACCTTCTTCAGGCCTTCACAAATAATTGAAATCTACAGGGCAAAAACATACAGAATGGGCGCCATCTGGGCAAAATCAAGCCAGGAAACACCACTTAGACTACCATTGGACACAGCACACAGCCAAGATGGACCAGGAAAGAGTGTGATAAGGTGTGATATCTTATTTATTTATTTATTGTATTTATAAAGCGCCAACATATTACGCAGCGCTGGACATTATTTTAGGTTACAGACAATATTTAGGGGTGACATACAGCAAAATGACAATCGCTGAATACAAGAAAGACCAGATCATGCAAGGTACAAGGTAATGCCTAGTCACTGGAGGGGAGCATGGAGATTAGGCAAGTTAGGTTCACTCAGATGCATAGCATGGGTTCACAGTAATGGAGGTGCATGATCAGGTAGGACACAAAAGGAGGAGGACCCTGCCAAAAGGCTTACAATCTAGAGGGAGAGGTAAGGACACGAAAGGTAGGGGACCAGAGTTCAGCTGTGGGTTTAGAGCACTTGTGAGGGGTAGTAGGCCAGAGTGAAAAGGTGAGTTTTGAGGGCCTTCTTGAAGATGTTGAAGTAGGGGGCTGCCCTAATGGGTGGAGGTAGGGAGTTCCATAGTGTTATGGCAGCTCTTGAGAAGTCCTGGAGGCGTGCATGGGACTTGGTGATGTGGGGGGGCGGTTAGGCGAAGTTCATTGGAAGAACGGAGTAAGCGGCTAGGTGTGTACCTCTGAGTAAGATCGGAAATGTAGGTTGGACAGGTTTTGTGGACAGATTTGTAGGTCAGACAAAGTATCTTGAATCTGATTCTGGACTGGATAGAAAGCCAGTGGAGGGATTCAAGGAGGGGATCCGCCGTGGTGGAGCGATGGGAGCAGTGGATAATTCTGGCTGCCGCATTCATGATGGACTGCAGTGGGGCTGTTCGGGTCATAGAGAGTTATTTGTTACTTTAAAAAAAGGACTATTGAAGCTAATGCAATCTCAAAAATACAGAAAAAAAACTTTCTGAAAAAGCTTTATTGACACATATAGAAAAAACATAAAAACATTATTCTTCAGTATAGAGGTGATAGGTCCTGAAAACACATTGAATTAGTTTGGATCAACCAGCGGTTGTAGCTTTACGGGTATTTAACTTCAAGGCTTTTTCAGAATTTTTTTTTCTGTATTTTTGAGATTGCATTAGCTTCAATAGTCCTTTTTTTAAAGTAACAAATAAGTCTTGTTGGGCAAGGTGGATTGCCCTGAAAGAGGACTGTGTTTTGATCCTTCACGGTATAAAGGATTTTACCCAAAGATAATCTTTATAAACGAGTCATAGAGAGACCAGACAGAAGGGCATTTCAGTAGTCAAGGCGGGAAATTATGAGGGCATGGATGAGGAGTTTGGTGGTGGCAGAGGTCAGGAAAGAGCGAATCTTACAGATGTTACGAAGGTGGAAGTTGCAGGACTTTGTGAGGTTTTGGATGTGGGGAGTGAAGGAGAGTGCAGAGTCCAGGGTGACACTCAGACAGTGGGCTTGAGAGGTGGGGCAAATGGTAGTGTGGTTAACAGGGACATGCACATCTGGGAGGTTCATGGATGGCCGGGCGGGAAGATCATAAATTCCGTTTTGTCTAGATTTAGTTTCAGGAACCTAGCGGACATCCAGGAGGAGATGGCTGATAGGCAGGAGGAGACCTTGTCCATGGTAGTGGTGGATATGTCAGGGGTGTGGAGGTAGATCTGGGTGTCATCTGCATACAGATGATAGTTAAAACCCATGGAGTAGATAAGGTGTGATATCTTTTCATTAGCTGTTAACTATGATAAGGTGTGATATTTGAGTTATCACGGTTTAGTGAATTAAGCCCCTGGTGTGCAGAAAACGCATACAGAAAACCAACAGATGAGCGTGCTCCCAGCCTCAGCTTATTACACTCACTCTGACCATCTCTGATGGAGCAGAACTGGCTCTGCAGACTTTTCCAGCATCACTACAGTACAGAGCACTTGGGGAGGGGTAGAGAAGCTGGAGCCAGGGCACTGTACAGAAGAGCCTGCTGCACACTGAATAGGGACTGTCTACAAATCTTTGTCTACAAAACCTTGTATGATTCCTTATCAGTGGCTGAGTAGATGCAGTCATTAAAACAATTGTGCAGAGAGCAGAAAGGCTTCTCTCTCTGTGCCCTTAGTTGTCAGTCTCTCCATACAGGAAAAATAAACTTCTCCCACCCCCACGGGGCCCTCTGTGGTTTCAGGGCCCTCTGTGGCTGCATCCCTTGCAGGGTCTATTGTTACGTCACTGCCTTCGGTGTTATTACTGATGGTGTTTGGTGCCAACTAGAAGCACTTTTTAATTAGCCTCAACTGCTGAGGCATTTATCGAGTTGTGGTATACGCATCTCCAGATCTTAGACAAATCCTCATGTTATGAATGTTAATTCCAGTCTTAGCCTCCCATTTACAGATGTAAGTGGGCTTAATAGTAGGGGATGGGAACTAAGAGATTGTTATAAACTATAAAGATGGTTTCCTTGCCTAAAGGTTCCTCATAACAAATGACCACCCAGCACAACAAGGCTAAGAGCTGGATAATGGAAGAGGTTACACAGGCTGCCCAGAGCAACTGCAGCTCTGGGCTTCCGATATCGCTACAAATAAAACACAATGGCACCGCAGTGCGATGTTGCACTGCCTTAGTTTGCACTGTGCTGCCTTAACGATAGCAAGCATTCAGACAGGTACAAGACAGGACTATAGATTGGAGCGTAACTGGTAGCAGCCGCAGCTCACAGTCACGTCCGCAGAAGCAGAGCAAGCAGGCTAACAGTCACCAGCAAGCATCCACCCAGGCAAGACTACAGGATAGAACGTAACTAATAGCAACTGCAGCCTATAGTTACATTCCCAGAAACTAGAGTAGCAGGAATACTACCAGTCACCAACGTGGTGATGGCAGAATCCAAGCTATCTGGATAATGGACTTCACTGACCCACCGCGGATGCAGCGAACGTCCATCAAGCATGGAACTAGGCAATATTCAATGATAAGAAAAATAACAAACAGCTCAACTAATGGATAAATATATATTAGCAAGTCTGCATATATATTTATCAAGAACTAGCCAAAGCACAAGTAATAAGGTCACATAGAACTACAATAACAGAACTATACAGAGTAACAAGGTGCCCAGTAGATCAGCGTACTGACCACTATGACGGGCGGGGTACGAAATGGGAGGCAGACTTTTCAGCCAATGGATGCAGGTATGCAAATCTCAACACAGCTGAATGGTAATTACTCAATCCTGAGCTGGTGTGATTACCATTTGCTAGCTGGCTGTGAATGCAAAGGACCCCCATAAGAAATACATGCAGAATTATGTAACGACATGCATGCAGGAAATCCAGGGCTATCTGGCCGCTGCTCAGCTGCAAGCAATTGGTGTAATGATGACAGCATCCTGAGCTGCCCAGAACTGCAGAGCGATTGCAAATGGCAATGAGCCCCATTGCAAATGCACAACCGAATGCAAGCAGATAAGCCAGATAACTGTCCGTTTGCAGCTCCACTGCAACGGACAGAGTATGCTACAGGAGGGATCCTTACAAAATGTATTCAAAGTTCATCCTAGTGAGCAGGGAATCTGCCTTTCCTATGCCAGAGTGGACTTAATCTGTATATACGTGAAAGTTTCAGAGCTAGGTGTTTGTCTATTAGTCATCAGAAGCAGTACTAGTAAGATCATAAAGGCACAATCCCACCACCTGAAGGTTCTAGGCAGAGCTGATTCTAGACTTTTTGCTGCCTGAGGCAAACTTGTGAGGTGCGAATGATCGCACAGCACCCGACAATTTACCCTGCTTCAATGAATGTTCTCACATGACATGCTGCAGCTCAACACAATAGCACACTGGCTGGCTGTGAGCCTGTGAGTCTCGTTCTCTTCCTACTCTGACTACATGCTGTTAGTGTAAACACAGTACAAAAATGCTGCCCCTGTAATCTCTGCTGCCTGATGCAAATGTTTCACCTTGCCTCATGAGAGAACCGACGCTGGCTCTAGGGTTAGTCAAGCCTGGGGGAAAATAGGGGTGTCCCATAGAGGAAGTCAGAGATCTGTGTGACGACATAAGCCCTCACTTGACACAAGCGACTGCTTAATAATGGAATTATGAATGTGTTCTGAGGTAAATTGTCTATTATGATTGTCATACTGATGGACTTCTCAATAGACTTCTAGGCAGGGGGATTATTGATTTTCATACAGGCAGTCAACTGCAATCTGTGCTCCTTGATAGCATTTCAAGATGCGGCATTGCAAGCCTCCTCTGTTGCTTTTGCCTAAACATAACCATTCGAGATACCCACAGCTTTTAGGACCTCAGAAGAGGGTCATTTTTTGTGGGAAAAGCAACCAAACTGAGAAAAAGCATCCTGTTTTTCAAATGTAAGCGTATTTCAGCATGTGTAAGAAAATGAAAGGGTCATTTTATGGTGAACTTTTACTTGCTTAAATTGACATTTTCCCCTTTTCTTAATCACTAGCTTTTTCAACAATTGAGCAGAAAACACATGAGTATGAGACAAACGGGTGACATCAATGTAAGACAATAGATTTCAGACTAAATGTAAATCTGAAATTTTCTTTCTATTGACTAATCTGTTCTTTTCTCTTTGCAATTTTTTTTTCACTTATAAAGGAGGCACACTTGTTTGTGCCAGGCTTCTTCACTGGCATCACGCGGGTTAAAACTGGTTCTTCTAGAGATGTGAAAAGCGGCTTGAAGATTTCATCATCGTGGCTGAGTCACTGGCATTAATTGTTGGCATCAGTCCTGCTACGGCTTTGCCATCATAACAACCAGCCAATGCCCAGCGGCATCGAGACCAGGAACTGCTCATGGGAAAACAAGAAATGCGCTCTGCAATTGTTAGGTGGAATTAAGCTGCCCAACCCAGTTTCCTAGGAAATAACTTTCTTGGGCAGTTTCACCAAACCACAAACAACGAAATAGCCATCTGTACCGACAGTATTTCAAAGAACTTTTTATAAAAGGTTATTTTATGTTTTTGCTATGGCGAAGGACAATGTTAGTTCCCCATACCGGACAATAAGGCACGAGATTAATCAGGCAACCGCTTGTAAAGAGCAGATTGTTAGATAAGGATCGTGCATGTTGAAAAACACCAGTGAATCATCTATAGTTCAGGACTTGTCTGTTTTTCTTTCATGATTAGATCCTTATCGGATTTAGTTGTCTTGCTCATGAAACCTCATTCCCACAAAAAACATATTCGACCTCTCACCTATTTAGTCTACATAACATTGAAATAAAATATATGAGACAGACAAATAAGATTAGCGTACTTTTACTGCCTTTAAAGAATAAAGTTCAGTAGGTGACATCTTTGAACAAGTGACACAGTCAATTCTGTTTTTTATAGAAACTGGATTTTTTTTTGCTATGTATACATGTAGTCAGCAGGGATGAGCAGGCAGGAGCAGGTTCACTTTTGCCTGCTGTGAGACTGAACCAGTGTGTCAGAAGGTGCGGGCTGTGCCATACGGAGTCCATCTCAATGATGGACTGCACGCTGCTCTCAGTTTTTCCGACACTTACCTGAAAGTTAAAGGACCACTACACCGAAAAAAGTAAGGAGTTAAAATTTGACATAACCAACAGGTTTTGGACTAGTCCATTACCTCATGGGTGATTTTCAGGGATTGCTTTGTTTTCAAAAGCATTCCATGAACAGCAGCTGCTAAATCTAGCTGCTAAAATAGTGTGCAAGTGATTAGAGAGGCTGTCTGGGATATATTGCTATTTTCTGGTATATATTGCTATTTTGGCAGTTAAACTGCCATTCAGGAAATGCTTTTGTAAACAAAGAAAACCCTAGAATCCTCCATGAGGCTATGGACTAGTCTAAAACCTGTCGGTTCTGACAGATTTTAACTGCTTACTGTTTTCACTGTAGTGGTCTTTTAACCTTTAACTTAAAAAAAAAAAAATAACAGATATTTACCTTGGGAGGGGCAAGCCTCTGGATCCTAATGAGGCTTCCCCTTCCTCCTCAGCCAGCCTGATCCAGCAACAAGACCCCTGAAGAGACAATAACAATAATGACCCCAGTGCTCAGGCACACTGGTGGCTTCCTGAATATCTCTGGTGGACATAGCCGAGCCTGATTGGGTCCGCTCTACTGTGCAGAGAGGAAAGCTGCTAGTGCGCCTGCATACAGCGGTGACAAGCCAGACTTTCGGGGGTCCCATTACTGAACCGCTTCTGCTGAGGAGGATGGGGAAGTCTCTTTAGGGTCCAGAGGCTTCCCGCTTCCAAGGTAAGTACCTCCCCAGGAGCACTTTACAAATAACCTGAATCTGATAGCAAATCACAATCTTAAGTGGTTCTATAACTTGTAAAAAGGAGATGATAAAATATAACCTGATGACTTGCTTTAAAATACATTGGAATTAGATATTTTAATCTTTATAACTGGCATTAAGGCTTATGGTTAATTACGTATTCACTCATCTGCATATGTAATAGGATCCCAGCTAAGAAAAATCTCAGATATATTTGAAGTAAAATAAACGCATGCATCCTCATTAATTCCAACTGCTAAAATAGCATAAAAATATAATAGCATATCTTTCCCACAGCAGAATCCACCTTTTTTATGCCCAGTCTAAAAATATTTCATTAGTTTGATCAGTATACAGTGATGTGAAAAATATACTTCTCTCGTCCACTTTTTTATTTTCATGCTTATTTATGGTATTTAAAGCCTATCTGTACTTTTGTCCCCCTTCCTCCAACGCTTCTAAATTTAAAGCAACAACAGGACCTTGACAACATGGCTATATGGGCAGGCGCATGCCAGATTAAATTTAATGTTGATAAGTGTAAAGTCATGCACCTTGGACGTACCAATGGTAGATCATCATATAAAATAAATGGCATACAGCTGGGAACATCAGACTTGGAGAAGGACTTAGGAATACTGGTTGATAACAAGTTAGGTAATCGTATACAATGCCAAGCAGCGCTAACTAAAGCAAATACAATTCTGGGATGCATAAAAAGGGAAATAATATCTTGAGATGCTGGTATACTACTCCCTCTGTATAAATCACTTGGGAGGCCACATCTGAGTACGGAATACAGTTCTGGGCACCACACTATAGAAAGGACATAGACCTTCTGGCACAGGTACAAAGATGGGCAACTAAATTAATCAGAGAGATGGAAGATCTCACTTACCAAGAAAGGTTGGACAAACTGGGCTTATTTAGCTTGAAAAAAAATCAGACTGAGTGGGGACCTAATTAACATGTATAAGTACATCAGGGGGAAATACAAATGCTTGGCAGATGAACTTTTTGTCCCCAGGGTTGTACAACGGACAAGGAGACATGATTTGCGGGTGGAGGAAAAACGTATTTGCCATCTATTTAGATAGGGGTCCTTCACAGTGAAAGTGGTTAAAATCTGGAACATTTTACCTCAGGAAGTAGTTATAACAAACACTATATTTGCATTTAAAGAGGACTTGGATGCTTTCCTTGCATTGAAGGGCATCCACGGCTATAATTTTTAGGTAATTCCTGGAAGAGTTAATCCAGGGATTTATCTGACTGCCATCTGAAGTCAGGAAGGAAATTTTCCCTTTCAAGGCTAATTGGCCAAGGCCTTGTAAGGTTTTTTTTGCCTTTCCCTGGATCAACTGGGTTATGTGCAGGTTCAGGATGGTGTTTATTTTTATTTTATTTTTGTTTTTTAATTTTTTTTCTGGTTGGACTTGATGGACGAGTGTCTTTTTTCAACCAAACTAACTATGTAACTATGTAATATAAAACATAAATTGATTACTGACATGGGAATATACACTGAAGGTCTGGAGAGGCATAAATATAAAGTAGTCAGCTCTTTAAAAAAATGTGAGTCTTCATAAAACAGTGGTACCACAGGAATAGGGCGTGTCAAAAGTAACATTATTTTAAGAGATTATCAACAATCTGAACAAACATAGTTTGTATTTGTGTTGTATCCTATGATGGTACTACTCTAGACAAAAAACTGTGTGATTGCAAACGCCCTATGAAGTTGACCAAAACTACATAGATACTAGAAATTATCACCTCTCTATCTGGGATTATTCAGATTGAAATTGCAAGTGACTTTATCACATGCATTTTTAGTGCAGCTGATCTTAATGATCCTAAAAAGACTTCCCCTCTGGCACTCCATAGGAGCCTCTTCCAAGCTAGATTGCTAATTCTAAAGCACTGGATTTACGAGGACACACTTCCTTATACCCAATGGGTTAAACAACTCAACAAATATCATACATTGGAAAAATGAGTGCATGTGCATAGGGGACACGCAAGTCGGTTTGAAAACATCTGGAGTAAGTAACTTGATATCCCGGAAGTGGCTGATCTTGATCTAATAAGGGATAGCCTCTTTGGGAGAGGAGTGAGCCTGTACATTTTGGTGAAGAACATCATTTGTGGTGGTAGAATTAAATATTTTCTTAAGGGTTCCCCTTTTTTGTGCTTCTCACGCTATCTTGACATTTATTTTAGTATATAAATGTATCCTTTTCTTATTTTACCCTTTTTATGTCTCACCATGTCCAATGATTCAGGTTATATCGCTCCACCTGATTTGCATTCATTATATGCCTGAAATGTTATTTTCTTGATTTTGTTTTGTGTGGCTCAATACTCATCTATTTGTGCCTTTTTGATTAAGACTGTTTTTGATAACTACAGTGGGTTGCAAAAGTATTCGGCCCCCTTGAAGTTTTCCACATTTTGTCACATTACTGCCACAAACATGAATCAATTTTATTGGAATTCCACGTGAAAGACCAATACAAAGTGGTGTACACGTGAGAAGTGGAATGAAAATCATACATGATTCCAAACATTTTTACAAATAAATAACTGCAAAGTGGGGTGTGCGTAATTATTCAGCCTCCTTTGGTCTGAGTGCAGTCAGTTGCTCATAGGCTGATGAGTGCTAATGACTAAATAGAGTGCACCTGTGTGTAATCTAATGTCAGTACAAATACAGCTGCTCTGTGACGGCCTCTGAGGTTGTCTAAGAGAATCTTGGGAGCAACAACACCATGAAGTCTAAAGAACACACCAGACAGGTCAGGGATAAAGTTATTGAGAAATTTAAAGCAGGATTAGGCTACAAAAGGATTTCCAAAGCCTTGAACATCCCACGTAGCCCTGTTCAAGTGATCATTCAGAAATGGAAGGAGTATGGCACAACTGTAAACCTACCATGCCATCCACCTAAACTCATAGCCTGAACAAGGACAGCTCTGATCATAAATGCAGTCAAGAGGCCCATGGTGACTCTGGACGAGCTGCAGAAATCTACAGCTCAAGTGGGGGAATTTGTCCATAGGACAACTATTAGTTGTGCACTGCACAAAGTTGGCCTTTATGGAAGAGTGGCAAGAAGAATGCCATTGTTAACAGAAAAGCATAAGAAGTCCAGTTTTCAATTTGACACAAGTCATGTGGGGGACACAGCAAACATGTAGAAGAAGGTGCTCTGGTCAGATGAGACCAAAATGGCACTTTGTGGCCAAAATGCAAAACGCTATGTGTGGCGGAAAACTAACACTGCACATCACTCTGAACACTCCATTCCCACTGTCAAATATGGTGGTGGCAGCATCATGCTCTGGGGGTGCTTCTCTTCAGCAAGGACAGGGAAGCTGGTCAAAGTTGATGGGAAGATGGATGGAGCCAAATACTGGGCAATCTTGGAAGAAAACCTCTTGCACCCTGCAAAAGACTTGAGACTAGGGCGGAGGTTCACCATCCAGCAGAACAACGACCCTAAACATAAAGCGAGGGTAACAATGGAATGGTTTAAAACAAAACAAAATCATGTGTTAGAATGGCCCAGTCAAAGTCCAGATCTAAATCCAATCGAGAATCTGTGGCAAGATCTGAAAACTGCTGTTCACAAACGCTGTCCATCTTATCTGACTGAGCTGGAGCCGTTTTGCAAAGAAGAATGGGCAAGGATTTCAGTCTCTAGATGTGTAAAGCTGGTAGAGACATACCCTAAAAGACTGGCAGCTGTAATTGCAGCAAAAGGTGGTTCTACAAAGTATTGACTGCAGTGAGACCAAAGGGGGCTGAATAATTACGCACACCCCACTTTGCAGTTATTTATTTGTAAAAAATGTTTGGAATCATGTATGATTTTCGTTCCACTTCTCACCTGTACACCACTTTGTATTGGTCTTTCACGTGGAATTCCAATAAAATTGATTCATGTTTGTGGCAGTAATATGACAAAATGTGGAAAACTTCAAGGGGGCCGAATACTTTTGCAAGCCACTGTATATTGCTGTCTTTGACAGTAAACTTTGTTTGGATAGCGCGCGGCCCTGACAAATTTACCCCCTAGCCAAAATGAGTATGGGTGCCTATGGAGGTGCCCACATTTCCTGCTTCCAGTAGTAGGTGTGGCACTTTGCTAATCAGCACATGCTGTAGTAGGTGTTCACAGCTTGGAATAGGTTTTCAATCACTACCATAAAAAACAATCAGTAGCTGTACACTTTTTGACATGCACTCAATTCAGCAATTATTTTAGTGCATTTACAGTATATAGTGCTGACATCTTCCACAACACTTTACAGAGTACATGGTCAAGTCACTAACTGTCCCTCAGAGGAGTATACAGTCTAATATGCTCCAAGGGCTTTTTTCCACTTAGGCCTCGTTCACATCTACACAGCGCAGATGGTTTTGCGATCAGAACGCAACGCAGACGATCGCACGCCATCTGTGCCACTACCCGTTGCACTGCTGATCCCATCTGTTGACAGTGATGGGTCAGTTCTGTGCTTGCGGGAAAAATGCAGGCAGCAGTACACAAGCGCATCATATCGCATCGTACTGCTGGGCAAAGCCTTTGATGTGAACTTTAGAAGGGCTGTCTATGCTTTTCTGCTGTTCTTTGGTCTCACCACGTCATACGCGCTTCCAAATGCCCACGGAAGCGTGTATGATGTGAACGAGGCCTTAGTGCCCTTCTGTCTGCTTCTGTCCGCTTTTTATCAGCACATCAATGTTACAGATTGATACATGTTGCTGAAAAGCAGACAGATGGAAACGAGGCGAGTATGGTTTGGGATGTGGAGGAAAGTAAAGTGCCGGGAAGAAACCTGCGAAAACAAGGGGAGAACATAAAATCTCCATGCAGTTAGTGTCCTCCAGGTCCAGATGTGAACCAGGGACCCCAGTTCTGTAAAGCAACAGTGCTATCCACTATGCTACTATAGTACCCAGCTCATTCTGCAATAAGATGACCAGGGTATTAGTGCAAATGTGTTTAAATATACTGTAAATATTAGGCTCAACACATAATGGCAGCGTACACACGAGGACTGTCTTCTTCTTCTTCTTCTTCTTCTTTTTTTATTCTGATTCCTCTAACAGTTTATTGTAAAATTGAATATTTGTTTCTGATTATTTTTTTGCAGCTTTTCTCTTAAAGCGGAAGTGAATTCAGGTCCACTTTAAGATCTTTTATCCTAGACAGGCTCTAGTCACACATAAGCAAAGTCTGTAATTTGTCCATTCAGAATCCCAGTGAATCTTAATGGCCAGTTAATTAGCCATTACTGGGGCTAAAGTGCCTTTCCATTAACCCACTTCGAGATGCTATTAATGATGCTGTTCCGTTAAGTAGGCTGTGACATTTCTTACCTGAATAAAATGTGACCTGTCATTGCTAGCATTAGAGAGGTGAAGAAAAGCTATTGAGCTGGTATTTTTGGTGGCAGTCATTGACTCACTCATAAGGTAATGTGCTGCTTAATAATGTGGAAACAATGTCTCGTCCTTTCACTGGTAGTTTGTTAGATTTGCTAGACAGGAAAACGTCTGCCCTTCAAGTGATTGTTTGGTGGTAGCACTAAGTGTAGAAGCAGTAAGGAGAGTTATGTATTCATTTTGACAGAACTATGATAAGTATAGCAATGTCAGCTAATGCCTCTACTGCACATAGTCAGTAGCAGGCATGTTCCTGTAAATCCTTCTTCACATATACAGTAGCTGCTGAGCTACGTTCCTAGAAGGCTATAAATACATATTGTAAGTCCTTCTCTTTCTGTTCGCTGATAAATCCTGACAAAAATGGCTGAGCTGTGGTCAGATTTTATATAAATTATTAGCAAGTGCTATATAGCGTTTTCCTCTGTATGCTCCAGTTTAATTACAAAATACAAAAACACATAACAATACATGCCAGACACTTCCCACTTGCACATAAACTGGTATTAAGTGGGGTTTGCCTACCAAACACATTTTGTTAGCACCATGATACAGTACATTTGCATCCTTAGCCTTAAAGAGACACTAAAGCCACTTTAAAAACGTTATTTTACGTGTTATTTGGCTTAAGGAATATGGCCAGTGCTAAAACGCTGCATTCCTGCGGCAGAACAAGGGTTTTATAACCCCCAAATCCTGGGGCAAACACCCACGACTTTCAAAGTCTTGGATTTAGCTGCCCGGGAGGCAGAGCTTACCGCTGTAGATCTGCCTCCATTAGTGTCATTCACCGCTGAGTGAAAGAAGACTGAGAGGGGCGGGGAGAGGCGGCAATCAGTGGCGGTTGACGCAAATAGAGACAGAGCTACAGCGCTAAGCTCTGCCTCTACAAGAAAGCACTCCCCGGTTTTTGCCCCGGGGATCTGGTTCTGCCACAGGAATGCAGCGTTTTAGCACTGGCCATAATCCTTAAGCTAACTAACAGGTAAAATCAAGTTTTTAAAGTGGCTTCAGTGTCTCTTTAAATTGTCTTCTTTCTTAGAAGTAAGCAAGTTTTACTCCATTTCAATCAAGTTATTCTCCCAGGTGCACATCACAGTGCACTTTGCACTTTCCATTTTTTCCAGAAAACCTCAAGCACCACTAGAGGGAATATTTAATAACCCTTCAGGATCCTTACCTTTGGCCTTGAAAAAACATGGGCCCTATGGTAATAGCTGGACCTCTAACTTTAGCAGCATGGCCAAGTCTTCTATTAATAATATATTGAAAGAAAGGTCATACAAAATCCTCTACGACTGGTACCGCACTCCCAGTAAACTGTTTCAGTGGGGTCTGACATCATCTGATAAATGCTTTAGATCTTGTGGCCGGAGTGCAGACCAACTAAACTGCTGGTGGGAATGTCCAGATGTCCAATCCTTCTGGTGTATGTCCTTTCAGCTCATATCTGAGGTCCTTGACCTTGAGGTCTGGGTCGATCCCTGGGTTGCACTGTTCAACAGACAAAACCCACGCATGTCCAAGCATTCTAATGCGTTTATTGACCACGTTTGTAACGCTGCTAAGTCTCTCTTAGCTCAGTCCTGGAAAGCGCTACTCCCCCTAGAACTGCACTGATTCTCTTGATTAAAGACATTTATTCCATGGAGCATATTACCTCCTCCATATCTAATAAGCCTGATACCTTCTTCAATGTATGGAGCCAGTGGTGGACCTGGATACTCTCTCATTAAACCTTTTGATTTGCCATACTTGTTTAGACTACCTCTATTATACTATGCCCTTTATTGACTTGCCTTTGTTTATTGCTCTGCCTTTTGTTAAACCCATGTTTGTTGTTATCAGCCTGATTTGGTGAATGTCCATGTAGATATTGTATCTTCACTTTCTAATGACGGAATATATTAGTCCTACATCCACTTCCATCAGTCACCTTCCTACTGGAAACTGTTAATCATACTCAGCTGTTTATGTTAGGTTTGTTATACCTGCTATGCTAATCTATTCATGGTCTTTTTATATGCTGCTCAGCTGTATTTTGCTGTTCTTCGTACAAAATAAAAAATTGAAAGTTGAAAAAACATGGACCCTTATTTGTTTAAATTTTTTAATGATGGTGATGATTTGGTGATATTTTCACACCTAATCAATAAAATGCCTTTTAAGCCACCAACAAGCAAGAAAATACTCACAATAATTTCGACAGTACTTTTTTATCTTCTTTTTGGTATGTTTTCAATTACAGAGTGTTGAAAAGTTATTTGAAACAGATGGAGAATTATCTCCTAGGAGAAAATGTGAAATGAATAAGGGCCAATATGTATTCATTACGAAACCTCCTAAGTAAATAAAGGGAGCCATTTCTGAATAGGATAGTCCTTCAAATCCCATGATTCCTTGACAGTTACAGGCAGAAATTGATAAACATTGTCTTAAATGTCATTTGTAAAATGCACTCTTTTCACAGAAACAAAAGGAGGAAAAGCACAGAAGCAACAGCCTAGAAAGCAACATGTCTATGCAGAAAGCCAGGCAGATGAGTACGGCCTACAGAAATGTACCTGGGGTATGGCAGGTATGCCATGTACCCTTAATTCCATACCTGTCACACTACCAAGTGGTCACCTATCCCTCCAGGGTAAGAAAGGAGAGGGAGTCTAAAGACAGGAGGCCAGTGGCCACCATGTACTCCAATATCTGGGAACACTGCCACTGTATGTGCTTCTTTCCCTTCCAGTGTACACTCCCTCACCTATTTGCTGGTGCTTTTACTATCAAATATGCACCTCTCCTCCCCTTTCCAATCAATTACTCACTCGGAACACATATACCACCATAGGCGCAGTTTTATTGCTTATCCTATGTATTATTTTCCCTGGATACACCACTGCAGCCACATCCCTTCTCAGACATTAGTTCAAGTTCAAGCACTTTATTGTCATTATGTAACACAATGAAATTACTTTTCATGACAACCCCCAAGGTGCATATAACTGGTTTGTATGGAATACTCAGCCCTTTAGAGGTCTACTAGGAATTTTCCAGTGTTCAATGTATGGTATATCAAGGATGTATTTGTAAATTTGTAAAGAGCTCTTCTCCCATAGGACTCAAAGCACAGAAGCACGGCTCAGACCAGTGATCAGTTGAATGGTAAATTGTGGTACAGAGTAAAAATTCTACAAATGCCAGTCTGGATTTGAATACCTCCAAGGATAGGGCTGTCTTTACTGGGTGTGGAAGGAGTTCTGAATGGGCAGCATGACAGTAATCTCTGTCTCCAAAGGTTTTGAGGTGCACTCTGGGAGTAACTAAGTTTATGGATCCTGCTGAGGATGTGAGAGGTGTGGTGCATTTTCTGCAAGTTCTTCATGTATCCATGGCCCACATTGTGTAGGGATTTGAATGTCAACAGTCCAATATTGAAGAGTTTTTTCCATTTTACATGTAGCCAGTGCAGTGAGCGAAGAATCAGTGTTATGTGACAGTGGCAAGGTTGGTTTGTTAGCAATCTGGCAGCAGCATTCTGTAGTAATTGCAGGCGACGCAGGTCTTTGCTTGGAAGGCCTGTATAGAGGGCATTGCAGTAGTCCAGCCATGATGTGATGGAAGTGTGAACTAAGGTTTGAAGATCCTCTGGGGGAATGAGATGTTTAAAGGGCAACTGAAGTGAGAGGACTATGAAGGCAGCCATATTTCTTTTCTTTTAAAGTGGATCCGAGATAAACTCATTGCATAATTGTGTTCCTTTCATATACCTTATAGAGCATTCATCTAGCCAAATACTTTTTTGTTTTGTTTTAAAACTCTAATTCCCTATAAACTAAACAAGCCTCGCCCACAGCTCCTTTTGTGCTTTGGCACTGTAGCAAGGGCTTATGGGAGCTCAGTCTGGGCAGGAGGAGGTTACTAGCCATTGATTTCAGAGGCAGAGGGGAGGAGGGAGGAGGAGAGGGGAATGAATTTGCACACAGGCAAGCTAATAGCATCTCCAGCCCTCAGCCTGTGACAATGTGACAAACAGAACATGGCTGCCCTCATTGTATCACAGGAATAAATAATCATAAACTTTTGAAGCTGTTTGCAGCTAGATATGCTGTGTAAACTATCTAAACTTTAGATAAGATATATAGACAAGTTACTTGTTATAGTTATTTTTTCATCCCGGATCTGCTTTAAGCAATACCAGTTGTCTGGCTACCCTGCTGATCTTCTGCCTCTTAGTCATGGCCCCTGAACAAGCAAGCTGCAGCCAAATAGACCACCAGGGCTGCCACGCAACTGGTATTGTTTAAAAGCAAATAAATAAAACAGCCTCTATGATCTTCTCACTTCAGGTGTCCTTTAATTTATGCTACATTGTATTTTTTTATGCAAACTGCTTTAATTCATGTTCATATTTAATGGACGTAGAAAAACCATTACACACATGCATTAAAAAATCTTTAAATTACCTCTGAGAAACTACATAAAATAGTAGTAAACTAGTAGTTATACATTTAAACTTAGTTGACTCAGCATTAGAAATGTACACTCCTTCTATATGCCTGAGAAGATACAATGAGTAGACTAGTTCTAGGAACAGCTGTCACCATAGAAGACAGTCCTGTCCACTTCATCAAAATATCATGTGTAGGGTCTAAATAGCTGTCTATATTAGGTTGTGTCAGTCATATGAGATGTTTGATGAAGTGAGGACAACCCACATATAAATACATGGCTCACATGTTAACGACCATGCAGGGTGTGTATAGTTAACTGTAAAACTCAAAACTTCCTGAAGAGTCACACAGACTAATGTATATGCAGTGAATGTCTATGTAGGTCCACGGAGATCATTTATGCAACCAATGTTGTCCGATCTAAAATACTGTGTCATCACAATTTAGACATGCCCCTGTGGTAAATAAAAACAATTATGAATTATTTGCATCTCATTGATCATCTTTAATAAATATTAAGCAGCCTATTCATTATTATCATTATTATTATTTTGAAGTTATATAGTGCCAGCATCTTCCATGGTGCTGTACAAAAGAGGATACACAATACAAACAGTTACAAAGCAATAGCCAGATTTAAAAAAGCAAAAAACTATTTTGCATAGCAATGTGCACCATTTAAATAGATTTTTCTGCAAAGTACAGTATTGCTTTCTAAGAACAGAAGGTAATTGCATGTGCTCCTTCTCCATAGTACAGTACTGGAACACTCAAATGCATTGATTTAGGAGAGTGGGTGGAGCCGTGAAAATCATTTATTTATCCCCCCATTAGGGTTTCTCCCTCCTTCAACATCTTCAAGAAGGCTCTCAAAACTCACCTTTTCACTCTGGCCTACTCCCCCTGACTAGAGCTCTAAATCCGCAGCTGAACTCTTGTCCCCTACCTTTCGTGTTCCTCTTACCTCTCCCTTTAGATTGTAAGCCTTTGGGCAGGGTCCTCCTCCTTATGTCTCCTACCTGTTCACGCACCTCCATTACCATACACTGATCCTATGGATCTGAGTGAACTCTTGAGTGAACTCGACTGACCTAATCTCCATGCTCCCATCCAGTGACTGACTAAGCATTACCTTGTACTCATACTGTACTGCGTGATCTGGTTTGCATGTATTCCTGTATTGTATTATTGCTGTATGTCACCCCTAAATATTGTCTGTAACCTTAACTAAAGTCCAGCGCTGTGTAATATGTTGGAGCTTTTAGAAATACAATCAATAAATAAATACATTTGTGAACCAGGCACACATCTAGAACTGCTTGCTAATAGACAAATAGGGAGGGTATGGGAAGCTGGACCTAGTGTAATATCTACGAGACAGGAAAAAGAGGTGATATGAAATACTAGTAAACCTAAGCCTGTTTAAAAACAGCTCTAGGTCTGTGTTTAAACCCCGCCTTCCTCTCCCCCCTCCCCTTCCTTCCCTCTCATCCTCCCCCATGACCGCCGCCACCGCCGCACAGTCACCACGCATGCGCGCGCCTGCCACACGCCCACCGCATGGGCACCCGCCGCACGCCTGACGCGCACGCACATCTCTATATTTCTTTCTGTCCTGCGCAAGAGTTCAGGTCCCCTTTAATAAATGCACAATATTATACAATACAACACAGGAAACAAAAGTATAGACAGCCCCGTTTGGAAGAACATGTTATGAAAATTTCCAGTAATGTTAATTCCAACATTTGTAATTTTTCACTATGAAATTCAATAACTACAGTAGCTACTTTGCAAACTGGAAGAAAACCCAGCAGGTGTTCAGTTACCAGCATTCTCACAGTCTGGTCAGTTAAGACCTCATTAGTGCTTTGCAAGTTGTTATTGAATCTAGGGTAAGTCATTTGTCACTGTGTCATTTAAATAGTAACTCCAGTCAACAAGTGAAATTGATAAGGCTGGGTTCTCACCAATGGCTAGAAAGCTCTGCATGCAAACTGGGCACAGTACAGACACACACACACACCAGGAATCAGCTAAGACACTTTTAAGCAGAGAGAATTTTAAAGTGCAGTTCTATCTTATTGAAAAACACATGGGATAGTTGCTAAACTGCTTTGCAAATGCTTTGGCATCCCTGCATGAGACACACTTCACTCAATGATCTCTTTATAAAGAATTGGCAACGTTCCTTAGGTTCCCCAATGCATATGTATGAGCTTGGCACACAATATTAGGGCACATTAAATATTGGTTGAAATATGATACTGCAACTATTCTGCCCAATCTTTAACTCAACAACATAACCATAATCTAAATTCATCTTAACTTTCCATCGTCTTCTGTTCTTAACACTAATCCTTAAACAGTTTCTAACTGCTACGTCCCTCCCCCAATAGCTAAAAGCTAAACCTTTCAGCTTACCTACACCCTTTCTGGATTTCAATTATTTTATATAAGACAAACTATAGCCTTAGCCCTTCAAATGATCCCTAACAATAACCCACTGTTTGAACTTTTGGTAACGCTAACCTGACACCTAAGTGATAACTCCAAGCTTACCCACCCCTGATTATATCAGTCATGAATCTTTTAACAGAATTTTTTAGGTGATAACTCATCTCCTGATCCAGTACCACTAAATACATGTGGACATTTTTGCATTAATGTTCTAAAAAATAATGCTTATAAATAAATTCATATGTTCTACATTGCAAAATATTACTATAGAGAGAACTTTACTAAATAAACTGCTAAGCTGTGCACCACTCTGATGCAGGCCAGGAATGATACTTAGGCATGAAGGCTCTGGGCTTGGGCCCAAACATTTCTCAAAATTTCTTCAACTCACCTGTCAGCAATGCCGGGAACTACAGCATGTCTTCTCCATGTTGCATAGTTCAGTGTATGGGCAGGGACCTTCCTAATATTTAGGGCACATTTGCTACCTATACTGGAGTGGGCACAATTCAAGGGGGGGGGGCACACTTTT
The DNA here is from genome assembly GCF_040937935.1 of Hyperolius riggenbachi. Taxonomy (NCBI): domain Eukaryota; kingdom Metazoa; phylum Chordata; class Amphibia; order Anura; family Hyperoliidae; genus Hyperolius; species Hyperolius riggenbachi. The sequence continues at coordinate 199,654,184 of NC_090649.1, forward strand.
GAATCTCCACCACTATTGCTGTAGAACCTCGTCTCAACCCTGTTTGTGTGCCACCCCTTGTCCCGGCTCCTGTGCTCAAAATGCTCTTGTGCTCGCGAGTGATGTTGTCATCATACAAAAACAGATTGTCCGCCTCCACTGAAACTTGGGGAAGTTGAGGACTGATCACATAAGTCGGTAGGATGAGAGCGTGTGCACACTGGAGTACATCTGGATTTTCCACTCCCTTGGGTCAAAGCCTAGTAAAAAATAGCTTTACTTGGGTAAGTTCTGTATGCATTTCTGAAACCTAAATATTCCAACACCCAGTGGCAGTACATCAGCAAGTATCTTAACCTGATTGTGAGCAACGTTGCAGTTTAGTTGCATAATATAATATTATTGTACAGGCACGGTAGGATAATGTTATTCATTGTACTGTCAGGAACACTGTTGCACCCTGCTTCCCCGGCTGGTGTTGTCACCAGTCACCAGCAGGTGGCTCTGCTATCCCTGCTTTGTCACCTGCAGTTTCCAGTTTCACCACAAGATGGAGTATCACCTTCTGGGCATGTCTCTGATCAACAGGTGTTCTCCTAGCAGTTTACCATTTCCTATATAAGACAACCACACCCCTTGCAAGATTGCCAGATCTCGAGTTAGTAGCTCTTAGGAGCAGCGACAGTGAATTCCTCAAAGACCAAGTGGAGACGGTACTTCTCCACATGCACTTATGGTGGTTGCTGGGCTAGCAACCCGGACTTGTGAGTACCTTACTTACTATTTATCATTTCCTTACTTTCTGACGTAAATACACCAGATTGGGCTCCCGGTGTCCCCGTGTTTCTTTTTATCTTCCGTGATCTACTATAATTTTATCAAATAAATGGGTCCTAAATACTAGAGTGTATTAAAGTGTAAAACATTCCTTTTGTGTCAAAAACCCTTAAAATTGTATACCGTGAACTGATGTAACATAGCAGTATGGTTTTATCTCGTTAGTCAAGTTCAATTAAAACAAACAACTTGATTTAGAATGTTCTGCAACTCTTTGTTGGTTTAACAGTGATGGGCGACCTTACTGGACAATAGTAAAGCTTCCTAGGTGAGCAAGGGCAAAACCAAGTGCTGCTTTTCAATGAAAAGTCATCCCTTGCATTTTAAATAGCTCTGTGCAGCTACTGAAGCACTCTTTAAATGTACGTGTATTACTTCTCGGTGACTGTACTGCATCCAATACTTTGCCTTTGATGTAAGGGCACTTTAATGTTCTTGAATCTGTGTCTGTTTCAAGCTCAACTCCCAGCACATGTTTTCCTAGCACTGAAAAGGCATTCAGAGGCAGATTTTTTTTATATATTTCTAGGCTCGTTGATTATCTGATGTGAAATAAATAATTGTAAAAAAAGATTTAAAGTGTCTAGTCAGAAACCTCTTTGCCAGCCATTTCCTGCAGCACCATTTCAGAACTTCAGCTTGTGTACTTCTCTGTGCCACACAATCTTTAACCATTTCAGCCCGCAGGGATTTTTCACCTTATGCATCAGAGCAATTTTCACCTCCCATTCATTCGCTAATAACTTTATCACTACTTATCACAATTTATTGATCTATATCTTGTTTTTCCGCCACTAATTAGGCTTTCTTTGGGTGGTACATTTTGCTAAGAATAATTTTTTTATAAATGCATTTTAACAGGACTAATAAGAAAAAAAAATGGAAAAAAAAATCATTATTTCTCAGTTTTCGTCCGTTATAGCTTTAAAATAATCCACGCTACCATAATTAAAACCTATATATTTTATCTGCCCGTTTGTCTCGGTTATGACACCATTTAAATTTTGTCCCTATCACAATTTATGGCGCCAATATTTTATTTGGAAATAAAAGTGCATTGTTTCAGTTTTGCGTCCATCACTATTTACAAGCTTATAATTAAAAAATGTTCGTAGTATACCCCCTTCAAATGGATATTTAAAAAGTTCAGACCCTTAGGTAACTATTTATGTCTTTTTTTTTTAAATTGTCATTTTTTTTCCATTAAAAAATTTATTTGGGTAATATTTTGGTGTGGGAAATAAACAGTTAATTTTTAATGTTGTTATATGTGTAAATTGTAATATAATGTAAATTGTAATGTAAAAAATATGTAGATGTAGTTTTACTATTTGGCCACAAGATGGCCACCTTCATTTATTTCCCTTCTTGTGCTTCTCGCTAAGCGGAAGCTCAAGGGGGATGCGGAAATTTTGACGCGCAGAAAGATTGAAGCTTCTTGTAAAGCTACATACACATGAGGCACGGATGTCTGCAGTTGCATGGAGACAAGCAACAGTTGAGTCTCCAGCATCGACAGTTGTATACAAGCAACGATTGTATACACGCGGCAACAACCTGTCTGCAACATAGCGGAAACTGTTGCTCAGCAACTTCTGTCGCAGGTTCAATGAACTGTCAGACTCACAAGAGTTGCTAGAGACTAGCATACACACGACCGCACCGACTTGAGACTAGGGACGGTTGCTGCAACAGCTGTTGCCGGGGATTGAACAAGTCAATCGCCTGGAGACAGCTCTGATTAGCAACAGTTGCTTGCGCGCGCCTCATACACATGGAGGACCTGTTGCCGCAACATGCGCGTGCCATGTGTTTCCAGCAACAGTTGTAGCCCGTGTGTATGGGCCTTAAGAGCGCTTCGGTTTTTCTGCGGGGGACACAGATGAACCATGTTCCCGTTCACTGATCCCAGGGCTACCGGGGGACACCACGGGGCCCGCGATCACTGCAGCAGAGCAGCCGCCCGGATGTGAGCTTCACGTCCGGGCGTCAGAAATGGTTAAAGAGGAACTCCAGTGAAAATAACGTTATGAACAAAAGTGCTTAATTTTTCAATAATTATGTATAAATGATTTAGTCAGTGTTTGCCCATTGTAAAATCTTTCCTCTCCCTGACTTACATTCTGACATTTATCACATGCCGACATTTTTACTGCTGGCAGGTGATCTCAGTGGAAGTAGCTGCTGCTTGCTTTTTTGGCAATTGGAAACAGCTGTTATTTCCCACAATGCAACAAGGCTCCCACAGTGTGATGTCAGCACCATGGTCCTGACATCACACTGTGGGAGGTGTTTTAACACAATATCAGCCATACAGAGCCCTGTGATGATTTGTTTAAGAAAAGGAAAAGATTTCTCATTGGAAAGGGGGTATCAGTTACTAATTGGGATGCCTTCAAGCCTTGGTTACAGTTTCTCTTTAAGGCTTAAATGACAACTGACTTGAGGTATATGGAGGCTGCCATATATATTTCCTTTTAAACAATGCAGATTGTCTGGCTTTCCTGCTAATCCTCGGTCTATAATACTTTAGCAATAGACGCCTAACAAGCATGCAGATCCAGATGTTTTACTTAAGTTTGACTGCATTTGCCACATGCCTATTTCAGGTATGGAATTCAAACACTACTGACACTACTGACCAGAAAGATGAATAGAATGACTGGCAACTGGTGTTATTTAACAGGAAATACATATGGCAGCCTCTATATCCCACTCAGCTCAGTTGTCCTTGAACACCAAGTTCATGATCAAACATCAACTCAGACCACGGGATTCTCTGTTAACTCTTTCTGCTGGGCTGATTCAAGTTATGAGACCAATTTTTTGAGCTACAGAAGCCACATGCACACAGAAAGGGTATAGTTGTGGTTTTCTGCCCAACCTTTTCCAGGTCGTGACACATCACGACAAACATTCAGCTATACATAACACGTCCCATATGATAGAAAAGAGGGGCTCAGTAACAATCTGATGATGCTGCAGGCACAATGAGGGGCTCAGTAACAATCTGATGATGCTGCAGGCACAATGAGGGGCTCAGTAACAACCTGCTGATGCTGCAGGCACAATGAGGGTCTCAGTGACAATCTGCTGATGCTGCAGGCACAATGAGGGGCTCAGTAACAATCTGCTGATGCTGCAGGCACAATGAGGGTCTCAGTGACAATCTGCTGATGCTGCAGGCACAATGAGGGGCTCAGTGACAATCTGCTGATGCTGCAGGCACAATGAGGGGCTCAGTGACAATGTGCTGATGCTGCAGGCACAATGAGGGGCTTAGTGACAATCTGCTGATGCTGCAGGCACAATGAGGGGCTCAGTAACAATCTGCTGATGCTGCAGGCACAATGAGGGTCTCAGTAACAATCTGCTGATGCTGCAGGCACAATGAGGGGCTCAGTGACAATCTGCTGATGCTGCAGGCACAATGAGGGGCTCAGTAACAATCTGCTGATGCTGCAGGCATATGAGGGGCTCAGCAACAATCTGCTGATGCTGCAGGCACAATGAGGGTCTCAGTGACAATCTGCTGATGCTGCAGGCACAATGAGGGGCTCAGCAACAATCTGCTGATGCTGCAGGCACAATGAGGGTCTCAGTGACAATCTGCTGATGCTGCAGGCACAATGAGGGGCTCAGTAACAATCTGCTGATGCTGCAGGCACAATGAGGGGCTCAGCAACAATCTGCTGATGCTGCAGGCACAATGAGGGGCTCAGTAACAATCTGCTGATGCTGCAGGCACAATGGTGGGGAGCTCAGTAACAATCTGCTGATGCTGCAGGCACAATGAGGGGCTCAGCAACAATCTGCTGATGCTGCAGGCACAATGAGGGGCTCAGTAACAATCTGCTGATACTGCAGGCACAATGGTGGGGATCTCAGTAACAATCTGCTGATGCTGCAGGCACAATGAGGGGCTCCGTAACAATCTGCTGATGCTGCAGGCACAATGAGGGGCTCAGCAACAATCTGCTGATGCTGCAGGCACAATGAGGGGCTCAGTAACAATCTGCTGATGCTGCAGGCACAATGAGGGTCTCAGTGACAATCTGCTGATGCTGCAGGCACAATGAGGGGCTCAGCAACAATCTGCTGATGCTGCAGGCACAATGAGGGGCTCAGTAACAATCTGCTGATGCTGCAGGCACAATGAGGGGCTCAGCAACAATCTGCTGATGCTGCAGGAACAATGAGGGGCTCAGTGACAATCTGCCGATGCTGCAGGTACAATGAGGGGCTCAGTAACAATCTGCTGATGCTGCAGGCACAATGAGGGGCTCAGTAACAATCTGCTGATGCTGCAGGCACAGTGAGGGGCTCAGTAACAATCTGATGATGCTGCAGGCACAATGAGGGGCTCAGTAACAATCGGCTGATGCTGCAGGCACAATGAGGGGCTCAGTGACAATCTACTGATGCTGCAGGCACAATGAGGGGCTCAGTGACAATCTGCTGATGCTGCAGGCACAATGAGGGTCTCAGTGACAATCTGCTGATGCTGCATGCACAATGAGGGGCTCAGCAACAATCTGCTGATGCTGCAGGCACAATGAGGGGCTCAGTAACAATCTGCTGATGCTGCAGGCACAATGGTGGGGAGCTCAGTAACAATCTGCTGATGCTGCAGGCACAATGAGGGGCTCAGTGACAATCTGCTGATGCTGCAGGCACAATGAGGGGCTCAGTAACAATCTGCTGATGCTGCAGGCACAATGAGGGGCTCAGTAACAATCTGCTGATACTGCAGGCACAATGGTGGGGAGCTCAGTAACAACCTGCTGATGTTGCAGGCACAGTGAGGGGCTCAGAAACAATCTGCAGGCACAATGAGGGGCTCAGTAACAATCTGCTCATGCTGCAGGCACAATGAGGGGCTCAGTGACAATCTGCTGATGCTGCAGGCACAATGAGGGGCTCAGTGACAATCTGCCGATGCTGCAGGCACAATGAGGGGCTCAGTGACAATCTGCTGATGCTGCAGGCACAATGGTGGGGAGCTCAGTAACAATCTGCTGATGCTGCAGGCACAGTGAGGGGCTCAGAAACAATCTGCTGATGCTGCAGGCACAATGAGGGGCTCAGTAATATCCTGCTGATGCTGCAGGTACAATGAGGGTCTCAGTGACAATCTGCTGATGCTGCAGGCACACTGAGGGCCGGGCTCAGTAATAACCTGCTGATGCTGCAGGCACAATGAGGGGCTCAGTGACAATCTGCTGATGCTGCAGGCACACTGAGGGGCTCAGTAACAATCTGCTGATGCTGCAGGCACAATGAGGGGGGGGGGGGGGGGGGGTTGGTGAGGGTGCAGTGGCATAGCTAGCATAGTTGCCCCAGTATAGGGAGTTTAGTTGCCTCAGTATAGCTAGTATAGTGCCCCAGTATAGCGCCCCAGTATAGCTAGTATAGTGCCCCAGTATAGTCAGTATAGTGCCCCAGTATAGCCAGTATAGTGCCCCAGTATAGCCAGTATAGTGCCCCAGTATAGCCAGTATAGTGCCCCAGTATAGCTAGTATAGTGCCCCAGTATAGTGCCCCAGTATAGCCAGTATAGTGCCCCAGTATAGCCAGTATAGTGCCCCATTATAGCCAGTATAGTGCCCCAGTATAGCTAGTATAGTGCCCCAGTATAGCTAGTATAGTGCCCCAGTATGGCTAGTATAGTGCCCCAGTATAGCTAGTATAGTGCCCCAGTATAGCCAGTACAGTGCCCCAGTATAGCTAGTATAGTGCCCCAGTATAGTGCCCAAGTATAGCCAGTATAGTGCCCCAGTATAGCCAGAATAGTGCCCCAGTATAGCCAGAATAGTGCCCCAGTATAGCCAGTATAGTGCCCCAGTATAGCCAGTATAGTGCCCCAGGATAGCCAGTATAGTGCACCAGGATAGCCAGTATAGTGCCCCAGTATAGTGCCCAAGTATAGCCAGTATAGTGCCCCAGTATAGCCGGTATAGTGCCCCAGTATAGCCAGAATAGTGCCCCAGTATAGCGCCCCAGTATAGCCAGTATAGTGCCCCAGTATAGTCAGTATAGTGCCCCAGGAAAGCTAGTATAGTGCCCCGGTATAGCCAGTATGGGTAGGTGGTGCCCCCCGCCCGTCCCCGCCGCTGTTATTACCTTAACAGCGGCCGCTCTCCCCTCTCCGGCACGTGTATTTATTCAAGCAGCGTATCTCCCGGCTGCTCTGTGTGTGATGCGCAGGAAGCAGGGCAGAGAGCGGGGACACATAGCTGGTGCTGCCGCGACACATAAATGTGTCGCGGCACACCGGTTGGGAACCTCTGTCCTAGGAGATCATTTTTCATCTTCTGTTTAAAATAACTTTTCAGCTCTCAGCTCTCTGAAAATGAAAACGTATAAAAAAGCAGTTGAGGAACGTACTGACCAAATTATTCTTGCTTGCTGATGGCTTCAAAAGCATTTTACTAAGAGGGTGTGGACATATTACCTAGGAGAAAACTAAGGAGAAAAAAAAATTAATAAGGGGTTCTTTCACTAATCATTGCATTGGCCAGATGGCAGCCAGACAACTTTATCAAATTGTGCATGTGCAATCATGAGCAAACACCAAACAGTGCGGTAGTTGCTGATGCCACTTTTCTCCACATTGAGTAGGTGTGCGCATGTGCATTTGCACCTGCACATGGTGTTAAAAGTGAGACTTAGAAACAAATTGGTGTTTCTCCCTTTATTTTTAAGTTAAAATGAAAAAAAAGCATTGGTCCCTTCCCTAGCGCCATTACTGCGCCCCCTGTCCCCTCATGCAAGGCTGGTATATAAGATGACCACCATGGTGTGGCTCTATCGCTAAGCAATACAAACCCACATGATCCTTAACATTAACTAGCCCTTTTTAAATGGCATGGGTGGTGAAAGAAATAGGGACAACAAAGCTTTTGGAATGTGTGCCTTGTAGTACAATAATTGATTTTCCTACCAGAGGCTTATTTGAATTCTCCTGACAAATCCCTTATTGGTCTGTATAATAGACTAAAAGGAAGACCCATCAACAATTAATATCAGCGATCAGCAATGCTCCTGATCAAAACTGTGGTGGGTAGTGCCTGCTGTAGACATTCTCCTATCCAGCTTAAAGGACCACTATAGCAAAAAAAAAGGAAGCAGTTAAAATCTGACAGAGCTGACAGGTTTTGGACTAGCCCATCTCTTCATGAACAAGAAAAAGATTCCAGCCAGTGGTGGTGGGATTGAGGAGGACATGGTAAGCCTGAGGCTCCCCTCTATTTTGGTAAGTATCCATTTTCTTTTGTTTTCTATTCACATTTACTATAAGGGCTGTATTTTTAAAATACATACAATACTATAAAATACATACAATAGTCTGATGTAAAACCTACATTATAGAGCTGCAGAATTGAGTCATTCCCCTAAAGGGGCCCATACACTCAGCCGATTAGCGGCCGATCGATCGATTGAAATCGATCGATAGATTTGTGTCCGATTTCGATCGATTACAATCGATCTGATATGCTGGAAAATCTAGGTCGATCTCATGAGATTGCTTATCAATTTGCATTCGACCTAATGGAAATCTGATGGCAAAAAAATGCCATCAGATCGATTTTCAATAGATTTCATACTGAAATCTATTGGAAATCTGTTAGTAGTAAAAAAATGTTCCTAAACACATCAGATAGATCAGAAAATCTATCTGATGATCTATCTGTTGCTAATCTAACGAGTGTATGGCCACCTTTAGTTGTTCTAAGATAAGATTTATTTTTTGTTATCTGTCTTAACTCATGACTTATCTCTCTGTGGCCTTGATGCATAAAAGGCAGGTAAATTTGGTGTGCACAGGCAGCACACAGCAATTTTACCTATGCGAACACAGAGGGAACACCGCCCACTACTCTATCTTTTGTAATAAATAAATACAATAAGTAAGGTGAGATAATTTAAAGTGAACCTGGAGTGCAAATAAACGTCTGAGATAATGAATTGTATGTGTAGTATGGATGATAAATAAAACATTAGTAGTATAGAAAAGAGTCTCATATTTTTTTTTCAGTTTTACAACTTTATTTTTAGGATTGCATCACACTGTCACTGCTGCTGTTTAGAAGTCACACTCTGCTTTGTTTAGCTGAAAAGGATACAGAACTCATGACCCTTTGAACTTTCCGTCACTTAACCACTTCCCGACCGCCTAATGCACAGAGGCGGCCGGGAAGTGGAGCCCTGAAGGACCGGCTCACCCACAGAGGCGGTGGTCCATTTAAGGGCATGGGCAGAGCGATCGCGTCATCCGTGACGCGATCCTCCGCCGGCGCCTGTCACCGCTCGCCCGCCGCAACATCCCGCCGGCTATACGGAAGCGCCGGCGGGATGTTAACCCAGCGATCGCCGCATACAAAGTGTATAATACACTTTGTAATGTTTACAAAGTGTATTATACAGGCTGCCTCCTGCCCTGGTGGTCCCAGTGTCCGAGGGACCACCAGGGCAGGCTGCAGCCACCCTAGTCTGCACCCAAGCACACTGATTTCTCCCCCCCTGCCCCAGATCGCCCACAGCACCCCTCAGACCCCCCCTGCCCACCCCCCAGACCCCTGTTTGCACCCAATCACCCCCCTAATCACCCATCAATCACTCCCTGTCACTATCTGTCAACGCTATTTTTTTTTTATCTCCCCCCCTGCCCACTGCCCCCTCCTGATCACCCCCCCACCCCTCAGATTCTCCCCAGACCCCCCCCCCTGTGTACTGTATGCATCTATCCCCCCTGATCACCTGTCAATCACCTGTCAATCACCTGTCAATCACCCATCAATCACCCCCTGTCACCGCCACCCATCATTCAGCCCCTAACCTGCCCCTTGCGGGCAATCTGATCACCCACCCACACCAATAGATCGCCCGCAGATCCGACATCAGATCACCACCCAAACGCAGTGTTTACATCTATTCTCTCCTCTAAACACCCACTAATTACCCATCAATCACCCATCAATCACCCCCTATCACCACCTGTCACTGTTACCCATCAGATCAGACCCTAATCTGCCCCTTGCGGGCACCCAATCACCCGCCTACACGCTCAGATTGCCCTCAGACCCCCCCTTATCAATTCGCCAGTGCAATATTTACATCTGTTCTTCCCTGTAATAACCCACTGATCACCTGTCAATCACCTGTCAATCACCCATCAATCACCCCCTGTCACTGCCACCCATCAATCACCCCCTGTCACTGCCACCCATCAATCAGCCCCTAACCTGCCCCTTGCGGGCAATCTGATCACCCACCCACACCAATAGATCGCCCGCAGATCCGACATCAGATCACCACCCAAACGCAGTGTTTACATCTATTCTCTCCTCTAAACACCCACTAATTACCCATCAATCACCCATCAATCACCCCCTATCACCACCTGTCACTGTTACCCATCAGATCAGACCCTAATCTGCCCCTTGCGGGCACCCAATCACCCGCCTACACGCTCAGATTGCCCTCAGACCCCCCCTTATCAATTCGCCAGTGCAATATTTACATCTGTTCTTTACTGTAATAACCCACTGATCACCTGTCAATCACCTGTCAATCACCCATCAATCACCCCCTGTCACTGCCACCCATCAATCACCCCCTGTCACTGCCACCCATCAATCAGCCCCTAACCTGCCCCTTGCGGGCAATCTGATCACCCACCCACACCAATAGATCGCCCGCAGATCCGACATCATATCACCACCCAAGCGCAGTGTTTACATCTATTCTCTCCTCTAAACACCCACTAATTACCCATCAATCACCCATCAATCACCCCCTATCACCACCTGTCACTGTTACCCATCAGATCAGACCCTAATCTGCCCCTTGCGGGCACCCAATCACCCGCCTACACGCTCAGATTGCCCTCAGACCCCCCCCTTATCAATTCGCCAGTGCATTAGTTACATCTGTTCTTCCCTGTAATAACCCACTGATCACCTGTCACTGCCACCCATCAATCACCCCCTGTCACTGCCACCCATCAATCACCCCCTGTCACTGCCACCTCAGATCCCCCTCAGACCCCCTTCCAATCACCTCCCCAGTGCATTGATTGCATCTATTTTCCCCTCTAACCACCCCCTGAGACACCCATCAATCACCTCCTGTCACCCCCCTAGCACTCCTATCCACCAGATCAGGCCCAATACAACCTGTCATCTAAAAGGCCACCCTGCATATGACCGGTTCCACAAAATTCGCCCCCTCATAGACCACCTGTCATCAAAATTTGCAGATGCTTATACCCCTGAACAGTCATTTTGAGACATTTGGTTTCCAGACTACTCACGGTTTTGGGCCCGTAAAATGCCAGGGCGGTATAGGAACCCCAGAAACGGACCCCATTTTAGAAAAAAGACACCCCAATGTATTCTGTTAGGTGTATGACGAGTTCATAGAAGATTTTATTTTTTGTCAAAAGTTAGCGGAAATTGATTTTTGTTTTTTTTTCACAAAGTGTCATTTTTCACTAACTTGTGACAAAAAATAAAATCTTCTATGAACTCGCCATACACCTAACGGAATACCTTGGGGTGTCTTCTTTCTAAAATGGGGTCACTTGTGGGGTTCCTATACTGCCCTGGCATTTTAGGGGCCCTAAACAGTGAGGAGTAGTCTAGAAAACAAATGCCTCAAAATGACCTGTGATTAGGACGTTGGGCCCCTTAGCGCACCTAGGCTGCAAAAAAGTGTCACACATGTGGTATCGCCGTACTCAGGAGAAGTAGTATAATGTGTTTTGGGGTGTATTTTTACACATACCCATGCTGGGTGGGAGAAATCTCTCTGTAAATGGACAATTGTGTGTAAAAAAAATCAAACAATTGTCATTTACAGAGGTATTTCTCCCACCCAGCATGGGTATGTGTAAAAATACACCCCAAAACACATTATACTACATCTCCCGAGTACGGCGATACCACATGATTGGCACTTTTTTGCAGCCTAACTGCGCTAAGGGGCCCAAAGTCCAATGAGTACCTTTAGGATTTCACAGGTCATTTTTGTTTCAAGACTACTCCTCACGGTTTAGGGCCCCTAAAATGCCAGGGCAGTATAGGAACCCCACAAATGACCCCATTCTAGAAAGAAGACACCCAAATGTATTCCGTTAGGAGTATGGTGAGTTCACAGAAGATTTTATTTTTTGTCACAAGTTAGCGGAAAATGACACTTTGTGAAAAAAAAACAATTAAAATCAATTTCAGCTAACTTGTGACAAAAAAATAAAAACTTCTATGAACTCACCATACTCCTAACGGAATACCTTGGGGTGTCTTCTTTCTAAAATGGGGTCATTAGTGGGGTTCCTATACTGCCCTGGCATTTTAGGGGCCCTAAACCGTGAGGAGTAGTCTTGAAACAAAAATGACCTGTGAAATCCTAAAGGTACTCATTGGACTTTGGGCCCTTTAGCGCAGTTAGGGTGCAAAAAAGTGCCACACATGTGGTATCGCCGTACTCGGGAGAAGTAGTACAATGTGTTTTGGGGTGTATTTTTACACATACCCATGCTGGGTGGGAGAAATACCGCTGTAAATGGACAATTGTGTGTAAAAAAATCAAAAGATTGTCATTTACAGAGGTGTTTCTCCCACCCAGCATGGGTATGTTTAAAAATACACCCCAAAACACATTGTACTACTTCTCCCGAGTACGGCGATACCACATGTGTGGCACTTTTTTGCACCCTAACTGCGCTAAAGGGCCCAAAGTCCAATGAGTACCTTTAGGATTTCACAGGTCATTTTGAGAAATTTCGTTTCAAGACTACTCCTCACGGTTTAGGGCCCCTAAAATGCCAGGGCAGTATAGGAACCCCACAAATGACCCCATTTTAGAAAGAAGACACCCCAAGGTATTCCGTTAGTAGTATGGCGAGTTCATAGAAGATTTTATTTTTTGTCACAAGTTAGCGGAAATTGATTTTAATTGTGTTTTTTCACAAAGTGTCATTTTCCGCTAACTTGTGACAAAAAATAAAATCTTCTATGAACTCACCATACTCCTAACGGAATACCTTGGGGTGTCTTCTTTCTAAAATGGGGTCATTTGTGGGGTTCCTATACTGCCCTGGCATTTTAGGGGCCCTAAACCGTGAGGAGTAGTCTTGAAACGAAATTTCTCAAAATGACCTGTGAAATCCTAAAGGTACTCATTGGACTTTGGGCCCTTTAGCGCAGTTAGGGTGCAAAAAAGTGCCACACATGTGGTATCGCCGTACTCAGGAGAAGTAGTATAATGTGTTTTGGGGTGTATTTTTACACATACCCATGCTGAGTGGGAGAAAGATCTCTGTAAATGGACACTTGTGTGTAAAAAAAATTAACAAATTGTCATTTACAGAGATATTTCTCCCACCCAGCATGGGTATGTGTAAAAATACACCCCAAAACACATTATACTACTCCTGAGTACGGCAATACCACATGTGTGGCACTTTTTTGCAGCCTAACTGCGCTAAGGGGTTCAAAGTCCAATGAGCACCTTTAGGCTTTACAGGGGTGCTTACAATTTAGCACCCCCCAAAATGTCAGGACAGTAAACACACCCCACAAATGACCCCATTTTGGAAAGTAGACCCTTCAAGGTATTCAGAGAGGGGCATGGTGAGTCCGTGCCAGATTTAATTTTTTTTGTCGCAAGTTAGAAGAAATGGAAACTTTTTTTTTTTTTTGGTCACAAAGTGTCATTTTCCGCTTACTTGTGACAAAAAATAATATCTTCTATGAACTCACTATGCCTCTCAGTGAATACTTTGGGATGTCTTCTTTCCAAAATGGGGTCATTTGGGGGGTATTTATACTATCCTGGAATTCTAGCCCCTCATGAAACATGACAGGGGGTCAGAAAAGTCATAGATGCTTGAAAATGGGAAAATTCACTTTTTGCACCATAGTTTGTAAACGCTATAACTTTTACCCAAACCAATAAATATACACTGAATGGTTTTTTTTTTAATCAAAAACATGTTTGTCCACATTTTTCGCGCTGCATGTATACAGAAATTTTACTTTATTTGAAAACTGTCAGCACAGAACGTTAAAAAAATCATTTTTTTTGCCAAAATTCATGTCTTTTTTGATGAATATAATAAAAAGTAAAAATCGCAGGAGCAATCAAATAGCACCAAAAGAAAGCTTTATTAGTGACAAGAAAAGGAGCCAAAATTCATTTAGGTGGTAGGTTGTATGAGCGAGCAATAAACCGTGAAAGCTGCAGTGGTCTGAATGGAAAAAAAGTGACCGGTCCTTAAGGGGTAGAAAGCCCTAGGTCCTCAAGTGGTTAAAGGAAACCAGAGACGATATAAAATAAAAGTTTTATACATTCCTGGGGCTTCCTTCAACCCCATGTGCACAGATCGCTCCCACGACCACCGTTCTCAGCCTTCTGTATCGCCGGTACCGGTTCCCGTAACTTCAGGCAGTCATGGCCAGTCTGCGCAAGAGAAGTGCGCTCTCTACGTAGCCCCAGGTAACTTTTATTTTATATTGTCTCTGGTACACTTAAAACTTATTATCTGCCTTATCTCACTGTTTTTCAGCTGTCCTGGCTTCTATTCACTGTTCAGGATTCCAGACTGAATTCAACAAGCTGTTCGACACGCTTTTTTGCATAAATAACAACTCAAGTTTTTTTTTTTTTACTTGCTGTACTTGAAAACAGAAAATGACTTTTGATAATTTCTTAGTAATGATAGTGCCATATGTGTATATGTTTATCTGATCATGTCACGTGTCACTTCAGGTATGCTTTAAGAGAAAAGCTTTGTGAATCCACCTTGCTGTTTCTTTACAAGGGGTTTAAGGGACATATGAAATATGAACATATACATTTTAATAGCATACATGTAAATCCATTTTCATTATATTACACAATTAATTATAGTTTACAATTTTCAGAACACTGGGGCATAGTTTTTCTTTGAACAACAAAACACATTAAAATATCACAAGAACATGATAAAATATTGTTGATTTCTTTCTTATCTTGTCAAATAATACCATGAAATCTGTGCACTGTTATTTTGTTTTCTAAACAAGATGTTAGAGCAATACGCAGGTCATAGCATTGGTGTTGCTAGGAAACAGAACTCTGATTTTACCAACATCAGTCCTTGAGCTGACAGAGTAATTGACAATATTTTATTGTTGTACAAATGTAGCATCCAGTTTCTAACGGATGAAAATGGATGCGGCTTTCAGAGATGGAAGAAAGCTGCTGTCAATGCTGTATTCTTTGTTGACACTAGTCAAGTTTCTGTGAGCTGGCATCTCTTATAGCTGTGGTGGTCAACCAGGCAAGCCGAAGAGAGGCATTTATCAGAAACAGTGCAAAGAAATGTACAGCAAAACTGGTGGCAAACTAGAGCATGTGCTTCAATGGATTCTGGTTGGTTGCTCTGGGCAACTGCTCCATTTTTATACCAGTTGTGCTTCAATTTTCTTTGCTCTGTTTTTCATAACTCAAATGCAGTCCTAACCTCACCAAATGGTTGCACATATGTGCTGTGATTTCTACGACATCATTATAGCATGTCCTGTGTCATGTTTTTACATGGCATTAGAATATTCTGAGTCTGTGGGGGTGCTTTAGTGTTTGTCAAGGAACCTACAGATATGAGGTGACAGTTGTTTTCTCTGGTCAATGAAGGCAGCAAACCTATAGAGTCTGCCAGCAGGGCCGGTTCAAGGAGCACTGGGGCCCCAAGGCAAACTTAAGCTGGGGGGCCCCTACCCCCACACACCCAGGAAAGTCAGCTGAGCTCCTGGGGCCCACAAGCCAGCTGCCCCCCTCCCCATCATAAGCAAACCATCCACACTGTTCCCATAACTAGCACTTTCTGAGCCTACTGCCTTATTTCTTCTCCCTGCTGCCGCTCATCTTTGCCCCATGGACACACCAGTCAACCATACAGACACCAGTTGCAGCCTGGAGGAATCCTAGTCCCCACCTCCTGGGACAGATAAGTTATAGTACAGCCAAAAATCATGCGGGCCCCGGTGACTCAGTGCACAGCAAGAAGCACTGGGTAACCAGGGGGTGGGGATTAGGCTTTCTCAAAGCTGCACTTTATAACACAATAGTAGTGCAGTGTGTTCCGGTGAGTCGGATGGAGTCTGCATGGGGCAAAGATGAGTGGCAGCAGGGAGAAGTAGTAAGGCAATAGGGTCAAGAGTGCTAGTTATGGGAACAGCGTCAGTGTGGATAGTTTGCTTATTGGGAGTACTCGGGGCAGAAGACCTGCCAGGGTCCAGCTGCTCAGGGGGCCCTGCAGTGGGCAGGGGGTTCTTTTGTCTCAATGGCAGCGCCGGTCCTTTCTGCCAGTTGAGTGTTATTAGAAAACCTTGTCAACCATTATTGCGTGTAGCAGTACCAGCCCTCCAGGTGACCTAACACTAGCTACCTTGTTTTTATTCATGTATTTATCTATCTATCTATCTGTATTATGACTATTTAGATTATGTTAGTTAAAAAAATGTTTACCTTGATTAGATATTGCCACTTGTTACCAAAGATAGTTCCATTAGAGTTGTACATGTAAAAAGGGCGCCGCTGCCGCAGTAACATGGGTGTTGGGGAAAGATACTAGTAGAATACTGGCAAAATTACCCATATTCTATTATTAGGCAAATGGTAATATAAAAGTAGAATATCAGTAATATTTACCAATACTTTACTTTCACTAGACTTAGCACTTTTCTCCTTGAACTCTTCCCATTATCGCTCCATAACCAGAACACCCCCTGACCCTCCCCGCACTGCAATATCCATTGACATCAGCGCCACCTTTGCTGATTAATTTACAATACAATATCTGCACCAACTGATTCTGATATTTATTCAATTAGCCACTGGTTGCTGCTAACAGACAGCCACAAGTAACATTGAGGTCTATGTGGTGCCCATTTTACTGAAAACCATATGGCAGTAAGAAAAGTCTGCACACAGATAGTAACTGTACTGTGCATTGAGAAAGCGGACCCTACGAGGCCCCAAAACAATCATTGGCTTAACGGTCAGATGATGTGTTTGGTGATTGAACTATAAATCTCAGTTCCTAAACAGTGGTGTGCGGACTCATCTTACTGTCATATGGATTTCAGCATGCTGCTGGTTTTGCACCTGCCATCTATTACCATTGGTGTGCTATCCTATGATCTTCCATTTTATTGAATACCCGCCGGTGCCTAAATTGCTTGCTTTACCATTAGAGCTGTATAATATTAAAAAGGATTGTTTAAGCACTGCAATGAAAGAGTACTGAAGAGCAGGTGAATATTTGAGTTTTTCCTATGGCCCAAATGGTCTGGGAGTTGTGCAGCAGGCACTATTGGACCACAGGCCAGACACAAGGCGATCTTTATTTTAGGAATAACTGGATATCTACAAGCCCAATTTATTCTACCTAACAATTCCTGCTCCATTATTACAAACTGTGAACAGCCAGCACAGACTAAAGGACAAGGGTGTAATTATAGGGGGTAGCAGACCCTACAACCAGGGCTGGGCCGAGGCAGACGCGAGAGAGGCTCCAGCCTCAGGGCGCAGTGCAGTGTAGGAGGGGGCACATAACTCACTCAGCCATCATTCCCCTATTGTGTTTGAAGCAGGGAGAAATAAGAAAAGAAGATACATGGCACTGACTGCAAGCCAGATAAGAAGAGATTAAGGTGTTGGAGGGGTTTGGGGACCTGGGGCGCCTCTTGGTCTAATAGCAATCAGCGTGTGATGGTTGGGGTGGGAGGGCTGGAGGGGCGCACTTCGTGTCTCAGTCTTGGGTGCCGGAGGACCTTGTCCTGGCTCTGCCTGCAACCCAGCCCCTGCAAGGAGGCCCAGAGCTCTGGAGTGCTCCATTGACCTACCCTCCCTCTAATATAGGAGCCCAAAGTCCAGATCAGGTGTTGTTATGGCCATGGAGACACAAAAGAAAGAAAGAACCCTGCCCTTGCGAGCTTACAATCTGAATGAGGGAGAAAACAAGAGGTGGGGGGATACATAAGGTTTTCAACCAGGGTTGTTGTATCAGATTATATTCAGCAGTTCAGCTTGTCCAGAAGCTGAAACTGGAACTGCCTAGAGTAGATTGTATGCTTACCTGAAAAGTAAGTTTTATGGGTGCACTAGACGGTTTCAAGTTTGGAGCATGACAAATGTGTTTAGGAAGGGAGTTTCAGAGGAGGGGAGAGGCTTGTGAGAAATCCTGTATACATGGTTGGGAGAAGGTGATTCAAGGGGAGCAAAGAAGAAGGCTATGTGCAGAGCAGAGGTTGTGGTTTGCATGGCATTTGGACTCTCATGTTGAGCTGTACGGGGAGAGAGATTGCCCACTCAAAAAGATATGTGACTGGAGTCCCCTCTGCACGCCTCCTCAATCATGTTCCTATCGCCGTTAGGGTTCTGCACATGCACGGTACAATTCTTTTGACAACCGCGCAAGTGCAGAACGCCCCTGGAAATGGGAGCGCAATCGAGGGCATGCATGGATGGGGCCGCACATGCGCAGTAACCTGCTCCAGTCACAGATATTTCTGAGGGCGCAGGTAAACAACACAGGCGACCTGGAGAACACGGAGGAACCTAATAGACTGAAGGGGGGGGGGGGGGGTCTGAAAAAAAGCCCCAGGTAAGTACAAATCCACTTTTTTCCCGATTCAGGTATGTGAGTCCAACCAAACCTAAAGTTGAACAAGGCAAATTCTAATAGCAATCAAGTTGATTACTAAATATAATCTGTGTGTAGAAGCAGAGCAGAGCAAAACTCATTTTTTTCTGCTCTTTAGTAGTCATCCAACTCTGAAAGTACAGGGGTCTTGCACTTGTCCGGATCGGTGCACAGTTAAAGGCAAGGACAGATACAAAACAGGTTGTTAATTGTGAAAATGCAGACTAATGTAATAATGTAATACTTTACGCTACTAAACATGTGAGCTTTCAGCTTCAGTTTTTGGTTTAGTGTAGTTTTAAAGCCTAAATAAATGGTAAGGGTATTGGATTCACAATACTTAATCCACACGGTGAGTAATAGCCCTATCTGCATGGTATAAAACATAACTATTATTAAGAAATATAAAATCAGTTTGATAGAACAATCCACAGCTGAACAAAAATACAAAAGAGTTATTAACTTAGCAGCCTTATCCAGTCATTGACCAATCGGACTGCCTCGAAGTGTATGGGGGAGTGTAAAATGTATATCTTTCTAATAAATATATGATGGTTGTGTGGTGTATTTCTTACACAGCCTCACATGCATAATGAAAAAGAATATCTGATAATATTTAAAACCCAGCTTTTCTTAAAATAGAAAGCATATATCTGAATAATCAATGCACGTGTTGCATATAACTACATTTCTCCAAGGCTGACTAAACAGTACAAAAAGTACTAGTTCTTTGCATGAGAAATAAAGCCTTAAAAAACTAACATGCTTTTCTCTATTTTAGAGGCTTCATCAGAGATTAAATAAAGTGCTAACACCATAGATATAGATCATACATGGCAGTGGCGTAGCAAGAGATCATGGGGCCCCATAGCAAAACTTTAATGGGGCCCTCAGATGTAGGCACTCTTGCCACCTGCCCCTACCCTATGGATATGAGTTAATTTGGGCAATTTACATTCTCATGCAATCAACACTGCACATAGTTCATGGGTACGGAGACAAGTCAGAGGGTGGAGGAACACAACAAAGTTAATGGTGAATACATGAAATATCACCTGGGTGCTCCAGGGCCCCATAGCAGCTGCTATGATTGCTATGGCTATTGCTACCTCCCCTCCCCCCCCCCCCCCCCCCCCCCCGATACATGGGCTTACTGTGTATAGTATCCTACTCTTCAGCATAGGGAGGTTCTGCAAAGAACATACGCTGTGCTCCCAATTTATTCTTTGCTGTATGGATCCATCGGTCACATAAATGGCATCTACAAAAGGAATTACTCTGGAAGGCCTGCACTGGCAAGCACAATGACACCAAACATATTCAGCTTTACTATCAATGACAAATCATGGAGGGTGAACTAGGGCTTTAAGATATTCCAATTAAATTGCACCTGAAGTGAAACTTAAGAGAATATGGCCCTCATTCATTCACACTTTTTCCTCTACATTTTCTCCTAGGTTATATTTTCACACCTTATCAATAAAATTACTTTTAAAGTGGTCTGAAAGTCATCATTTCTACTTAGCTCTAAAAGATTCCTTACAGCTTTAAAGCTACCATCACAGAAAAAATTTCTAGCAGATCATCACTGAAATGGTTAAACAAAGCACTTTGTCCTGCTATTCAGCTTCACAACCGCATCCAAACTGCAGATAACAGTATATTTTTTACTTGTTAACCACAAAAGTATCAACACTAGAATGTAAACAAACACTCTCTGAGAAACTGTCTCTGCTTCAGGCACACACAGAGTTCAGAATAGCTCATTAGAAGATTTTAATATATAATAAAAAGCAGTTATATTAGAAAAATAATAAAATGCAATGGCAGCTTTCAGGGCAAGATAAACTACACTTTGGAAACTTGTAATTTGTAGACAGACAATATTACTTGTGCACAAAAGCAAATATGATAACTGTATGAGTAATACAAAGTAGGAAAACACATTTTTATTGAATGTTATGTCAGAGTTTCGGACCACTTTAAGCCAACAGCAAACAAGAAAATAGGATAATTTTGACAGTACCTTTTCACCTACATTCTGGGAAGTTTTCAATTGTTGAAAAGTTATTTTAAACCAAAGATGAAAATTATCTCCTAGGAGAAACCTTAGGAGAAAAAGGGAATTGAATAAAGGTCATATGCATTTTACTTTTGCGCCTGAGTTTTCTCCTAGGAGATACATTTTCAATTTATTTTTACAATTTTTTTTTAGCACTTAGCAATAGAAAAAGTACCAAAATGTACTAACAAAATTCTTTTGAGCTTTTTGTTGCTTGCTGGTGGGTTAATTGTTATTATTGTCAAGGTGTAAAAATGTCACTTAGGAAAAAACCCAGTAGAAAAAGTGAATTGTATATGGGCCACTTAAATCGGAATAGGCCCTATTTCTCACTGTTCCAGTGGTGAGTCCCTAAGAAGCCCGCTGACACGAACACGCTGAAACCAGCGCAGGAGATTTGTGCGCAGCCGTCGCCACCATAGGCTATAATATGAATTACGGCTATAGCAGGCACAGGAAGTAACTTCAGCGCCAAAGTTACTTTTAAAACAAAATAATTTGGCTTCCAGTAATGGGGAATTTCATTCCCCACTATCCATGGTGGCCTGGAGGGGGAATAGTATTTAATACAGCTGTGACTTGTGCAGCAGCAGGATCAGCCATATACCGGCTGTATCCTGCGCCCAAGTCTCCCGGCGCCGTTATCTCTTGTACGCTGCTGACAAGGGCTTGTCGACTGAGCTCACCTAGACTGCGCTGGCCCAAACGGCTCAGGTCTTCGTACTAGTACAGAGTCGAGTGGGCTTGGCTTTTTCTGCTGAGCCCAAGTGGCAGCTGCATGCTACTGTGCAGGGTAAGCTCCGTGGAACAGCACTGGAAAGAAGGGATAGAGAGTGATGGGTAAAGCTTCTGGAGAATCCAGAGGCTTCCTTCTCCCGAGGTAAGTATCTAAATTTTTCACTATTTAAAATCCACACTCTGCATTTTAAGCTGAAAAAGACCCTTTGAACTGTCCCTGCATGAAATCCTTATTATAGTATCTGTCTTTTTCTTGTCAGATAACTGCTTTTAGTTTCTATTTACTTTTCCGAAACCAGACTAAATTCACAACTGTTCGACAAGCTTTTTTGAATAGATAACAACTCAAGTTTTTTTCTCATAATGTACATACTACAGGAAAACAGAAAGGGAATTCAGATAATTTCTTAGTAGGGCTAGTACTATATGTGTACCCTTGTTTATGTCATCATGTCACATGTCACTTCAGGTATGTTTTAAATGCAATTATTTTTCATCCATTGCCATCATGTTATCAAAATTTAGATTTGATTTACACATAAAATCACAAAACCCTACCATAATTTTTCAAATTGTTATAGGTTAATATGGATTAAAGTTACATATATATATATATATACAGTGGCTTGCAAAAGTATTCAGCCCCCTTGAAGTTTTCCACATTTTGTCACATTACTGCCACAAACATGAATCAATTTTATTGGAATTCCACATGAAAGACCAATACAAAGTGGCGTACACGTGAGAAGTGGAACGAAAATCATACATGATTCCAAACATTTTTTACAAATCAATAACTGCAAAGTGGGGTGTGCGTAATTATTCAGCCCCCTTTGGTTTGAGTGCAGTCAGTTGCCCATAGACATTGCCTGATGAGTGCTAATGGCTAAATAGAGTGCACCTGTGTGTAATCTAATGTCAGTACAAATATAGCTGCTCTGTGACGACCTCAGAGGCTGTCTAAGATAATATTGGGAGCAACAACACCATGAAGTCCAAAGAACACACCAGACAGGTTAGGGATAAAGTTATTGAGAAATTTAAAGCAGGCTTAGGCTACAAAAAGATTTCCAAATCCTTGAACATCCCACTGAGCACTGTTCAAGCAATCATTCAGAAATGGAAGGAGTATGGCACAACTGTAAACCTACCAAGACAAGGCTGTAAACCTACCAAGACAAGGCCGTCCACCTAAACTCACAGGCCGAACAAGGAGAGTGCTGATCAGAAATGCAGTCAAGAGGCCCATGGTGACTCTGGACGAGCTGCAGAGATCTACAGCTCAGGTGGGGGAATCTATCCATAGGACAACTATTAGTCATGCACTGCACAAAATTGGCCTTGATGGAAGAGTGGCAAGAAGAAAGCCATTGTTCACAGAAAAGCATAAGAAGTCCCATTTGCAGTTTGCCACAAGCCATGTGGGGGACACAGCAAACATGTGGAAGAAGGTGCTCTGGTCAGATGAGACCAAAACTGAACTTTTTGGTCAAAATGCAAAACGCTATGTGTGGCAGCAGAAAACTAACACTGCACATCACTCTGAAAACACCATCCCCACTGTCAAATATGGAGGTGGCAGTATCATGCTCTGGGGGTTCTTCTCTTCAACAGGGACAGGGAAGCTGATCAGAGTTGATGGGAAGATAGATGGAGCCAAATACAGGGCAATCTTGGAAGAAAACCTCTTGGAGACTGCAAAAGACTTGAGACTGGGGCAGAGGTTCACCTTCCAGCAGGACAACGACCCTAAACATAAAGCCAGGGCAACAATGGAATGGTTTAAAACAAAACATATCCATGTGTTAGAATGGCCCAGCCAAAGTCCTGATCTAAATCCAATCGAAAGTCTGTGGCAAGATCTGAAAACTGCAGTTTACAAACACTGTCCATCTAATCTGACGGAGCTGGAGCTGTTTTGCAAAGAAGAATGGGCAAGGATTTCAGTCTTTAGATGTGCAAAGCTGGTACAGACATACCCTAAAAGACTGGCAGCTGTAATTGCAGCAAAAAGTGGTTCTACAAATATTGACTCAGGGGGGCAGAATAATTACGCACACCCCACTTTGCAGTTATTGATTTTTAAAAAATGTTTGGAAGCATCTATGATTTTCATTCCTGTTCTCACGTGTACACCACTTTGTATTAGTCTTTCACGTGGAATTCCAATAAAATTGATTCATGTTTGTGGCAGTAATGTGACAAAATGTGGAAAACTTTAAGAGGGCCGAATACTTTTGCAAGCCACTGTGTATGTATATATGTATATATATATATATATATATATATATATATATATATATATATATATATATATATATATATATATACATATATATATATATATATATATATATATACTATTTTGTGCAGAATGTTTGAAAATGTTCTAATGGTGTGGTTCTTTTCCTAAATTGGGTATTTTTCTTTGATGCTGCAGATCTGCACAGAGGCTTTCATGTATTTTGACTGTAAGATTTAAAAATGTTGCTGAATCTATTTATATTTATTTCTGTCACCTTCTTACATCTTTTAGATCTTTTTTCGTGTATCTAATGGTACCAAACTTTATTTAGTTTATGTTCCTGTTTGTTAAGGCCTTCTACATATGTATTTACTGAAAAATCGTTTTATTTGCCTCTATCCATCCTCTGCTCATTTTCAATCTCAACCTCTCAGAGTAGATCACAACTATGTGAAGAAGCCCATACATACTACCCATTTGCTTTAGTGAGAGACTGCATGCAGTTAGAAGATCAAATGAGAAGTGTAATCCCACCATTGTGTTTTTATCTAGGGTGAAATGCTTGGAACAAATCTATAATCTATAACAGATCTATAAACGAAGGGGGTTAATTCAATCCCATTTGTGAATTAGGTTCATCATTAGGGAGAAATTTTGGAGCAGGGACAGGACCAGTTCAACAATGGCTCAGTGCAGACAATGAGGATAAGACCCAGCCATTTGTTCTGATGGGATACTGATACAAGTGGATGGCAGCATTGTTAAGTTGTGTAGGGCAATGTCTGCATGCTGTGCAATTGTACCTGGCAAGGGCTGTTCCTGCGTCGGGACAAACCGATCCTCTGGTCCCCCGCAGCCACCAAGTTTTACTTTCAGTGGGCAGGCCACTGTGCCTGCGCAGTGTGTTCTCGCTTACGCACATGTTGCCTGTAAGGATCCCTCCTGTAGTGTATTCTGTCCGTTGCAGTGGAGCTGCAAACGGACAGTTCTGCATTCGGTTGTGCATTTGCAATGAGTCTCATTGTCATTTGCAATCACTCTGCAGTTCTGGACAGCTCAGGATGCTGTCATTATTCCACCAATTGCTTGTTGCAGCTGAGCTGCGGCCAGATAGCCCTGGATTTCCTGCATGCATGTTGTTACATAATTCTGCATGCATTTCTTATGGGGGTCCTTTGCAGTCACAGCCAGCTAGCAAATGGTAATCAAGCCAGCTCAGGATTGAGTGATTACCATTCAGCTGTGTGGAGATTTGCATACCTGCATCCATTGGCTGATGCCGGCATAAAAGTCTGCCTCTCATTTCATACCCCGCCCATCATAGTGGTCAGTACGCTGATCTACTGGGCACTTTGTTTCTCTGTATAGTTCGGTTATTGTAGTTCTATGCGACCTTATAACTTGTGCTTTAGCTAGTTCTTGATAAATAAATATGCAGACTTGCTAATATATATTTATCCGTTAGTTGAGACGTTTGTTATTTTTCTTATCATTGTGTATTGCCTAGTTCCTTGCCTGATGGACGTTCGCTGCATCCGCGGTGGATCAGTGAAGTCCATTATCCAGATAGCTTGGATTCTGCCATCACCACGTTGGTGACTGGTAGTATTCCTGCTACTCTAGTTTCTGGGAACGTAACAATAGGCTGCAGTTGCTATTAGTTACATATCCTGTAGTCCTGTAGACTGTGAGCTGCTGTTGTTACTAGTTACGTTCCAATCTATAGTCCTGTCTTGTACCTGTCTGAATACTTGCTATCGCTAAGGCAGCACAGTGCAAACTAAGGCAGTGCAACATCGCACTGCGCTGCCATTGTGTTTTATTTGTAGCGATATTGGAAGCCCAGAGCTTCAGTTGCTCTGGGCAGTCTGTGTAACCTCTTCCATTATCCAGCTCTTAGCCTTGTTGTGCTGGGTGGTCAGAAAGTATGACTCCCAGCATTACATTGCCGTTGTGCGCATGCACAGTACGAGAAATTTCGTACTGTGCATAAGCAGGAAGGCAACGACAACGTCAGAGTGGACGCAGATGGCTAGGGCCATGCAGATGCAGTGGCCCGTCAACTGAAAAATGAAAGTGAGAGGTTGCGGTGGACTGGAGGATTGGTTTGTTACGGTACGGGCACAGAACATCTGCAAGGGGCTGGTAGAACCCCCAGGTAAGTAAAACTCTTTTTTTTCATGTCAGTTAAGGTTCCCTTTAGCTCTTTGTGAATAATTTGATAGTCAGAACCATGACTAGTCTGCAGAGAACGCGCTACTACATCAGTAAGATAACTCACTGGTGGAGGTTGACGGGCATCCTGCTGCCTCTTCGTACTTCATGTTTTTTTGCCCAATTTTAAACTTACCAATCTACTCATACACACTTCTGTCTGGTAGCGCACTGACCCTATATTGTGTGTAAAGCCTCCAATGAATTTCAGCCCCTGCCCTGACATACCTTCCAACCAAAAAAATCAGATAAATGCTATGTGCTCCTCCATAGTGCATACTGCTAGTAAAACACCTATGTTTACATTGTAACAGAGGGCAGGAAAAATGGTGCGATCAAGGTCAGACTTTAATTACTTGACCACAGTAGTGCCAACTATAAGTACGCATGCGCAGAAGGCAGTGTGACACGTTATAGCGAAAGTTTGGATACTTTTTTTTAACTTTCCAACATGTTTGCTGCAATACAAAGTAATATGTTGCTGCTATATAAATCCAATAAATAATAATAATGATGAGGATTAAATAGTAAAAATTGCAACAATAGTAACAAACGCACAAATGTAAATAAATTGTGGATGTGTACAATGTCTCACTTCTGAAAGGGGAGGGGAAGGGTTTATTGTCCAATGTCTCACTCCCCAAAAGGGAGGGGAAGGATTTATTGTCCATTGTCTCACTCCAGAAAGGGGGAGGGGAAGGGTTTATTGTCCAATATCTCACTCCCCAAAGGGGGAGGGGAAGGGTTTATTGTCCAATGTCTCACTCCCCAAAGGGGGAGGGGAAGGGGTTACTGTCCAATGTCTCAATTCCCAAAGGGGGAGGGGAAGGGTTTATTGTCCAATGTCTCTCTCCCCAAAGGGGGAGGGGAAGGGTTTATTGTCCAATGTCTCACTCCCCAAAGGGGAAGGGGAAGGGTTTATTGTCCAATGTCTCACTCCCCAAAGGGTGAGGGGTTTATTGTCCAGTGTCTCACTCCCCAAAGGGGGAGGGGAAGGATTTATTGTCCAATGTCTCACTTCCCAAAGGGGGAGGGAAGGGTTTATTGTCCAACGTCTCACTCCCCAAAGGGGGAGGGGAGGGGTTCATTGTCCAATATCTCGCTTCTCAAAAGGGGAGGGGAAGGGTTTATTGTCCAATGTCTCACTCCCCAAAGGGGGAGGGGAAGGGTTTATTGTCCAATGTCTCACTCCCCAAAGGGGGAGAGGAAGGGTTTATTGTCCAATGTCTCACTTCCAAAAGGGGGAGGGGGAGGGTTTATTGTCTAATGTCTCAATTCCCAAAGGGTGAGGGGAAGGGTTAATTGCCATGGACCTGGCTTGCTTTTACATGTAGTAAAGGACAAAAAGAACTCCAATTATAGTTTTAAATATTTTGGCTTTACCTGCATCAGAGACAATGAATAAAGGGTGTAAAGTAATTTTACTCACCTGTCTTTAACAAGGACAGATTAGTTGCGAATGAACATTTTCTTTCCATAGTTTTCAAAACGTATGGACACTAATTATTGAAAAGAGCTGTACTGTGGTGTAGTGGTTAACGCAGTGCTGGGCCGAAATTACGCATGAGCGTAATTACGCATCGTAATTCAATGTAAATTTACGCGTAAGCGTTATGCGTAACTTACGGTCTTACGCCTAATTATTTACGCGTAAGACCGTAAGTGGTATCGTAATTACACTGTCTACCGTAATTGCTAGGCATGCGTAATTTTACGAACACTTACGCGTAATTTTACGCGTAATTACTAACATAAAAGCTCCCATTTTCTAAGAGTAGCCAATCAGTCAACATCCTAAGCAACCAATAGTATCTTCTCCCGCCCTTCAGTATAAGCGTACGTTTTGACGCATATGAATGATATGTACGCAATAACTGTCACATTGACGGCTATTGCGTACATATCGTCCGCATGCGTAAAAAAATACGCATTAATGGGCATTACGGCACTACGCGTAACATTGTAGTGTAAGCGCCTTCATTACGGTATCCTTACGCGTAATTGCGTAAGTTTACGCGTAATTACAGTGATGTACCGTAGATAATTTCCTACGCCGTAACCGTAATTGCGTAATGCGTAATAGCGTAAAATTACGCGTAATGATCCGTAAGCGTAGATTTTTCCATTACGACCAGCACTGGGTTAACGCTCTTGCTTTACAGCACTGGGTCCCCGGTTCAAATCCCAGCCAGGGTACTATGTGCTGTATGTTCTCCCCTTGTCTACGTGGGTTTCCTCAGGGTACTCCGGTTTCCTCCCACAAACCAAAAACATACAGATAAGTTAATTGGCTTTCCCCTAAAATTGGCCCTAGACTACGATACATGCACTACATGATACATACATACATGAACATATGACTATGGTAGGGATTGGATTGTGAACCACTCTGAGGAACTGTTAAGTGACAAGACAATATACTCTGTTCAGCGCTGTGGAAAATGTTGGTGCTATATACAGTAAATATTAAATTATAATAATAATAATACTGTATTTCCTGGAAGCGCCCATTAAGTGCAGAGGATATATGGTCTGATAATTACAGAACAAGAAGCTCACATGCTTGTAACTATCTTGGGAAATCAACCAGTATGTTGGTGTGCCAGGCTGAAATCAGCTGGGAGGGAACACACTTTGGTAAACTAGACTGATCAGTCCAGTTGCCAGCAGAACAGATATCATTAATGCTTTTTATTTAGTGACAAATATATTGTATATATACCGTAAATATGGAAAGCTATTAAAAATGGGTAGAGGTGCACAACTTTAGCCGTCCTACCCTTCTGTGTTGTGTTCACTTTATTATA
Organism: Hyperolius riggenbachi; assembly: GCF_040937935.1. Taxonomy (NCBI): domain Eukaryota; kingdom Metazoa; phylum Chordata; class Amphibia; order Anura; family Hyperoliidae; genus Hyperolius; species Hyperolius riggenbachi. The sequence goes on from NC_090649.1 coordinate 199,682,758, forward strand.
TTGTTGCAGATCTGTAATCTAAAAACCTCATTATATCTTTGAACAGTACTGCGTAGTATATTGGCTTTTTATTAACAGGAAATAATAATAGTAATAATAATAATCAAAATGCACGCGTAGTACACTTAACATGAAATAGTGGATGTTTATTGGTTTATTCTATTAAATATTATTTTTATTATTTAACATTTTATATTCCACCATTTTGAAACACAGGTCTAAAAGATACATTAACTTAAGTATACTCATTTACTCTCAAATCGCCCTTTTCAAACAATAATTATAATGCCTTACTGATATTCCCCATGAAATAACTGCTGACCGTTTAAAGAGAAACTCCGACCAAGAATTGAACTTTATCCCACTCAGTAGCTGATACCCCCTTTTACATGAGAAATCTATTGCTTTTCACAAACAGACCATCAGGGGGCGCTGTATGGCTGATATTGTGGTGAAACCCCTCCCACAAGAAACTCTGAGGACGGTGGTACTCCTGGCAGTTTCCTGTCTGTGAACCTTGTTGCATTGTGGGAAATAGCTGTTTACAGCTGTTTCCAACTGCCAAAAAAGCTACATCTCCTGCCAACAGTAAAAATGTCACCATGTAATAAATGTCAGAATGTAAATCAGGGATTTAAAAGATTTTACAAAGGGCAAACACTGACTAAATCATTTATACATAATTATTGTAAAAATGAAGCACTTTTTAATTACATTATTTTAACTGGAGTTCCTCTTTAAAAGCTATCGCCCTCTAACAGTAGTGAGTATTACAGTGCACAGCCCTGATGTGTAGCCTCTTTGCTTCTCTTGCAGCTTCCCTATACCTCTCCTTGTGCCCCCTTACCATCCCCCCTACCAAGGCACACTGCTGGGCATTGCTATGTGTAAACAGAGCATCTGTGATCTGCACATCAGTGCTATCTGCATATAGGGCAGAGACCTTAAAGTGAACCTCCAGACTAAAAATCTACTCAGCAGAACTGAAAAGGCTTGATGTTTAACAGTTTCACAGCATCAGAACTTTGTTTCTCTTACCAAAGCATCATTTTTAGCTGCATTTTTATCTAAGCATCACCCATCAAAGAAAAAAAGCCCGGGCGATTTTTTACCCTGATGCTGTGCAGAGCATGATGGAATTTCCTAGGTTGTTGTTCACGTTGCCTAGCAACTGGGAGAGGTGCTCAGGACACAGGACAGTTGGAACTGTGTCTCATGCTCCCTGTCACCTCCTTTCAACCAAAAAGATGGCTGCCATCATGAAATCAAACATTTGCCTGTTCTTTTAAAACAGAGTGGGTAAGAGATTATATTACCTATCTATTTTAAGTAACATAACTAATGTAACTTAATGACAGTATGTTTGTTTAGGCTGGAGTTCCTCTTTAAAAGGATCATGGGACAAGGAGAGGCATGGAAAAGCTATTATGCAGCCAAGTATATGCGGTCCTGTTAAAGAGAAATTTGTAAACAATAGCCAGCCCATCTTACACATTAGTTCAAGCATTTCAACACCAGAATTTTGCAAGCTCTATACTGGTAATACTTCTGGCCTTTCATTACTGTAGAATGCAAGTACTATGTGTCCTAGTTTCTAATACCATCACAATGTGTCACTGCTTCGTAATGGAAAATGGTAAGAGGGGTCGGATGGGGAGACAACCCTAGTGTAAAATCATTTGAGAACCATACGTATATTGATAGATGGAAAGTTACTTACAAAGGTCCCTTGAGCTTTAGGGAAAATGTATTCAAAGCTGTCATTTAAGATAGCTTGACACTTCCTGGCCATGCGCCTTTGTAGTCACCTACTTGATTCTTTACTCGGTGTGTGACTGTGGTCACCTGGGCTTCTAAAACTGTCTCCTGTCAGAGGTGAAGAGACTGCATACTGCTAGAAAAAAAGATGCACTCCACTGTAATCTGTAATGACTGAAAGGTCTTCTTACTGTCTCAATGAAGACACAAAATAAAGGGAAAATAACCTTTCCTCAGTGTGTTTCACTTGACACAGCCAGCTTAATCAGGAGAAATCTCAATAGGGTAATGTGTTAGGAGCTATAGCACCCCTTTTAGGGCCCGTACACATGACCAACAGATGTCGATCAGCTGTGTAGCACTGTGTCGTTATGTGGGGGTGACAACGAGTGGCACATGCGGGAGTGCTGCGAATAATGAGATCAGCATCGCTGGGGTTGGGTAAATCCGTCCGACGTATCCCTCACAGGTTGAGTGTGTGTGTGTGGGGGGGGGGGGGGGGGGTCGTCTGGTTCCGTACACATGGCTAATTGTCGGGTAGGCGGTTGTTATGGACCGCCTCAGCCGACTTGAGTCAGGCGTGTGTACGAGGCTTAAGACCAAAGAATCATTATACTTAAAGCGGATCCGAGATGAAAAACGAATTATAACAAGTAACTTGTCTATATATCTTATCTAAAGTTTAGATAGTTTACACAGCAAATATAGCTGCAAACAGCTTTAATAGAAAATGATTATTTCTTCCTGTGATACAATGACAGCAGCCATTTTGTTTGTAAACATTACACAGAGGCAGGCTTATCTCTATCTTGAGCAGTCAGCCCCCTCCTCCCTCCTCCCCTCTGCCTCTGAAATCAATGGCTAGTAACACCTTCTGCTCCCCCTGCCTAGACTGAGCTCCCATGAGTCCTTGCTACTGCCAAGGCTCTCTGAAAACCTGTTGGCGTGGTTTATTTAGTTTATAGGGAATTAGAGTATTAAAACAAAAGCGTATTTGGCTTGAGGAATGCCCTATAAACAATCGGAAAGGAACACAATTATGCAGAAATAATGGTAAAAATCCCGCTGCACCAGATGGTAGGGTGAAGTGAAAAAATCTTTATTCTGTTATTCCATGTCAGCGTTACAGATAAAAGCTCACGCGTATCGGAGCAAAAGATTAAGGAGCCATCTTTTGCTCCGATACGCGTGAGCTTTTATCTGTAACGCTGACATGGAATAACAGAATAAAGATTTTTTCACTTCACCCTACCATCTGGTGCAGCGGGATTTTTACCATTATTTCTGGATCATTTGGCCTTGGACTTCCCTGCTCCCATTTGGGATTATACGTGAGTGTAGCAGTCTCTTCTCTTTATGTACTGAACACAATTATGCCATGAGTAAAAGTTCACCTCGGATCCACTTTAAAGGTGCCTTTTTTTCTAGCAGTAACCACTTTATATTGCCTATTGTATTCTGTTCAAGCTATCTGTTATCACCTAAAGGGTGTCCCATGTTTTCAGAGCCCTCAAACATTACAATGCCTCCCACAACATGCCACAGCTTTTCAGCTCCCCCAAAATGTGTGCCAGCTTTCACAGACTCCCAAATGGCAACTCTGCTTTTCATTTCCCTTCAAAGTGGGCTTTAGCATTCCAGTTCCACTGGTTTCCACCAACCACCAAACTGGTGACCAAGTTTTCAAGTATACCATACCAAACTCAAAGTGAGCCCCAGCTATCCATTTGCCTTTTTAAATGTGTCCCCAACTTTGCAAAGTCTTCTGTAGTTTTCCCTAACCTTACAGTGCCCCTGCGAGGTCCTACGAGGGCCGAGATCCTCACACATTTTTGATACAGCTCAAATAAATTGATGGGTCTGAATCAGGAAAGGTGTGGTCCATCAGGTAGAACACATTCCTTTCTTTCTCAGTCCATCCTTAACACTGGCATGGATCTGGCCCTCCAAGGTCTGGAGTTCGACACATGTGCCCTATAGTGTTTGTAGCTTTGTAACACCCTCTTTACTGCCCCCAACCTGTACTGCAACTTCACTCTGCATCTTACTAGACAGTGTTACCACACATTGGGATGTATTTACTAAACTGTTGTAAGTAGAATCATTTATGTAAAGTCTTATGCATGATGAGTAGAGAAAATGCATTGCATGTATTATTTTGCATTATAATCTACTCATTTTACGCTAAGACTTTACGTATCTTATCCTGCTTATCACAGTTATGTGAATGCACCCCCACTGGCCTCTAATTCATCAACTTTTCTCCTGAGATTTCCCCTAGGAGCCAGTTTTTCATGTTACCTACAAAATAACTTTACAACACCTAACTGAATTAGTACTAATAAAGTAGGTAAAAGGTAATACCAAACTTCTTTTGAGTATTTTCATGATTTCTGTGGGCTTAAAATGCTTAATAATGGATACGGTGTGAAAACATGTCCTGTGAGAAAGCTGACAGACACTTTGACTTCACTGATTATTACTGATAGACACTTTGACCACACCATGACCATAGAAGTCCTCAGACTTCACTTTTAACACAGACAGAAACTGGGACATTTTGACCATTGACAGGGAATTTGATAACATCAGAATCATTGACACACAGAGAATGGAACCACACTCTGACCATACTCTTACCACTAACAAAACTGTCACTCTTACTGAGGTGAGATTAAGAAGCTCTACACCCTTAATTATTTAACAACAAAAATCAGATAATCTGCAGAGTCACTAACACTTTGATAAACCAATTAATATACTACTGGATTTATGCTTTCTCTGAAAATTATATTTTTGTGTAAGCAATGTTCATATATTCAGTAGTATTCTACTGAACTTGTACCACTGGCAGAATTTCTAATGCACTGTAGACGATACAGTAAGGCTCTCACTTCCTCAATTTTCAAGAACTTTAATGATGCACACAGTCAGCTGACGTTTCGGGACTCGTAGGTCCCTTCTTCAGGGCAAACAAGTCTGTCTTAAAGGAATACTGTCAAAGTGTACCTTTTTTTAATAAACACCTTAAAGAGAACCAGATACATAGAAGAAATAGATTTATACATACCTGGGGCTTCCTCCAGCTCCATAAGCCTGGATCGCCCCCACGCCGGCGTCCTCCGCTGCCTCTGTCCGCCGGTACCGGGTCCCGTAATTTCCGCCAGTCAACGCAAGTGCAGTGCGCTCCCTCCGTACTGCGTACAAAGCCGGAGGGAGCCCCTGCGCATGCGTACAACTGGTCACGTCCGGCGGAAGCGACAGGACCCGGTACCGGCGATAGACACAGCGGAGGATGGCAGCGTGGGAACGATCCAGGCTCATGGGGCTGGAGGAAGCGCCAGGTATGTATAAAATCTTTTTCATTTTTTAGCTATGCTTCATCTCTGGTTCCCTTTTAATAGGCAGGAGGGCCTTTCTGATGATTTACAGTGTTAGTAAAATGTAAAAAAAAATCATTCCTTGTTAGATGGTCTGGATAGCCAGGGTGTCGGGGGGCTGTGACTGACAGCGGCTATATGAATGTGTAATAGCTTTCTCCCTCCCTGTGCAAGCTGTCTGTCCTGCTTTAAAGGTAAACTTTGATAGTATTCCTTTAAGCATCAAAAGGAATCACACATGGTAATTGCCACTGCCCTCACTGACAAGTGATGTGTCCAGTGCAGTGGCTACTGCACTTTGTCCCGAAATATCAGCTGACTGTGTGCATCAATAAAGTTCTTGAAAATCAAGGAAGTGAGAGCCTTATTGTATTGTTTATGGGCTTATAGAGAATGTGCAGTCAATCACCCTGAAAATTTAGATTGAGCACGCACAACTATCCCTACTGGCCAATACCAAGGGTGTGCTGGTTGAACTGTTTGTTTTGCACTGTGACAGCACTTTGAGCACTGTCATGGTTGGGATCTCCCTTTTTAGATCACTTATAGTGCTGGGACTGCACAGTTGCTATTGAAAGGACTGTGATCATAATGTGACCACTGAGCTCTTGTACACTTTCTAATATTAAAAAGGATGATTGGTAGAGGTAAGACCGAGGGGAACTTGGAGAGTGGTTACTTTGATAGCTGGCAAGATCAGAGTGGGAGGGCATAGCAGTAGGGATGAGCACACATTTTGCATAATCGTAGAATTTATATTTCACATGTAAACTTAATCCATCGTTAACATTGCGTAATTTAGTGACGATTTTGGTGGTTAATAGCAAAGCCCCCATATGTGCTATCATCACCAAAAGTGCTCTGATTGTTAAGGGGAATTATGGGAACAAGTCAAAGAAAGAATATTTAAAAAAAGACCTTGTAATTTTTTTGAGAAAATCGATTTAAAAAATGCAAAGGAAAAATGTTTTTTAAATTGTAATTTTTCTGAGTTTAACCACTTCATGACCATAGGCTTACACTCCCCTAAAGACCAGGCTATTTTTCACAATACAGGGCTGTGCAGCTTGGTCAGGGTGCTGCACAGCCCTGCAACAAAAGCACACACATAATTTTTACCTTCTTTTAGTAAGGACACTCTGCCGGAGGTCTCTGATCGCTGCTGCAATCTTTTTTTTTTTTTATATAAGAAAGGGGAGGCTTTTTCCTCTCTCCTTCCTCCCCCTCCCTCCCTCCCCCCTGTGCTGTCCTAGTCGACATAGGGAGGTGATCGGCACTCATCCCCACCTCTCATAGGCATCAGCCTATGAGAGGACTCAATTCCCCAGCCAATCCGGGGGACAGTTGAGTGTCTGCTGTACAGCGCTGCTGGAGATCACAGCGCTGTACATAGGTAAACAAAGGGGAATTACTTTCCCTTTTGGCGCAATCACTGGTAGCAGGCTGATCATGGTCCTCCACGAACCGGCAGGGTACGATCGCCCATGCACGCACACGTTCCCAGCCAAACTGCTCCAGGACTTGACACCAATCGGCATTAGGTGGTCCTGGGGCTGCCACCGGGGTCACGCCCACTGGCGTGACGTGGTCGTTAGGTAGTTATAAACATTTTTCTTTGCATTTTTAAAATCGATTTTCCAAAAAACTTCAAGGTCTTTTTTTTTACTTCTACCCGCTATTCTCCTTAAGAAATGTAGCAATACTGGCGTCAATAGCATATATGGGGGCTTTGCTATTCACAGCACAACATTACATGTAGGCATAATTGCAAAAATGTACGCAAAATCTTGCGTAATCGTAATGAGCTGATTATCTCTACATAGCTGGAAGGAGCAGAGCAGAACTGAAGGCACAGACATATGGAAAGTAGACAAGTGTAGGGGTCAAGAGAGTAAAGAGCTGAAAGAGCTGAGATCTGGTCCCCAAACAGTGCCCAGTCCCTGTCCCCAATAGTGCCTGTGACTTCAGGAGAATTTTTTTTTATTATTTATTGTATTTATAAAGCGCCAACATATTACGCAGCTGTTAGGATTCCTCCTGTGGCGTGTTCTGTCCATTGCAGGTGGAGCTGCAAATGGACAGTTCTGGCTTGTCAGTCTGCATTTGGTTGTGCATTTGCAGTGAGTCACATTGTCATTTTAGCCCTGGATTTCCTGCATGCATGTTGTTGCATAGGACTGCATGCATTGGTACAGATAGTCTTTCAGCTAGCAAATGGTAACCAAGCCAGCTCAGGATTGAGTGATTACCATTCAGCTGTGTGGAGATGTGCATGCTTGCATCCATTGGCTGATGCTAGCATAAAAGCCTGCCTCTCCTCCTAAACCCCGACCCGTCATAGTCTCAGCTCTGTCTAAGCTGTTACTGGGTCCCTTGATATTGTAAAATATATTCCTTGTCTTAGTTCAGTTATCCTGTGGAGCTACGTTATATATTTCCCACGGGAACATATATACGTACTACTTTTAGTCCCGAGATTTTGTATTGCCTAGCCTTGTTCGCTGTATTGTTCCTGATCCTAGCCAGTCTTCCTTGCTTATGTTATATATCGGTTCATCGCCAATATATACATACGATTAGTCAGTCGTTTGTAGTTTCATTGATAGCTGTAAATTGTAATACGCTAGGAAATCATACCTATTGTATATTTGTCTATGTATTACGTTTGCCTGCCTTTTGACTCTGCTATTGCCTGACGATTCTGTTCTGTCCTTGCGAGGTAGCCAGCCATTACTGTGGTTGCTATTGGTTACCTTACCCCTGTCTTTGTGAATGCTTGCTGTCACTGTGGCAGTGACTAGATTAGCAAGCATTCATTCTGTCAACCGCTGTCCTCCTAGTCCTGTCCTTGCAAGTAGCCATTGCTGTGGTTGCTATTGGCTACCTCACTCCAGTCTGTCTTGTATCTGTCTGAATGTTTGCTATCGCAAGAGCAGCGCAACATCGCACTGCGCTGTCATTGCGTCTTATCAGAAGCCAGGAGCTGCATTTGCTCTGGGCAGCCTGTGTAGCCTCTTCTATTATTTAGCTCTCAGCCTTGTTGTGCTGGCTGGTCAGAAGGTATGACCCCTCAGCGTTACAGCAGCGCTGGACATTAGTTTAGGTTACAGACAATATTTAGGGGTGACATATAGCAAAATGACAATACATGAATACAAGAAAGACCAGATCATGCAGCACAGTATGAGTACAAGGTAATGCTTAGTCAGTCACTGGATGGGAGCATGGAGATTAGGCAAGTTAGGTTTACTCAGATGCATAGCATGGGTTCCCAGTAATGGAGGTGCTTGATCAGGTAGGACACAAAAGGAGGAGGACCCTGCCCAAAGGGAGAGGTAAGGACACAAAAAGTAGGGGACCAGAGTTCAGCTGTGGGTTTAGAGCACTTGTGAGGGCTAGTAGGCCAGAGTGAAAAGGTGAGTTTTGAGGGCCTTCTTGAAGATGTTGGAGGGGGCTGCCCTAATGCATGGAGGTAGGGAGTTCCATAGTGTTGGAGCAGCTCTTGAGAAGTCCTGGAGGCGTGCATGGGACTGGGTGATGCGGGGGGGGGGGGGGGGGGTTTGTGGACAGATTTGTAGGTCAGACACAGTATCTTGAATCTGATTCTGGACTGGACAGGAAGCCAGTGGAGGGATTCAAGGAGGGGATCCGCCATGGTGGATAATTCATTTTTAATTGCATCGTTGATTGGCGGCAATATAAAGACATTTATTAAATATCCGTTATAAGCATGTTTATCCTTTAAGTAACGGGCCACTCACACTTCAGCTGTGTGCTTTTTAAGCTTTGTACAGTATAATACTTTTTTACTTTGTCTCAGAACCAGATTGCTGTGGAGTTATGACTGAATTCCCTTGTGCAGAGAATCCACCCAAACCAAAAGCCCCTCTGTCTGCAGGATATAATCAGATGGATGTGAAAGACTAGCAAGTGGTGAAGCATCCAAGTGCAAACATTTTTCTAAAAGTATATGTGGACAAAATCGATGGTACTGTGCCCTGGGATGCATTTGGCCAACAAGAGAAAAATCAAAACAAAAAGATGTTCATTCTTTCATCAAAGCAATTCAGTCTTTAGTTAAGAGATAAAAGCATAACATTCTGTTCCCGCCTGAAAATGAGACCTTCAGAAATAGATGAAACTGCAGAGCAATCATAATTACTGGCCTTGTGCTCCTTCTCAATACACTCTCACATTCTTCAAAAAAGGCATTTCATTTAGCCTTCCTTCTGCCTTTTAAAGTTGTATGGATTTGTTTTCGCTGATTCTGTTTTAATCTTGATATAAAACTAGTGCTTTTAAGACTCTACTTGGTTTCCACCTCCCCATTTAAAGATTTTTTGTTATCCTCCAAAGTGCTTTATAGATGATTCCTTCAGCTCTTTCTGAACATCTCTGAACATGTTGTTCTTCATTGTGAAGAAGGACCCTATTTATCACCGAGTATCAACTTCACAGAGCCTGCAAAATCTTTTCATGTCTTCATAGAGTTGTTATTTCTTTGTTAGAGAGAAGAGCAAAAAAGCAAGCTTAATCAATATTATATAAATTTACAGGCCAAGTAAAAGAAATTCAATCACATGAGATTAATTATGATAAGCACCTGGGTAACTTGCAGTGAACATTATACATAAGCAAGTAAAGTTGCTGTGAGTCATGGGCCCATATGCAATTCACTTTTTCTCCTAGGTTATATTTTCACATCTTGTCATAAAATGCCTTTTAACCCACCAGCAAGCGAGAAAATATTCAAAATAATGTTGATAGTACTTCTGTACCAAGTTTTAGGCACTTTTTTAATTGTGAAATGCTTAAAAGTTGTCTTAAGGCTTGTTCACAGCTAGGGCGTTTTCGCCTTTTTTTAAGTACCAGCGATTTTCAAAATCGCCCTAAAAGTGCTTGTGCAATGATTCCCTATGATAGTGTTCACATCTGAGTGGTTTAATTGTGATCTGCTCACCAAAGTGCTGCCTGTACCATTTTTGGGGCGATTGGCCTCAATGGAAGGTATAGGGAAATCACAAAACGCTTGAAAAAGCGCTTTGTATAGCGATTTCCCCAGCGCTTTTAGGAATATATACATTGTATTTATTATTTTCCTAGTCAAAGAGTTCACTTCCTGACTTGCGTCAGGAAGTGAACAAACAGATCACTCTGCAAAAGCCCTTAGAAAACCGCTTTACAAAAAATCATGGCACCCAGCTAAGTGCTGGGAGGTGCTAAAGAAAAATCACTCACAAGATCGCAAAACGCTGGCCTCAGCAATTGTGATTTTAGATGTGAACAAAGCCTTAAAGAGAATATGAAAATTATCTAACTCAGGAGAAAAAGTTAATTGCATATGGGCCGTTGGTAGAGTTGGGCGAACTGTTAGCGCAACTGCAGCCGAACTGTTCGGCTGCCCAACCTGTCATGTGGCTGTGGCTCTTACTACTTCCGGGTCGCAATGACCCGGAGTAGTACGTCTGCGCTGGCCCGGCGGAGCGCGTCCTAGATCGCGCTCCCGTTGCCGGGCACTCTCTGCGCATGTGTGTGACGTCATGAGTGACGTCACACACATGCGCAGAAAGTGCCCGGCAACGGGAGCGCGATCTAGGATGCGCTCCGCCGGGCCAGCGCAGACGTACTACTCCGGGTCATTGCGACCCGGAAGTAGTAAGAGCCACAGCCACATGACAGGTTGGGCAGCCGAACAGTTCGGCTGCAGTTGCGCTAACAGTTCGCCCAACTCTAGCCGTTGGTCCTTATTTAATTACATTTTTCTACTCAGTTTTCTTCTAAAAGATAATTTTTCATCTTCACTTTAAAATAACTTTTCAAAGCTTTGCAATTGAAAAAGTACCAAATATTAGGTGAAAAAGTACTATCAAACTTATTTTGAGTATTTTCCTGCTTGCCTGCGGCTTAATAGGAATTTTATTGACGCAGTGCGAAACTATCACCTAGGAAAAGAAATCAGAAGAATAGGTTAATTGCATATGGGCTATTATGTAAATCATTCCATTACCCTCTTTTGCAATGTCATAATTACGGTAAGTAAAATATACCATATACCACCAATTATGAACAGAAATTATTATTATTATTTACTTAGTGCAGGCACTTTGGTCCATATGCAATTAACTTTTTCACCTAAGTTTTCTCCTAGGAGATAAGTCTTCATCTTCTCTTTAAAATAACCTTTCAACATTTTGCAATTGAAAAGGTACGAAACAGTAATTGAAAAAGTACTACCAAAATTATTTTGAGTATTTTCTTGTTTGCTGGGGGTCTAAAAGGCATTTTATTGACAAGGTATGATAATATTACTAAGGAGAAAGCTCAAGAGAAAAAGTACTGTAAATTGCATATGGGCCTTTGTCTGCCGCACTTTACATGGAACATCAAAAAGTTCACTAACTGCTCCCAGCAGGAATCACAATATGATCTCCCTATGAGCAACTAAACCCAATTTAGGGTTTTTGGACAAAAGTTGGATAGTGTAATGGTTAAGAGCTCTGCCTCTGACACAGGCGACCTGGATTTGAATGTCGGCTCTGCCTGTTCAGTAAGCCAGCACCTATTCAGTAGGAGACCTTGGGCAAGTCTCCCTAACACTGCTACTGCCTATAGCACGCGTTCTAGTGGCTGAAGCTTTGGCGCTTTGAGAAAAGCGCGATATAAATGTTCTGTGTGTGTCTGTGTGTGTGTTTTCTTTTGCTGTGGTAGACAAAAAAGAGCATCTGAAGGAAAGCCACATGAACATATGGGGAACATTCAAATTCCAGTAGATAAGTCCCAATCCAAATCACTTTTTCTCCTATATTTTCTCATAGGTGATATTATTATATTATTTTCACAACTTATGAATAAAATGCCTTTTAACCTCCCTGGCTTTCAATTTCCCCAGGATTTCTGTGCAAAAAGTGATCCAATTTATTTTCATAACTTTTTTCTTCCTGTAACTTGCCAAAATGTGTCAAGCAAGGGTCTAGTATACAGAGCAGGAGAGTATTGACGTGTATGCACGTCAAAACTGTTCACAGCATGTTTTGTATTGACATTTAGAACCATCAACATTGCTAGGGAGGCAACCAACAAGCAAGGAAATACTATGAATAATTTTGACAGTACTTTTTCATCTACTTTTCATACTTTTTCAAATGCAGAGTGCTGTAAAGTTATTTTAAGCAGAAGATGAAAAATGATCTTCTTGGAGAAAACTACAGAAAGATGACTCCAGCGGCAGCCAGCACATAGCACACACATCCCCTTCATTTATTACTGAGCACCTTTACTTGGCCAGTTCGATGCTCAAAGAGATCCATGAGTATCGGGCTCCTTTTGTGAGGAGTGGGGAGGGTTTTCTCTCATCCCATCATCGCAGGCTACCTCCTAGTACTGAATGTGTAACCTGTTTTGACTCTTAATCCTACCCGATTGAGAGAAATCCACCAGACACTGACGTAAATGAAAATATCAAGAATTGATTTGTGACCGGAACAAGTGGTCAAAGTGGTAAGTATCCAACCAAATAAATTAATTCACCATATATCTATTTCTTTCACACTACATATATCACTTAAATCTTCTTTTCTTCACAGCCAGTGCACCGGTAAAGCTGGGGAAGAAAGTCCAAGTTATATAACTCTCATAAGTAAGTACTATAAGAAGGTTTTACTATGTCTACATTCATTAACTACTATTCACTGCATATATACCATAGTTCTATAATCTTTCAGCTGAAAGCTTAGATAAGAATAGGTCTACTGAGCAATTTCAGCTCTAATCAGTTTCTGTGCCTTGCTACCGAGTCCAAGCTATATTGCTCAGCGAAACCCTTTTTAGTAACTCGTTTATGGTATTTAAGCAACTTTCTCTCTTCCTAGTTATGGGATATCTCAGACTCCTTCTAATGTGGCTGTATTCCTATTTTGGATATTCTCCAGAAATTAGTGGCAATAAAATAAAAAAACGAACAAAATAAATACAAAATAAATAAATAAAAATAAATTAGAGATCAATTATATCACTTCTCGGGTGACTAAGGTCTTCTCCTTTCTTTCCTCATAAGATGGAGTTCCACAGAGGTGAGTGTGATAATTGAGTTCAAACAAGCAGTTGACTTCTTCTCTTTGTTAGATGCCACTCTCCATCAACTGTATTTCCCTTTCTTCAACAGGTTCCAAGGCGACTCAGCTACACAATCTATCTTTGTGTTAGTAAGTAACCAAAAGTGTTGTGTCTTACTGATAAGTTCCTTTGGTTTAACTCTCTCTCTCTTTTCTTCACTTACAGAAGTTTTATTCTGGCAGAGCATCTATGGGATTATATCAGCTTTACTGACTGGCTAAAACTAGTATGGGATTGAGGGTATAGGATTGTTTGACAGGAAAAGTGTCCCAGCAACAAAATAACAGTTGGCGGCTGAGCTACACATCAATTGGGGATGTAACCAGGACACAATCTTAGTTTCTCAGACATCAACTGTGCTATACTGTATAATTAAACTGTTCCATCATTACAAGTAACCACTTAAGGACCACAGGCTTTACCCCCCCCCCCCCCTCCCCCCCCCCACCCCAGTAACCAGGCTATTTTTAACAATTAGAGCTCTGCAGCTTTAATGGCTTGCTGCAGAGCCACACAACTGAGCACACAAATGAATCCCCCCCTTTTCTGCCCACCAACAGAGCTTTCTGTTTGTGGGCTCTGATCGCTGGTGCAGCTTTTCTTTTGGTTTTTATTAATTTAATTGTGTTTTTGTAATAAAAATTGTATTATATTTTTATTCCTGATCCCTCCCTTCCCTCGCCAGCCAATCACAGCGATCAGCTCCCATAGGCATAAGCCTATGAGAGCTGATCGCTCTCTGAGCCTCTCGAGGCGACAGCCTAGTGACACGGCTGTCCCCAGTACAGCGCTGCCATAGATCGCATCGCTGTACAATGTAAATAGACGTTCGCCATCTAACAGTCTCATTGCGGTGATCGCCGTTGGTAGACTGATGACGGATGACAGAGCGTCATTCAAGCGGGAATGGGCGCACATCAGCACACGATCCCCTGCAAAACCCCACCCCAGAACTTGATGCCTTTCGGCATTAGGCGGTCCTGAGGCTGCCACCTTCCCGACACCTATCGGCGTTAGGTGGTCGGGAAGGAGTTAAGATAAACAAAAATTTGTTTAAATTAGACTGCCGTCTCAATGCACATACAAAATTCACTTTAATGATAGCCTTGGCTGCATGTTTGTCACACGAAATGATTAAAACAGACACATGAATAAAAAACATTAGTACCTGTCCTGTGGGTGGGGCAAAATGCGTCAGTAGGCGTGGCTACCACGGGAGTGCTCGCGCTGGAGTCCCTTGTGTAACGATTATCACACTGAGGCGGCTCTTCACATACAGATGGGAATGGCTGCAAAAGCGGCTATGAAGCCAACATTGATGGGAGAGATGTACAGCACAGCGGCATAGGATGACTTCAACACCCAGTGCACTGTGGTAAATGGAGGGCCCTGTGAGCTGGAATTCGCCAACAGAAATGCGCAAGTATAACCGGTTGTCTTTACCTCAAGACATAACTTGTTTGTAAAGCTTGAAAATGCAATCCAGTGACCCCTAGTTTGAAACCGTCAGTCTGTGGAATCATATGCCTGCAGTAACTTTTTCATCCCCCACAAGGAAGCCAAAGGCTTACATTTGCTGCAGCAATTAGCCTATTGCTCTGTAAAGAGAGAATCCGGCATAAGATCACAGTGTGTGCTGTGTTCAGGTGGTGGTTGAGGACCTTATCGATCCTAATTTGCTTGGTGTTTTTAGCAGTAGGCTGAGGCTGGGCGATTTCACCTTGCAGTGTATTGGATCAGGTCCCTTCATAGATAAAGCACACATATCCTGGCCAGGTACTAATGTTTTTATTTATGTGTCTGTTTTAACCACTTCCCGATCGCCTAACGCACAGGGGCGGCCGGGAAGTGGAGCCCGCAAGGACCAGCTCACCCACAGAGGCGGCGGTCCTTGTAAGGGCATGGGCATGTTGCACCCAAGCACACTGATTTCTCCCCCCCCTGCCCCAAATCGCCCACAGCACCCCTCAGACCCCCCCCTGCCCACCCCCCAGACCCCTGATTGCACCCAATCACCCCCTAATCACCCATCAATCACTCCCTGTCACTATCTGTAAACGCTATTTTTTTTTATCCCCCCCCCCCTGCCCCCTGCCCACTCCTGATCACCCCCCCACCCCTCAGATTCTCCCCAGACCCCCCCCCCAGACGACCCCCCCCCCCGTGTACTGTATGCAACTATCCCCCCTGATCACCTGTCAATCACCTGTCAATCACCTGTCAATCACCCACCAATCACCCATCAATCACCCCCTGTCACTGCCACCCATCAATCAGCCCCTAACCTGCCCCTTGCGGGCAATCTGATTACCCACCCACACCAATAGATCGCCCGCAGATCCGACGTCAGATCACCTCCCAAGTGCAGTGTTTACATCTGTTATCTACCCTAAACACCCACTAATTACCCATCAATCACCCCCTATCACCACCTGTCACTGTTACCCATCAGATCAGACCCTAATCTGCCCCTTGCGGGCACCCAATCACCCGCCTACACGCTCAGATTGCCCTCAGACCCCCCCTTATCAATTCGCCAGTGCATTAGTTACATCTGTTATTCCCTGTAATAACCCACTGATCACCTGTCAATCACCTGTCAATCACCCATCAATCACCCCCTGTCACTGCAACCCATCAATTACCCCCTGGCACTGCCACCCATCAATCACCCCCTGTCACTGCCACTCATCAATCAGCCCCTAACCTGCCCCTTGCGGGCAATCTGATCACCCACCCACACCAATAGTTCGCCCGCAGATCCGACGTCAGATCACCTCCCAAGTGCAGTGTTTATATCTGTTCTCTACCCTAAACACCCACTAATTACCCATCAATCACCCCCTGTCACTGCTACCTATCAGATTAGACCCCTATCTGCCCCTAGGGCACTGAATCACCCGCCCACACCCTCAGAATGCCCTCAGGCCCCAGCCCTGATCACCTCGCCAGTGCATTGCTTGCATCTATTCCCTTCTCTAATCACACCTTGAGACACCCATCAATCACCTCCTATCACCCCCTAGCACACCTACCCATCAGATCAGGCCCCAATTTTCCCCGTGTGGGCTCCTGATCACTCGGCCAAACCCTTAGATCCCCCTCAGACCCCCTTCCGATCACCTCCCCAGTGCATTGATTGAATCTATTTTCCCCTCTAACCACGTCCTGAGATACCCATCAATCACCTCCTGTCACCCCCCTAGCACTCCTATCCATCAGAGCAGGCCCAATACAGTCATCTAAAAGGCCACCCTGCATATGACCGGTTCCACAAAATTCGCCCCCTCATAGACCACCTGTCATCAAAATTTGCAGATGCTTATACCCCTGAACAGTCATTTTTAGACATTTGGTTTCCAGACTACTCACGGTTTTGGGCCCGTAAAATGCCAGGGCGGTATAGGAACCCCAGAAACGGACCCCATTTTAGAAAAAAGACACCCCAATGTATTCTGGTAGGTGTATGACGAGTTCATAGAAGATTTTATTTTTTGTCAAAAGTTAGCGGAAATAGATATTTTTTTTTCACAAAGTGTCATTTTTCACTAACTTGTGACAAAAAATAAAATCTTCTATGAACTCGCCATACACCTAACGGAATACCTTGGGGTGTCTTCTTTCCAAAAATGGGGTCACTTGTGGGGTTCCTATACTGCCCTGGCATTTTAGGGGCCCTAAACCGTGAGGAGTAGTCTAGAAAACAAATGCCTCAAAATGACCTGTGAATAGGACGTTGGGCCCCTTAGCGCACCTAGGCTGCAAAAAAGTGTCACACATGTGGTACCGCCGTACTCAGGAGAAGTAGTATAATGTGTTTTGGGGTGTATTTTTACACATACCCATGCTGGGTGGGAGAAATCTCTCTGTAAATGGACAATTGTGTGTAAAAAAAAATCAAACAATTGTCATTTACAGAGATATTTCTCCCACCCAGCATGGGTATGTGTAAAAATACACCCCAAAACACATTATACTACTTCTCCTGAGTACGGCGGTACCACATATGTGGCACTTTTTTACACCCTAAGTACACTAAGGGGCCCAAAGTCCAATGAGTACCTTTAGGATTTCACAGGTCATTTTGCAACATTTGGTTTCAAGACTACTCCTCACGGTTTAGGGCCCCTAAAATGCCAGGGCAGTATAGGAACCCCACAAATGACCCCATTCTAGAAAGAAGACACCCAAACGTATTCCGTTAGGAGTATGGTGAGTTCATAGAAGATTTTATTTTTTGTCACAAGTTAGCGGAAAATGACACTTTGTGAAAAAAAACAATTAAAATCAATTTCCGCTAACTTGTGACAAAAAAATAAAAACTTCTATGAACTCACCATACTCCTAACGGAATACCTTGGGGTGTCTTCTTTCTAAAATGGGGTCATTAGTGGGGTTCCTATACTGCCCTGGCATTTTAGGGGCCCTAAACCGTGAGGAGTAGTCTTGAAACAAAAATGACCTGTGAAATCCTAAAGGTACTCATTGGACTCTGGGCCCCTTAGCGCAGTTAGGCTGCAAAAAAGTGCCAATCATGTGGTATCGCCGTACTCGGGATAAGTAGTATAATGTGTTTTTGGGGTGTATTTTTACACATACCCATGCTGGGTGGGAGAAATACCTCTGTAAACGACAATCTTTTGATTTTTTTACACACAATTGTCCATTTACAGAGTTATTTCTGCCACCCAGCATGGGTATGTGTAAAAATACACCCCAAAACACATTGTACTACTTCTCCCGAGTACGGCGATACCACATGTGTGGCACTTTTTTGCACCCTAACTGCGCTAAGGGGCCCAAAGTCCAATGAGTACCTTCAGGATTTCACAGGTCATTTTGAGAAATTTTGTTTCAAGACTACTCCTCACGGTTTAGGGCCCCTAAAATGCCAGGACAGTATAGGAACCCCACAAATGACTCCATTTTAGAAAGAAGAAACCCCAAGGTATTCTGTTAGTAGTACGGTGAGTTCATAGAAGATTTTATTTTTTGTCACAAGTTAGCGGAAATTGATTTTTATTGTTTTTTTCACAAAGTGTCATTTTCCGCTAACTTGTGACAAAAAATAAAATCTTCTATGAACTCACCGTACTACTAACAGAATACTTTGGGATGTCTTCTTTCCAAAATGGGGTCATTTGGGGGGTATTTATACTATCCTGGAATTTTAGCCCCTCAATAGTCAGGTGGTCAGAAAAGTCATAGATGCTTGAAAATGGGAAAATTCACTTTTTGCACCATAGTTTGTAAAGGTGAACAAGTAGTTACAGGCAGCACCCAACCATCTAGATGCGACGTGCTATTGGTCGTTGTCCCTCTGTCTCCAGGAACAGCAAGCAGGAACTCCAAGAGAAGAGACCCAGCACCGTCTTTAAGTGTATTATAAGCTCTTTTATTTATTTAAGGCATCAAAAAGACAAAAAGGGCAAGTCTGTACGACGTTTCGAGAGGCGACTCCTCTCTTTCTCAAGCTGACAAGCCCTCTGAATACATAAGACACAATCAGCCTTAAATAGTCCTTGCTCCACTAGGGAGCCAATCAAAATGGTCTGGACGCCC
Source organism: Hyperolius riggenbachi (assembly GCF_040937935.1). Taxonomy (NCBI): domain Eukaryota; kingdom Metazoa; phylum Chordata; class Amphibia; order Anura; family Hyperoliidae; genus Hyperolius; species Hyperolius riggenbachi. The sequence goes on from NC_090649.1 coordinate 199,701,570, forward strand.
TGTCATCAACCAATTAGGTTAAGTTCCTGCTTGCAGGCCCTCCCATCTGGTGGAGGACCTGATGGGGAACTACATCTATTTATACACTCCAATCATTTTAAAATGGCCGCTAGAGGGCCGACCAATGGGGGTAGAGCATGTTCTAAATGGAAAAAACGTCATTCAACCGTCATGCGGAAATCCGCATTGAAAATCCGCATGTGGTTGCGTTCAATGCGTATGCGTAAAAACGTACGCGTAAAAACCATATTCCAATACTATGACCACGCGGAAATCCGCATTGGATATCCGCATATGGTTAAAATTAATGCGTATGCGTAAAAACGTACGCGTAAACACCCGGAAGCAAAAAATCGTCTAAACCATAGACGTTTCAATCCAATCGCCTATACCGGTTACGCATAAAATTGATCTTTACCGATTGAAAAATGTACATGCTCCTAACCCTAATAGGAATAAGTGTCAACAATATATAATATATTATAAGAGAAATCTGAAAAAAATATATAAAAAGGAAAAAATGACAAAACTCACGCTAGGTGTCTGGCGGCCACCCACAGCGGCGGCCAGACACCGAACGTCACAATAAAAATATAAACCACATCTCACCCTCCCAGACTGGCGTCCGTCTTAATCGCGGCGGCCAGTCTGGGCTAGCGAGAACAAAATTACCAATTCTGTCCCGACTGGCGTCCATCCCTGGCGGCCACTCGGGAAAGAAACAGGCAAAAAAATAAAAAAATATATGCTTTGGAGGCCAGCCCGGACTGGCGGCCACATATCAGCGGCGGCCAGTCCAGGAGAGCCAACAAATCAACATAGTCAATAAATACATTTTTTTCAAAACAAATAATAAGTTATGCTATAAGCTCCTCTCCCAGCCAGACCGGCGGCCACCAATTGTGGCCGCAGGTCGGGAAGGATCGGGAAAAAAAGAAAACAGAACCAACCCAAAAAGAAGACTCCAGGCGTCCAGACCAAACAATAAACAACAAGACATCTATCTATAAACACATGGACCCAACTCGCACTCCCGGTTAAGACCCCCTGGACCAAGGGCATCCAGCTTCCTAATCCAAAACAACTCCCGTCTCAATAATAATTTGACCCTATCACCCCCCCTGCGTGGTGGGGGGACAGAGTCAATCACCTGGACCCTCAACTGGCTAACATTATGGCGACAGGCAGAAAAATGGCTAGCAACCGCTTGTTCAGATGTGCCCGAGCGGATAGCTGACTTATGCGCAGAGATGCGCATTTTAAGTATCTGTGTGGTCATCCCCACATAAATCAATCCGCAAGGGCAGCGAAGAAGATATACAACATATGCAGAGTCACATGTGTAATAACCATTAATTGAGAAACGTTTCCCTGTAGTAGGGTGTGTAAAAGTATCTCCTTTAACAATGGAATTACACATATGACACGACAAACAGGGAAAAGTCCCTTTTCTTGTAGTAGTTAAATTGGCAGCTCGAGAGCCAATATCTGCCCTCACCAAAGTGTCACCAACTGTAGGAGTCCGTCTATATGACATAAGTGGATATTCCTGAAATTCCCTAACCTGTGGAAAACCTTGTTTTAATAAAGGCCAATGTTTCCTAACAATTTTCTCAATTTGTTTGGAATTGGTTGAAAAAGTAGTGACCAGAGGAATCCGATCGATCTGTCTGGAGCGTGATCTCTTAATTGAGGAGGATCGGCTAAAGGGATTGCACAAATCTAGAGGATAATCTCTTTGAATAAATCTATTGGCCATTTCCTTCAGACGTGTGTCTCTCAATGTAGCATCAGACACTATTCTATTAACACGTTCAAATTGATTTTTTGGAATGTTATTGGCAATATGGGAAGGATGGAAACTTCTATAATGAAGTAACGCATTTCTATCAGTAGATTTCCTAAATATATCGGTGGTCAATTTTCCACCAACTTTCGTGACCACCGTATCCAAGTATGATACAGAATGGGTGCTACAAGTATACGTTAGGGAAATGTATGGACAACATGCATGTAGATCTTTGATAAAGCATTCGAGGGTCGAACGTGGCCCCGCCCAAATCAAAAAAACATCATCAATGTATCTCCACCACCCCTTGGAGTGGCGGAGAAACAATTGATTCGTATACACAAATGAATCTTCGTAAAGACCCATGTATAAATTAGCATAAGTCGGGGCCACGTTCGACCCCATAGCTGTACCTCTACATTGTTCATAAAATGTGTCCTCAAACAAGAAGTAATTCCTCCTCAAAATCACCTCCAACAGATCGATAAGAAAACGTCTCTGATCATCAAAAACATCTGAACAGGTTTGCAAAGAATGAGATACCGCCTCCACACCTCCATCATGAGGGATGGAGGTGTAGAGTGACTCTACATCAATTGTAACCAATAAGTCATCATCATCTAAATTTTCAAATTTATCAATCACCTCCAGGAACACTTGAGTGTCCCTGAGGTAAGACGGTAAAGCTACTACCATAGGTCTAAGAATACAATCTAAATATTTAGCAATTGGAGAAAATAATGAATTTACACCTGCAACGATTGGCCGACCAGGTGGATCGACCAATCGTTTGTGTACTTTTGGAAGGACATACATAACAGAAGTTACAGGATTGTCCTGAACCAGGAAAGTAGCTAGATCCCTGTCTATGATGTTTTTATCCAGAGCATTCTTTAACAAACGATCAATTAACTTTTTCAGATCCCAGATTGGGTCTCGATCTAAAATTCTATTAACACTTCTATCCCCCAACTGGCGTAAAATCTCTGCACGATAATTGATAGTGTCTATTACGACAACAGAGCCCCCCTTATCTGCGGGCTTAATTGTTAGGGCCTTATTGGCCTTAAGACATTTAAGAGCTTCCTGTTCGTGTTTATTGAGGTTCTTCATTGCTTGAGAACCAGATCTTTGTAGCTCCTGAATGTCCCGTTGCACATTCCCTAAGAATGTATCAATCACTTGGTTGGACGGGGGGCAGAAAGAGCTCTTATTTCGTAATGGAGTGTCCTTAAGTCTCAAGGGCCCCATGGTTGGTAAAGGAACCTGAGTAGGTTTCGGAAGATTGCTAAAAAAACATTTCAACTTCAAAGTCCTTGCAAAAGACCAAAGATCATATTCCAATTGGAGTGAGTCCCCATCGTTGGTAATACTGAATGAGAGACCTCGATTGAGTACCCTAATCTGGATATCATCCAAGACATATGAAGAGATATTAATGACTAAGGATTCTTGCGTTCTCTGAGTGTCGTTGGAGAGCCCGAGGGTTCGGTGCGTTTCTTTGTGCTTTTTGGCAAGCTGATATTTTCTCCCACCTCTCCTAATCCGTCTGGAGGGATATTGGCCGAACTGTCCGAGGGCAAAAAATCGGATTCTGATTGCTCTTCCTCTGTAGTTGTTAAAGGATCATGAATGGGTCGAGGTTGTACAGGCCGTGGACCCTTAGGTGGAGCTCCTCTGGGACGGGGTCTAGGTTTACCCGGCCCACGGGGCAAGTTAGAGGAGGGTTGTTTCTGCCATATGTATACATAACCACTCTCATAATCAAGTGAGTCCCGTTGGAACTTCTGACGTTTAACACCTTCGAGTTCTTTACGGTATTTCTCCAAGTTTCTGGATAAAAATTCCTCATAAGCTGAGATATCATCTGTAGACAACAAAGTTCCCAAGGTATCTTTTAGTAAGGCAATCTTACTGTCCAGCTTAGGTAGTTCAACTTGGATTCTCTCAATGGTCAGTATCATGGAGTCGAAGGAAGCTTTGTTCCAGATTTTCTCCCATTTCAGGCGGAACTCCCCATCACGAGGAAACATGATTGGTGCCACATGTGAGCGTATACCTCTGGGTATTTTCCGTTTCCTATAATATTCACCCAGGGTAGCGGCATGTAATTCAAAAGAAATTCGATGTTTAGAAATCCTTTCAATATCTCGTTTGATAATTTTCACATTAGGAGTAGAGAGAAAGTCCGTCTCCGAATCAATGGCAGCAATGATCCTGGAGATCTCAACATCCGAGTACATGAAGGTATCCACAGAGACAGATGTCATTTCAGTAGTTTCCATGGTGGTGCAATTGCCCAGAGACAGCTGCAGTAGTGGTGAACAAGTAGTTACAGGCAGCACCCAACCATCTAGATGCGACGTGCTATTGGTCGTTGTCCCTCTGTCTCCAGGAACAGCAAGCAGGAACTCCAAGAGAAGAGACCCAGCACCGTCTTCAAGTGTATTATAAGCTCTTTTATTTATTTAAGGCATCAAAAAGACAAAAAGGGCAAGTCTGTGCGACATTTCGAGAGGCGACTCCTCTCTTTCTCAAGCTGACAAGCCCTCTGAATACATAAGACACAATCAGCCTTAAATAGTCCTTGCTCCACTAGGGAGCCAATCAAAATGGTCTGGACGCCCTGTCATCAACCAATTAGGTTAAGTTCCTGCTTGCAGGCCCTCCCATCTGGCAGAGGACCTGATGGGGAACTACATCTATTTATACACTCCAATCATTTTAAAATGGCCGCTAGAGGGCCGACCAATGGGGGTAGAGCATGTTCTAAATGGAAAAAACGTCATTCAACCGTCATGCGGAAATCCGCATTGAAAATCCGCATGTGGGTGCGTTCAATGCGTATGCGTAAAAACGTACGCGTAAAAACCATATTCCAATACTATGACCACGCGGAAATCCGCATTGGATATCCGCATATGGTTAAAATTAATGCGTATGCGTAAAAACGTACGCGTAAACACCCGGAAGCAAAAAATCGTCTAAACCATAGACGTTTCAATCCAATCGCCTATACCGGTTACGCATAAAATTGCGTTACTTCATTATAGAAGTTTCCATCCTTCCCATATTGCCAATAACATTCCAAAAAATCAATTTGAACGTGTTAATAGAATAGTGTCTGATGCTACATTGAGAGATACACGTCTGAAGGAAATGGCCAATAGATTTATTCAAAGAGATTATCCTCTAGATTTGTGCAATCCCTTTAGCCGATCCTCCTCAATTAAGAGATCACGCTCCAGACAGATCGATCGGATTCCTCTGGTCACTACTTTTTCAACCAATTCCAAACAAATTGAGAAAATTGTTAGGAAACATTGGCCTTTATTAAAACAAGGTTTTCCACAGGTTAGGGAATTTCAGGAATATCCACTTATGTCATATAGACGGGCTCCTACAGTTGGTGACACTTTGGTGAGGGCAGATATTGGCTCTCGAGCTGCCAATTTAACTACTACAAGAAAAGGGACTTTTCCCTGTTTGTCGTGTCATATGTGTAATTCCATTGTTAAAGGAGATACTTTTACACACCCTACTACAGGGAAACGTTTCTCAATTAATGGTTATTACACATGTGACTCTGCATATGTTGTATATCTTCTTCGCTGCCCTTGCGGATTGATTTATGTGGGGATGACCACACAGATACTTAAAATGCGCATCTCTGCGCATAAGTCAGCTATCCGCTCGGGCACATCTGAACAAGCGGTTGCTAGCCATTTTTCTGCCTGTCGCCATAATGTTAGCCAGTTGAGGGTCCAGGTGATTGACTCTGTCCCCCCACCACGCAGGGGGGGGGTGATAGGGTCAAATTATTATTGAGACGGGAGTTGTTTTGGATTAGGAAGCTGGATGCCCTTGGTCCAGGGGGTCTTAACCGGGAGTGCGAGTTGGGTCCATGTGTTTATAGATAGATGTCTTGTTGTTTATTGTTTGGTCTGGACGCCTGGAGTCTTCTTTTTGGGTTGGTTCTGTTTTCTTTTTTTCCCGATCCTTCCCGACCTGCGGCCACAATTGGTGGCCGCCGGTCGGGGGGGAGAGGAGCTTATAGCATAACTTATTATTTGTTTTGAAAAAAATGTATTTATTGACTATGTTGATTTGTTGGCTCTCCTGGACTGGCCGCCGCTGATATGTGGCCGCCAGTCCGGGCTGGCCTCCAAAGCATATATTTTTTTATTTTTTTGCCTGTTTCTTTCCCGAGTGGCCGCCAGGGATGGACGCCAGTCGGGACAGAATTGGTAATTTTGTTCTCGCTAGCCCAGACTGGCTGCCGCGATTAAGACGGACGCCAGTCTGGGAGGGTGAGATGTGGTTTATATTTTTATTGTGACGTTCGGTGTCTGGCCGCCGCTGTGGGTGGCCGCCAGACACCTAGCGTGAGTTTTGTCATTTTTTCCTTTTTATATATTTTTTTTCAGATTTCTCTTATTATATATTATATATTGTTGACACTCATTCCTATTAGGGTTAGGAGCATGTACATTTTTCAATCGGTAAAGATCAATTTTATGCGTAACCGGTATAGGCGATTGGATTGAAACGTCTATGGTTTAGACGATTTTTTGCTTCCGGGTGTTTACGCGTACGTTTTTACGCATACGTATTAATTTTAACCATATGCGGATATCCAATGCGGATTTCCGCGTGGTCATAGTATTGGAATATGGTTTTTACGCGTACGTTTTTACGCATACGCATTGAACGCAACCACATGCAGATTTTCAATGCGGATTTCCGCATGACGGTTGAATGACGTTTTTTCCATTTAGAACATACTCTACCCCCATTGGTCGGCCCTCTAGCGGCCATTTTAAAATGATTGGAGTGTATAAATAGATGTAGTTCCACATCAGGTCCTCCACCAGATGGGAGGGCCTGCAAGCAGGAACTTAACCTAATTGGTTGATGACAGGGCGTCCAGACCATTTTGATTGGCTCCCTAGTGGAGCAAGGACTATTTAAGGCTGATTGTGTCTTATGTATTCAGAGGGCTTGTCAGCTTGAGAAAGAGAGGAGTCGCCTCTCGAAACGTCGCACAGACTTGCCCTTTTTGTCTTTTTGATGCCTTAAATAAATAAAAGAGCTTATAATACACTTGAAGACGGTGCTGGGTCTCTTCTCTTGGAGTTCCATAGTTTGTAAACGCTATAACTTTTACCCAAACCAATAAATATACACTGAATGGGTTTTTTTTTTATCAAAAACATGTTTGTCCACATTTTTCGCGCTGCATGTATACAGAAATTTTACTTTATTTGAAAAATGTCAGCACAGAAAGTTAAAAAAATATTTTTTTTGCCAAAATTCATGTCTTTTTTGATGAATATAATAAAAAGTAAAAATCGCAGGAGCAATTAAATAGTACCAAAAGAAAGCTTTATTAGTGACAAGAAAAGGAGCCAAAATTCATTTAGGTGGTAGTGTAACGCTTGGTGGTGTATTCTCCACAGTCAGCATGCAACGCATGAGCTGGCGTGGAGGAGGTACACACACTAGCACCAGGAAACAGGCTATCCCTAGTATAGTGGAGGGGAAGACTGACCCCAATAGGAGATTGTGGCGCACAGAGCCGGTGCAGATCTGACAGCCACAAACAATGCTTTCGTTATAACGTCTCAGCGCAAAGTAGCGCTGAGCGCACAAACCAGAACTGAGGAGATCAGGACAGGTAGACAGAATGAACGCTTGCTAGCTAGCGGCTACTTAGCGACAGCAAGCGTCCAAAACCAGACAGACTGGAATGAGGCAGCCAATGCGATGCGGCGATGGCGTGCCTCACAAAGACAGGACAGGATAGTCAGAAAATAGCAGGATCGAGATAGATGAACGTAACACAGATAAATATACAATAAGTATGTTTTCCTAGCGTATTACAATTACAGCTATCAATGAAACTATTTGTAACGTCTGACTAACATATGTATATATCGGCAATGAACCGATATATGACATAAGCAGGAACGCTGACTAGGAATGGAGTAACACAGGGAACAGGACTCAGAAGGATTCGCTATCTCTTCGCAGAGATGAACGCAATCCACAAACGGTAACAGAACAGGATTCAGAAGTATTCGTTATCTCTTCGCAGAGATGAACGCAATCCACAAACAGTAACAGAACAGGATTCAGAAGGATTCGTTATCTCTTCGCAGAGATGAACGCAATCCACAAACAGAACCAGGAGCAGGGTAACTACCTCAGCACGGGTGGTCACGGTACGCGCAACCTACCAAAACGTGCTGGAAAGCTGACTAACTGCACCCAGGATATAAACAGTTCGTGTACGTATACATCAGCGACACTGATGTATCGACGTAACACAAATACAAGGAAAATAATAAACGTGCTGGTATGCATATATATTGGCAATGAACCAATATATGATGCAAAGACCAGCAAAGTATCTTTATAACAAGAAACACGATCGGGGGCTAAAGCGACAGCAAGGCAGGCTTAAGCTGAAGCTATGAAAACCCAAGGAAACCCTGCAGGAAGCAGATCTTTATACTGAGGTCATCCAATGGGAGCAGACATGCAGATTCCCACACAGGTGAATGATAATCAGTCACAAGCTGACAGCAGGGAAAGACAGACAAAGCTATGCAGCTTGCATGGAAATAGATCAGAACTGCCTGAGCTGCAGCACTACTACTTCCAGCAACAGCTGCTGCAGCAGCGATCATCACAGTACCCCCGCCCTTAAAAGCGGATTCCAGACGCTTTTCAAAACTGAAATTCCCAACAAAACAGTCCGACTGATAATTCATGATGACCGGGACAGCCCGGCAAGACCGAATTCCAGAATCAGTCCCCACAAGACTGGACCCATCAGAACCAGAACCTACAGAACCATGCCCATCAGTACTACAAGCCCCAGTGTGACACCCATCAGAACCATGATTTCCAGAAGAAAGCCCTCCGAAGCTCCCTGAGCGATACCCACCGCCTTCCAGGAACCGTTCAGAAACGCCAAAGCCTTTGCAATGCCCACCGGTACTGTCTTTACCAACACAAAACCCACTGTTGACCCAGTCCAAGGCACCAGGACAAGTTTTCTCAGAGACCTCCCAGAACACCTTGAAGCTCCAAAGAGATCCCCATAGGTCAGAATGCCCCTTAGGCTCACATGGAGAACCATCAAGAACCCCTATGGAACCTAGGGCAATTCCCGAGTCAGGGCCACAAGGACAAACATCAATATCAAGGCTTTCAGGGACCAGAACCATCTCTGGGCATGCAGGCAGACTGGCAATATCAGAACGTGTTCCCACTAAGGAAGCATCAGAGCACGCTAACACCTTAGACACACTTGGGCATTCTGGCACACAAAGAACATCTGGGCACACCGGCACAAGAGAAACCTCTGGGCATGTCAAGGAACTGTGAGCCTCAGAGTCAGCCAAGACAGGACCAAAACCAGGACTGGCCAAAAAAAAAATCATCATGACTAAACTTCGCAACTACTGGACTTTTACACGAGAATGCTGGATCAGACTTAGATGTCGCTGATTCCAGCAAAGTCAGTAACAAATCAGATTCAGGGGCACTAACAAGACAGGACAAATCTTCTGATGTATGCACTGAACCAGATAGGGACTCCACAACTACCTCTGGACTGGACAGAGACTCATTTAATACACTGGATTGGAGCTCATGAGGCGCTGCAGAACAAGTCAGTATTGCAGCAGCCCCCACTGGACTAGGCAAAACTGAGGAATTCCCTGGACAGGAAGGGGACTCTGGAACCTCTGCCACAGCGGCCAGAGAACCAGAATCTTTCAGGATACAGGGCTGGGTTTCAGGAACACTCATCAGACCGGACTGAAATTCTGAGATTTCTATTATTTTGACCAGAGAATCAGAATTATCCATGTTACAGGGCAAGACTTCTGAAACATTCAGAGGACAGGGCTGGAGTTCCTCGGCTGTTACAACACTGGAGAGGGACTCAACAACATTGGTTAAATCAGACTGTGTACAGGGCAAGGTATCTGACACACTTGCTGACGAGGACAATATTTCAATGGCTTCTGCTTTGCTGGGCAGAAATTCATCAAGTTTTATTAGAGCAGACTGTAATTCCAAAACAGCTGCTAGACAAGTGAATATTACTGCAACACCAACTGAGGTAAGCAGTGCTTCAGCCTCCTCTGCTAGAGGGTTTAAAGTATCCAAAGTACTGGGTGAAGCATAAGACTCTGCGACCACAGCTTCACTGGACAGGATCACTGAACAGTCCATATTGCAGGGCAAAACCATGGAAGCACCTGCTGGACAGCATAATGATTCTGTGACCTGAGTTTCATTGGAGAGATCTACTGCACAATTCATGGTACAGGGCAAATTTATTGGAAAATTTTCTGAACAAGGTAATAATTCTGCGATTTCAGGTTCACATAGCAGATGCTCTGAGCTATTCACGAAACTAGAGCGAGGTGTAGAAACAGGAAGATCAAGACACAATGTTTGCGCATCTGAATCACCATTCATTTGTAAAATTGGAAAATTCAGATGCTGGGGTTCTGAGTTTACTAGACAGGATTGCTGGGACTCGGAAACTGATGTAGTGCATCTATTGGCATCTGCTGGATCAGACAGGAGTTGAATTTTATTAACACAGGTAATTTCTGCAGAAGTGTTTGCAGAGACAGGCAAGATTTTTCTGGTGTCTGTTTCACTAAACAAAGAGTCATGAGTACTGGCTAGGCTGGACTCGGAAGTCAGCAGGACCTCTGGATTCTCTGCTGAGAAATTTACGCAGGGCAAGGTTAAGAATGTATCAGTGGCTTCTGTTTTACTGGGAAGTAACACTGAGTTATCCATGGTACAGGGTGGAATTGCAGGAACTTCAATTTCACACAAAAAGAGCTCCGAATCACCTGCTGAATCAGCCAAAGGTGCTGAAGCAGGCGGGTCAGAACGCCAAATTTGCGAATTCGGAGTCACATAAAAATCATCCAAAATCAGTTCCCACACATCAATCAAGGGAGCCACACAGTCATACCTACACACACCAGCCTCTATTAGGTTATAGGCTGACTTAATGCATGCGTTCAATACCATTTCACTTTTTGCACTGTAGAATTGACAAAATGAACTTGAATCATTCTTCCATTCACAGACCAGGGCTTCCATCTCTCCCCTCTCGAATGGAGGATCCCATGCATACTTAACAGCGAAACATTTAGGCTGATCACAGTCTGCAGATATGATTGTGGCAGGCACATGTATAGGGTTAATTAGCAGGTGATTGGCAGATTCCTTATTCTTAAGAATCTCCAATACCTGTAGCAAGTGTTGAACTGTAGTGTATGCAAACTTCCCTTGGTTCACAAATAAGTTGATTTGTTCAATACTCTGTAATATCTCATCATAATCATACCAGGGAGGAAAGTTCATTAGTAGTTTCATAAGTCCATTTAACTCCCCTGAAAGACAATTGCATTTCATTATCTGTTAATGGCAGAATCTCATTATAGGTCTCAGTCGCTAAGGATAACGATTCTGCAGATTGGACACGTTTCTTAGAACGTTTGCGTTTGGCCTTAGACCCTGCTGTTTTCCCTGCTGTTCTTGGTGATTTATTCAAGGCTGCAGGAAAATTATCAGTAACACCTTCTGCTTGCTGAACATTTTTGCAAGCAATTGAAGGAGTAGCTGATTGACCTGCTGCCAGGAGTTCATTAAGAGGAAAAGGCAATGGATCTATGCGCAACCAGTTATGGATCACAAACGCTAGAAATTCCAGTGGTCTCTCTTTCAAATCGGAATGATTGAGAACATCAAATGCCCACTGGAATAATTCCCCTTTAAACAAAATATAACTTAGTTGGAGTGCCCAGGTTGAAACAGGAGTCGCTTGGAGATCGGAATTGGTCAGGAACCTGGCACATTCAGAGAAAAACTCATTTTCTGTTTCAGAGCTAAGTTCTTCAAATTTCTTAAAGGAACAGGAACCATAATTAACAGTGTCATACTTTCTGGGAGTCCCCCCCACAATGGGGATTGGTAATGGGGTTTTCATAATGTAACGCTTGGTGGTGTATTCTCCACAGTCAGCATGCAACGCATGAGCTGGCGTGGAGGAGGTACACACACTAGCACCAGGAAACAGGCTATCCCTAGTATAGTGGAGGGGAGGACTGACCCCAATAGGAGATTGTGGCGCACAGAGCCGGTGCAGATCTGACAGCCACAAACAATGCTTTCGTTATAACGTCTCAGCGCAAAGTAGCGCTGAGCGCACAAACCAGAACTGAGGAGATCAGGACAGGTAGACAGAATGAACGATTGCTAGCTAGCGGCTACTTAGCGACAGCAAGCGTCCAAAACCAGACAGACTGGAATGAGGCAGCCAATGCGATGCGGCGATGGCGTGCCTCACAAAGACCGGACAGGATAGTCAGAAAATAGCAGGATCGAGATAGATGAACGTAACACAGATAAATATACAATAAGTATGTTTTCCTAGCGTATTACAATTACAGCTATCAATGAAACTATTTGTAACGTCTGACTAACATATGTATATATCGGCAATGAACCGATATATGACATAAGCAGGAACGCTGACTAGGAATGGAGTAACACAGGGAACAGGACTCAGAAGGATTCGCTATCTCTTCGCAGAGATGAACGCAATCCACAAACGGTAACAGAACAGGATTCAGAAGGATTCGTTATCTCTTCGCAGAGATGAACGCAATCCACAAACAGTAACAGAACAGGATTCAGAAGGATCCGTTATCTCTTCGCAGAGATGAACGCAATCCACAAACAGAACCAGGAGCAGGGTAACTACCTCAGCACGGGTGGTCACGGTACGCGCAACCTACCAAAACGTGCTGGAAAGCTGACTAACTGCACCCAGGATATAAACAGTTCGTGTACGTATACATCAGCGACACTGATGTATCGACGTAACACAAATACAAGGAAAATAATAAACGTGCTGGTATGCATATATATTGGCAATGAACCAATATATGATGCAAAGACCAGCAAAGTATCTTTATAACAAGAAACACGATCGGGGGCTAAAGCGACAGCAAGGCAGGCTTAAGCTGAAGCTATGGAAACCCAAGGAAACCCTGCAGGAAGCAGATCTTTATACTGAGGTCATCCAATGGGAGCAGACATGCAGATTCCCACACAGGTGAATGATAATCAGTCACAAGCTGACAGCAGGGAAAGACAGACAAAGCTATGCAGCTTGCATGGAAATAGATCAGAACTGCCTGAGCTGCAGCACTACTACTTCCAGCAACAGCTGCTGCAGCAGCGATCATCACAGGTAGGTTGTATGAGCGAGCAATAAACCGTGAAAGCTGCAGTGGTCTGAATGAAAAAAAAGTGGCCGGTCCTTAAGGGGGGTAAAGCCCACGGTCCTCAAGTGGTTAATCATTTCGTGTGACAAACATGCAGCCAAGCCATTAAAGTGAATTTTGTATGTGCATTGAGACGGCTTATTTAAACACATTTTGGCTATATAGAGGTTAAGCTGCTGGCTCCTTGGTAGGAAAGTAGTACAGTTTATGTTCTTAAGGGGAGGCTCTCCTTTTCAATTTTTGTGAGTTCAGTTAGAATAAACAACTGCCAGTTAACTGACTAGCAGTAAGTAGCTTTCGTTTGCTAGTGAAGTTTTAAATTATTGACTGAGTAGAGAGTGGCATGCTAAGAGAATGTTCTGCTGAAGCCTGCTCATGATAAAAAGTTTAGTGTATTAAGGCTTATGATAGTTCGGGGCTTATGCAATTGGAGGTGATAAAGAAGCTCGCAACATGCAAGCTTCTTTTCACTTGACGTCGCTATGCTTCCACCGCTGCTGTCCTCCACTTCTGACTGGTAATAGAAAAGTCTGGAGCCCAGAGAAAGCATAGTCAAAGCAACCGCCGGGGTTCCCCATTGACCACTAGGTGGACCAATAAGAATCCTCCTAGGGAAGATGCTTTGCTGAGGTTCCAGAGTTCTCTAGTCAGGAGTGGAGGAGATCGGCGGTGGAAGGAGAGCATGTTGCAAGCTTCTTATCACTTCCAATTGTATATGCCCCCCCCAGTTCACCCCTTTCCTGATAGATAGGTATAGAGCAGGGGTCCCCAAACATTTTGGGTTGAGGGCCGGGTCAACATACTTCAGACCGCTGGTGGGGCGGAGTAAACATAAAATGATGTAGACGTCTTTGCGGACCAGACAGTGAAGCATACCCAGGTGACAATCTGCAAGCCAATTGGACAGCAGTGTCACCTGATGTGGAATTGGATTGGAAACCAGCAAAATTTCTGCTTTCTGGCTTCCATGTGGATGGGGGGTGCTGCACTGCTATTCCATATGTGGACCACCAATATTTAAAGATGTAGCTGACTGCATTTATAAGCAATACATTTTCTGTGTGGGGGGCCGGTAAGAAAGCCTTAGGGGGCCACATTCGGCCCGCGGGCCTTAGTTTGAGGACCACTGGTATAGAGGATCATTTTGACCCTATACCTATTTAGTGTAAAAAGTAGATTTATTTAGTAGACTTTATTAAAAGAGAAGGCTCCCCGCAGCATCACTCTTCTGCTGAGCACCCTCAGCACCTTGGGGACCTGCAGTGGGGTTGCCAGTGGCGGTAAAGAGTACCAAGAGTGCGGCGCTGAGCAACAGGGCCAGGGGTGCTCAGCAACTGAGCAGCAGTAGCACTTTTTATTGTTTGCTTTTTTTTTACACTCAATAGGTAGGGAGATAAAAATGACTCCATTTACCTGTTAACAAGATAGACATATGGGATCTCCTTTGTAAAGGAGGCTCCCAGATGCCAAAGTCAGCAGCACATGGGCGATAGAGACTTTTAACCTGTAGAGGTAGATGTCTCGCCCATGTTTTACGGGAAGCATAGCAAGTTCTTTTTTGCCTGGCAGGGTGCTAACTAGAATTAAATTAGGCCACAGATCCGCTGCCTAATTTGAGAACTCACCAGAGCTTATCCCTGGCGAGTTAGGGAATTGCATAAGGCCCATAATACTATAAAACCCAACTAAACACGCAAGTTTATTCTATTTTTGTATCAAGCTGGGAATAATTTGAATATTTTACAAGCTATTATCACTGTCTGTTTCTGTTTTGAGGTGATGGGGTAAAATATTTGCTATAGAAATGACCATCAATTATAATTATTCTTTTGGACATTGTGGAAGAAGTACATCCTTTGCAATGTTCTCATTGTAATCCTTCACTTCCTGTGCAGGTGACACTTGGGCTCACATTACATCTCTGGTTGTCAATAAAGCAGAAAATGAAGAGACTGTTCTCTAACGGAGCCAGGCAGCAGCAAAATAATTACATGACTATGACTAAGGAGCAATAGCAGCTCCGATATGCATAAGCTTCTATGCCTCTGTCCAAAACCATGTTTGAATAAAGATTCAAGTCTTTTAATCACCCAGTTGAGTGTTCATTACTGGCCTGGCTGAACCATTATCCTGCTCCTGGATGATAATAGCAGAGTGGTGAGAGTGTTTTCTCTACTATCGAAGAAGTTATTACATAATAATAATTATTATTATTAGTAACATTACATAACATAAGTTATAAACTTTCACTACACTATCCAAAAAGAAAATTGGTTGGCGTTGAGCTTTAAAAATAAAATTAACTTTGATCATTCCATGTTTTGCCACTTCTTAGGAGGTTTCTCACCTTGAGTTTATGTTGAAGGTCACATCATTCTTGGCATGGACAATGTTTGTGATCACCCATATGCTGTGGATTAAAGAAGTTGGCACAAAAGTGGAGAGCAAGAGGGAAGCCAGCAGAAAGCAGTGTCGAAATGCAAGGAGAAAATATCACACAAAGGCTTTCTCTATGGCATAGGCTACTATGACACCCTGTTTGCTTGGCATTAAGGACTATATAATTTGCTGTACCTTTTGTACAATCTTTGTTTCTAAATAAATACTGCTCAGATGACTGATAGCAAAAAGGAAAACATCTTCTTAGGTGACAAATATTTCTCAGTGGCAGCAAACCAAGAACTGTAGATTTAGTGTGTCCATGTGCATAAAAATATTTCTAAATGTTACAGTCATTCATTGTATTTTATTCTCATGCACTGTATGAGCACCTTTAGAGAAAGCCTGTGCTAATTACAATACACCCGGAATATTTTTTTTTTTAAGTTACATACGTCAGTGGGGAAAGCCTCTGGATGGTTTGTTTGCTTGTCTTCTCACCTTTTGGGCTTGATTCACTAAAGGCGCGTACACACGCCTGATTTATTCAAACAACGGGTTGTCAGATTCGCCCGCAGGTCGGCCGTTCTAGCGACAGTTTTTGTGTGTGTACAGTGTGTCGGCAGGCTGTCGGCAGGCTGTCGGCAGGCTCGGCGGATCTGTCAAAACCAGCCTTATCAGCCTGCCGACAGACTGTACACACGCAGAATCTGTCGCTAAAATGGTTGCCCTGCTGGCGGGTCTGACAACCCGTTGTTTGAATGATTCAGGCGTGTGTATGCGTCTTTAGACAAATAGCATGCCTTATCATATTTAACACGCCATATCCGAGTTAACACCCCTTATCCCAGTTAACACACCTTATCAGAGATAACACGCCTTATCAAAGTTAACACGCCTTATCAAAGTTAACATGCCTTATTAGCAATAGCAAGTCCCGGATTTGTACTCTTTACCGCCCAAGGCCACTGTCACCAACCGCCCCCCTTCAGTAGAGGTAGCGAGATGACCCCTCCGCCCTTCCCTCCTGTGCAGTATAGGTAGCTAGATGACCCCTCCCCCCTTTCACTCCAGTATAGGTAGCCAAATGGCTCTTTTAATCCCTCCCCCCCTTCAGTATAGGTAGCCAGCTTGCCTTCGCACTTCAGCAGCCATCAGTGTCACTCATTTCTCCACTCATCTCCAGTGCAGAAGCTTCCTCTTCCTTTCTATCTCTAATGCTGCCCAAGTCCATAGACGCCGGCCATAATGCAAGCGTGCACAGAGAGCAAGGTGGCTGCTGCACAGGCAGCTAGGGGCAGAGTACCACAGTCAGGTGCGGGCCTGATTTCACTGTATTGTAGCATTTGCAAGCTTGCACCAGTTTAGCCTGCTGCTTTGGTGCCCTTGCCCTGCTTATCAGAGTAGCATAGCGAGCACTACAAACTTATGCCTGCTAATTGGCAATGACGAGAGCTCCACTCATCTTGCCTTGAGCCCCTGTGGGTCAAATCACTTTAAAGGACATTATCCCTGCACTTTGATTGGCACGGATATGTGTTCAGATAAGGCATGCTATTTGTCTTAGTGAATCAAGCCCGATGTCTCATCACCTTCAGCACCAATTGTGCAATCCTCGCCACATGGGACAGCTGTCAATTGGGTCCTCCAACTAAGTGATGGCAGGCTGAAAGACTAAATGTACAAGGGAGGGTAATGTGTATGACATGACGGACATATGAAAAACACTGTGACTGGCACATCATATCCGATGCAAAGAATTCTAACAACAGCAATCATAGTCATGCCCACTTACATGATTATAAGCCACCCTCTACAACAATCAAGAGGCTGGCTTAGGCAGGGCTCCCAGCAGTCTTATTTGAAAAAAAAAATGAGTGAAGCAAAGAATTTAGTTAAATTGCATTTTCTGCAATAACAATTTATGATAGTATGGGAGCGTACATTTGAAAAGGCTGCATGAAAAGGCTAATTTGGGGGCAGTGCAGAAAATAGCGGTAGTAAAATATATGTAAACTTACAGGTATTGTACTACTTAAAGAGAACCCGAGGTGGGGATCGTACAAAGAAATCTATACACAGAGGCTGGGTCTGGCTATAGTGCCAAGCCTCTGTTGCTAGTTGAATCCCCGCTAAGTCCCCCCTGCGCTCCGCTCTCCCCCATAAATTACGGCCGCATGGTTTACCTTACTAATGTCACTCACGCCGCTCCCCCGCCTCCTGCAGAGCGCCGGTCCCCGCCCGCGTCCCTTCCCTCCAATCAGCGGCGAGGGAAGGGACGTGGGCGGGGACCGGCGCTCGGCAGGAGGCGTGGGAGCGCCGCGAGTGACACTAGTGAGGTAAATACAGCCCGCTGCGACACGCTGCGTGTCGCCAGCGCGGCTCTAATTTATGGGGGAGAGCGGAGCGCAGGGGGACTTTGCGGGGATTCACCTAGCAACAGAGGCTGGGCACTATAGCCAGACCCAGCCTCTGTGTATAGATTTCTTTGTACGATCCCCACCTCGGGTTCTCTTTAATTGGTATATTGAAATATTGCTAATATTTGCAAATATTTCACTAACTAATAACCCTCCCTGGTGGGCAACTAATAATGACCCCCCTCTGGCGGGCAACTAATATCCCCCATGTACAACTAATTATTATTAACCCCCCCGCGCCTAACCCTAACCTCATCAGTGAGCAACTCACCTCAACCCCTCTAAATCCTCCCCATTTAGTTGCCCACCCACCCCCCAAACGCTAGCTTTGTGCTATTAGTAGCTGCAGTTCGCAAAGCGGATGGCCCCCGATATTTAGCAGGCGTCCATTTTTGTTGCGCTTCTTTTAGCTGATCCTCTATAGGCTACCATCTTCTGTGTGTACAGATGTTTCCCAATGTCCCTAGCCCAGTCGTTGGCAATGGACATGCTAAGAAAGTCCATACACGGGAACTTAACTGAATGTATTTTATGTATTGCTTATATTTTACAATATTTATTTATAAATTATTTAATCAAAGTTTGCAAAATCTTTCCTCTCCCTCATTGGCATTTTAAACTTTATCACAGGTGGCGATATCTTTATTGCTGGCAAGGCGCATCACTGCAGAATATTTGTTCATTTTGGGTTCCCGAAGTGAACAGAAACAACACCTGGGGCCATATGCAATTCACTTTTTCTCCTAAGTTTTCTCCTATGTTATATTTTCACAACTTGTCATTAAATGTCTTTTAAGCCACCAGCAAGCAAGAAAATACTCAAAATAAATTTGATTGTACTTTTTCACCAACTTTTGGGTACTTTTTCAATTGTAAAATGCTGAAAATTTAGTTTAAAGATAAGATGAAAATTATCTCCTAGGAGATCACTCAGGTGAAAAAATTAATTGCATATGGCCACCCAGAGTGCACAAGGCTGCCAAGCTAAACATCACTGGGAAGGCAGGGTTACACACCAATATACAGCAATATATGCATATTGGGAGTGCTTCTGATGTTGAAAACAGGGTAATTAATGTAAAATTGGGTATCTGAGTAATTCTACTGTATGGTGTGTACCACTTTTTACATAGTTACATAGGTATTTTGGTTGAAAAAAGACATACGTCCATCGAGTTCAACCAGTACAAAGTACAACTCCAGCCTGCTCCCTCACATATCCCTGTTGATCCAGAGAAGGGTGAAAAAATCCCCACAAGGCATGGTCCAATTAGCCCCAAAAGGGAAAAATTCCTTCCTGACTCCAGATGACAATCAGATAAAATCCCTGGATCAACATCATTAGGCATAACCTAGTAATTGTAGCCATGGATGTCTTTCAACGTCTTTAAAAAACATTATTGTCATTTCCTGCTACCGTTCACATTCTCATCCTCCCCATTCCTTCTCCATAGCAGAGTGACAAGCAGCATGCCAGTGTACCAGGCTTTTTTCCTTATTTGAAATGGTGTAAATATTGGAACAAACTCAATTTAATGTACACCATATGTAGAAAGAGTTAAATCCTGGTAACATATTTTAGCCTAGCTTCGACCTTGATGTCAGTGCAGTTCATTTTACCTTGAACACTAGTCTAGAATGTCCTGATAACAAGGAAATAGCTGAAGCAAAATGTTTCACAGTGGTATTCAACTAAACAAACATTTTCCTTTGCCTTATTACTTTATCTGATAAGATAAGGCAAGGAAAGCCTTTGCTGAGCTGAGTACAGTTATAAAGAGATTTAGCCCAGACTAACCTTGGTTATCAGGGCATCCCTCTCTATTTAGGCTAAATCTCAGTATACTGACATAGAGAGTAAGGGTGGGGCCACACAGCCAGTGCCTTGTTTCGTCACAGCTAAATGCTTTCTGCAGCCCATAGGTTTACAGTGTTCGATGCATTTTGATCGATCGATCAAATTATTTTTTTCTGCTGGAATCTTTTTAGAATCGATGCGCTGAACAAGGGGTTTATTTCTCTCTGAATTGATCACATCAATCTATAAGTGTTTGGCCAGCTTAACTAGTCTTAAGCCACCTAGAAAAACTCGGTTAAGCAGTGGCGTCACTAGGGGGTGCAGTAGGTGCGAAAAGTGGAGTGAGGTTCTGGTGAGGACAAATGTAAACCTTCAAGCAACAGATTGTGTGCCGCGCTATCCACCCAACATGTGCATTGACCGCAATAAGAATTATAGAACCACATAAAACCTTTTAAAAACATCAATAATAAATCTCCTCTTATAAAAATATAAATATGTATATCATATCCAAGGATCAATATGAATGGCTTCAATTATAGAATCCGGGTTCAAAGTGCTTAAATTCGGAGGTAATGAAACTTATAGCGCCAAAAATGTGCTTAGTGCAAACAGTAAAAAAAAAAAAATTGTGCAAAAGGGAAATCATCAAATACATATAATCCTTAAAGTGTACCAGATACTTTTAAATGTACAAGTTTTATACATACCTGGGGCTTCCTCCAGCCCCATCCGCACGGATCACTTCCACACCACCGTCCTCAGCCTTCTTCCTTTTCAGTAACGGGTCCTGTAACTTCGGTCTGCCGCGGCCAGTCGATGCATGCGTAGTGAGCTCTCTCCGTCTCTCAGGCGGATGGGGCTGAAGGAAGCCCTAGGTTTGTGTAAAGTACTTGTACTTTAAATTCTCTCTGATTTCCGTTAAACATACAACCTAAACCTACTAAAGTGCATTTCTGAATGGAGCAGTATACAAATGTACTAGACAGTAGTGCAATGGAGTGCGGAATACAGTGATACCACACAAGGTCATAGTAAAATGAATTACAGATTTTTAGTCAGCAGCCAGAAGGAGGTTCGGAAAAAAAACATCCTGAAGATTGCCCCACAAGTATCATGGGAGCCCACACCCGCTTTCTCATGTCCTTTAATTGTCACCCCCTTTATCTGGCATCAACTCAGTAGCAGATAAAGGAAAAAAATGTAGTACACACCACACTGTAGGTAACCCTGCCCCGGGCTCCATAACAGCTGAGATGGCTGCTATGCAGGGTCGTAACAATAGACCCTGCAAGGGATACAGCCGCAAGGGGGCCCAGAAGTCATGGGGGCCCGTCCTAAGAGACTGACAACTACGGGCAAGGAGAGAGAAAAAATGTTCTGTTCTCTGCACAATTGTTCTAATGACTGCATCTGCTCAGCCACTAATAACGAATCATACAAACTTTTGTAGGCAAAGATTTGTAGACCGTCCCTATTCAGTGTGCTAGAGCTGGGGAGCCCCATCCAAAGTTTTGCAAGGGAGAGGCCCAGTGATTTCTAGTTACGCCCCTGCTGCTATGGCTTTACTTACAGCCCTTGTGGCAAATATACAGCAAACTTAACAGATGAAAGAAAACGTGAAACTATTCAGTATCAGTAAATGTAATCAAGAAGAAAGTTATTTTAAGCTTGCATACCTAGCAGTACAATTACAATTTGAAAGATGAGGAAGAAAGTGTTAGCTACACTATGTAGTCTTTTTATAAGCTGAGGCTTTATTGTGGTTACATTCAGGGGAGAAACTGAAGGATGAGGGTGCAGCAGCTGCTCAGAAGATTCATAGGACTCTCTTCAGTTCAAGTTAGGTGCAGTTACTACGTTTTTAACTTCAGGCTACAAACTGATGATTTACCCAGTCAGTGGCTACCTAGAACCATTTAGTTTGGATGTCAATCAGGTAATGTAGTTGATAAAATAGAAGCCAGGATAGTTTCATTTTCCCTATTCACATGTGACTAGGACCCAACATAATCTCCTAACCAACAAGAACTCTTTTCCCTAAAGTCCTGGCTTTCTCCATCCATGGCTTCAGGCTACCTATTTGGAGACGGTGGATTTGGTTTACCCTACTGATAAGTTTAGGAACTGTGAACTGCCACACTACTCATTTTTGTGTGTTACTATGGGCTTGATTCACAAAAGAGTGCTAACTGTTAGCACGGCTGTTTTCATGCGAATTTTTGCATTGCGCGCGATCGCGAATTTTCGCGCGAAACGATAACATTTCCACGCGCAAATGCACATTTTCATGCGAAAATGATATCGATCTCGCGTGAAAATTCGCGTTTGCGCTCAAACGCTATAGTTTCGTGCGAAAATTCACAATCGCGCACAATACAAAAATTTGCGCGAAAACAGCCGTGCTAACAGTTAGCACTCTTTTGTGAATCAAGCCCTATGTGTTCCTTAGCTTATGTATCTCATGAGTGGATAACTTAAATTGGTGCACATACTTTTAGGCTTCACCGTTGACTTGGCTGTCACTTAAAGGGGCAGGTGGGGACAGTACATACAGTAAGGATGTTCAAGGAGACTCATGGTCCTCTTTGTGCAAATACTTAGGGAGAAACCAGAGGGCACCATAGACTAAAGTGACAATATTTGAAGAGAGTCACAGTTGTGTCTAAAATGGTCACTTGCCTCTCTCAGTACATCTCAGCCTGAACTGAACCTACAAAGCACTGCTAACTGAACCTGTCTTTTGAACTCTTGTTTTTTTTTTGCATATGATTATTTAGTTAGCCTACTATGATACAGAATCCGTCACTCAACCTAAGCTAAGCAGTTGTTTTACAGGCTCCCGTAGAACAGTGGTGGCCATTCACACTCATTTGACACGGTAGTTACTGACCATAATGAGACTCCTGTGTTACTGGAGCAACTAATAAACCACTTGTAAATGGAAGCTTGTGTTACAGATTTGAGTACAATTCTGCATATTGGCCAACTTCATAAAAAGGTACAGAATAAAGTCTGTAAAACATAGATATCACCAGTTAAATAAAATAAATTTGCCCAGTGTGGAAAACGTGGAAAAAGTGTCTCTGCCTCAGCTCCAATATACACCTTGGTGATAGGCTGGACTTACAGGCTAATTGCCATACTATAATTTATAGTAATTGATCTGTTGTATTTATACATGTATTATTTATGTATGTGTTGTTCATTTTTTTAACTTTTTGAAGCTGTGTTTGGTTGTGTGAAGAAACGCGGAAAAGCCGCCGCATGGACGCAAAATGAGGCGGCTGTTTCCGCAGCGGGCATAGCAGAACGCGGAGAAACCGCCGCGTCTGACGCGGCGGTTTGTACGCATGGGCCGGCTTCTCTCAGTAAGGCGGGATGCGGAGGAAACGCCGCCCGCTCAGACAGCGTGGCGGCGGATTCCACATTCCATGCAGCAGCAACATTACAACACATGTCTGGTGTGGCTGGGACTGATAGTCCACACAGGTTCAGAAGGATGCACGCGTGCGTTGAGAGGCAGAACTTTTATGACAGCCATAAGGGAGTCAGCTGACCAAGCCGGTCAGCTGACGATTGTACCAGTTCCCATTGGTCCAGCACTTAGGGGAGGCGCTGGAGAGCGCTGGGCTATGTATACTGGGTGCTGGTCATTCACTGGTTGTCTGCCGTTGCGATCACTACGTGGTAGCACTCAGACCTGTCTGTATTTTTGTTCTAGCATAGTTTCCAAAGGTGTTGACGGCCAAGGATCTCACACCTTAGCGTTAGGAAATTATACTGTATTATTTGTTATGACCTTCTGCCTGCCTGACTATTCTTTTGATCTCTGATTCTGTACCTTGCTATTTCTGATAACCTGTTGCCAAACTCTGCTTGTTCCTGGACTCTGTATCTTCCTCCTGATTCTGTACCCTGCTATCCTGATACTTCGTTGCCGAACCCTGCCTGTTCATTGGATTCCGTATCTGTCTCCTGAGTCTGTACCTTTTCTGTCTGTGTGTTAACGACCTGGCTTGCCCGACCTCGAGAACTAGCCTTACTGTTAGAGGCAGTTCCCAGATCTGTTAGTGACACTCCCTCTTTGGTGTCACTCACACTCTGTCCTTCCTCTCTCTGCTTAGCTCCTCCCCTGGTAGAGTCTAGGCCACGGAAGGAACTTACTTTGGTGTGTACTCAAAGTTTTACTGTTGCATCAACACTCACTCGTTGCTCAGGTGTCCAGAGGTTAGAATATATATCTGATTATCGGTGATACTGCAGATCATCAATAATCGGGTATATTCTGCATTCTCGGTGATACTGCAGTTCACCGGTAATCAGACCCTCTCTGTGTTACACCGATCGTTACAGGTTGTTTGTTGTAGATTTATCATTCATTTACCTGGCCATCATGGTCCTTCTGCCTTGATTTCTGCCTCTGAGGTAGGGGTTCTTAGTAACTGGGAAACGCATATCAGTCATTATATATTGGCCATATGTAACCATGTTGGACATATTCTTATACTGTATATAATTGTGTTTAAGACATATAATAACCTATGTAAACCCTTAGATATTGGTACTATTGCTTTGCTGCTGAATAGTTTTCTTTGGAGGGGGAGGGGTTCATTACCAATTCCGCAATTTGCATTGATTTTGTAAAAAGTTTACACAATTACATCTGGGCAGCACGGTGGCGTAGTGGTTAGCTCTCTCGCCTTGCAGCACTGGGTCCCTGGTTCGAATCCCAGCCAGGGCACTATCTGCAAAGAGTTTGTATGTTCTCTCCGTGTCTGCGTGGGTTTCCTCCGGGTACTCCGGTTTCCTCCCACATTCCAAAAACATACGGATAAGTTAATTGGCTCCCCCTAAAATTGGCCCTAGACTACAGTACTTACACTACATAGTATAGACATATGGCAATGATAGGGATTAGATTGTGAGCTCCTTTGAGGGACAGTTAGTGACAAGATATATATATATATATACGTTGTACAGCGCTGCGTAATATGTCGGCACTATATAAATACTAAATAATAATAATAATAATAATAATAAAATATTTGAAAACTTGTGTGTCGTGTGATCACGTTTTACTGAGCTAATAGGGAGAACAATGCATGACTGGCTGTAAATGTCAAGAGCTGCTCTATAGTCTTTTAACGATTGTTCAAGGATGTTTGATCTAATCATTGCTGGCTAGTGGTCAACCCAGGGGCGCCTCTAGCCATCTTGTCACTCCAGGCGGGAAAACCTGTGGTGCCCCCCCCGTCTTCAGCCGCATGAAACACTCCCTCCCCCCGCGCCAACCCTTATCCCCCCCCCCCCCCCCCCACACACACACACACACACAAATCAAAAGCACATAACATGTCTCCCACAGATTAAATGCAGATGTCAGATCAAATGAACATACCACGTCCCCCACAGATCAAATGCAGATATCAGATCAAATGCACATAACACGTCCCCCTCCCCCAGATCAAATGCATATAACACCTCCCCCATGGATCAAATGCAGATATCAGATCACATGCACATAACACGTCCCCCTCCCCCAGATCAAATGCATATAACACCTCCCCCATGGATCAAATGCAGATATCAGATCAAATGTACATACCACGTCCCCCACAGATCAAATGCACATACCACGTCCCCCACAGATCAAATGCACATACCACGTCCCCCACAGATCAAATGCACATACCACGTCCCCATAGATCAAATGCAGATATCAGATCAAATGCACATAACACGTCCCCCACAGAACAAGGCAAGACATAATTCCCCACATAAAACTATTTCATGTATCATGTCCGCCACAGATCAAATGCAGATGGTAATACACATATGCTTTTTTACATAACAAGACTAGAGTGAAAACATCACACTGTGACGATGATTGTCATTAGACTCTGCTTCTCTAAGGACAGTCGGTGACATCTCTGTACAGTGCTGCTAAAATATGGTAGGACATTACATTATGACTATGGTAGGATTAGATTGTGAGCTCCGCTAAGGGCAGTCAGTGACATGACTATGTACTCTGTAAAGTGCTGCAGTCAATGTCACTGCTACAGTATATATTATTATTATAACTTAGTATTTATATAGCACCGACATATTATGCAGTGCTGTACAGAGTATATTCTCTTGTCACATAACTGTCCCTTAGGGGCTCATAATCTAGTCATATGTCTATGTATGGTCTGGTGCACACCAGAGGAGTTTTTCTGAGCGTTTTGAGTTTTTGAAACCTCCTGCTAATGTTATCCTATGTGTCTATGCACACTGGAGCAATGAGGTTTTGTAAAAAAAAACCATAGCATTACATTGGGAAGATCTTTTGAAACCTCTAGCGTTTGGGGAGCTTTTCTGGTGTGTCTCAGCCCAAAGTATCATGTATCATAGTCTAGGCCAGGCATGGGCAAACTTGGCTCTCCAGCTGTTAAGGAACTACAAATCCCACAATGCATTTGCCTTTATGAGTCATGACTGTGGCTGTCAGACTCCTGCAATGCATTGTGGGACTTGTAGTTCCTCAACAGCTGGAGGGCCAAGTTTGCCCATTCCTGGTCTACGCCCAATTTTAGGGGGAAGCCAATTAACTCCGTATGTTTTTGTGATGTGGGAAGAAACTGAAGTGCCCGGAGGAAACCCACGCAGACATGGGGAGAACATACAAGCTCCTTGCAGATAGTGCCCTTGCTAGGATCGAACCAGGGACCCAGTGCTGCAAAGCAAGAGGGCTAACCACTACACCCATGTGCTGCCCTTTCTATAATTACAGAGTGAAGGGATGTCTCAGGAACCTAATGAGGCTTCTCTCAGTGCTCTGATGTCCCCTAAAAAGGCATTGATGCTAATCATATCAGGGTAGCGCACCTCCTCTTCCTTCAGTATGGCTGCACAGTAGCCACATGAGCACGCCCGTGCATGCACAGTAAGCCAGAGCTGTGGGGTTCATGCTACTGCGCATGTGCGGCCGTACTTGTGTGGCTGCTGCATGGCTGCACTCATAATTGAGGAAAAGTGCGACCCCTGCCTGCTCAGCGACAGGGAACATTGGACCACTTCTAGTGACAGCTCACTACTCCCCCAGTGACCCAGTGACACTTCATAGCCCCCAGACACAGCATACCCCTACCCACGGTTAACTGACCCGTCTTACCCCTGAACTTGTGACAACTCACTCTTCCCCATCCCCAGTGACAGATAATTTCCCCTGATCTGTTACTATGAAGGCAAACCGTAATGCTGGGAATACACCATGAGATTTTTTGGCAGACAGATGGTTCGATAGATAATTTCCAACATTTCCGATTCTGATTTTCAATTGTTTTTCTGATCGATTTCTCATAGAAGTGAATGGAAATCGATCGAACAGCAAATCTGAAAAATCTTATTGTGTATTCCCAGCATCACACATCTCATAGGACTGTTTGTTTACAATAGCATTAAAGTGACCCAGAGATCACAAATTACAACATTTTTTACTTACCTGGGGCTTCCTCCAGCCCCATAAGCATGGATGAATCCCTCGTCATCCTCCCATTGCCCTCTGTTCAGCGGTAATCAGTGCTGACCTTCTGTGCATGCGCAGAAGACTCCGGCTGACATCACTGAGCCAAATACCGGAGCTGATTATTGCTAAAACGGAGGACTGTGAGAGGATGGCGAGAGAAAAATCGTGCTTATGGGGGTGGAGGAGGCCCCGGGTAAGTAAAAAAAACAAAACTTTATAAACCGTGATCTCTGGTACACTTTTAAGCGGACCTGAACTCAGAATGTCCTCTCTGCTCTTAAAGATAAGCAACAGTATAATAACTTTTACATTGAACCTGAGATGAGAATCATCTCAAGTTCCATACTTACCTGGGGATTCCTTAAAGAGAACCCGAGGTGGCCTTGTATTACGTAAGTGGGGCACAGAGGCTGGTTGGGCACACTAACACCAGCCTCTGTTGCCCCATCGTGTATGTCAAAGACCCCCCTGCTCGCCGCTAAACTCCCCGCAGTGCTGGCGACACGCAGCGCGTCGCCAGCACAATGTTTACTCTATCGCTGTCTGTCAGCGCCGCTCCCACGCCTCCTCCGCATCGCCGCTACCCGCTCTCGTCCCTTCCCTCCAATCAGCGGGAGGGAAGGGACGAGGGCGGGTAGCGGCGATGCGGAGGAGGCGTGGGAGCGGCGCTGACAGACAGCGCTAGAGTAAACATTGTGCTGGCGACACGCTGCGTGTCGCCAGCTCTGCGGGGGTATAGCGGCGAGCAGGGGGGTCTTTGACACACACGATGGGGCAACAGAGGCTGGTGTTAGTGTGCCCAACCAGCCTCTGTGCCCCACTTACGTAATACAAGGCCACCTCGGGTTCTCTTTAAGCCCCGTTAGGGGTGCTCGTCCCTCGCCATCTCCCTGGGTGACTCCTGTCACCTGCCGTTGACCCCGAAAGCCTGGCTGCACTCCATCGAGCATGTGTGGCTCGGCCAGGCGCGCTCCCATCCCTGTACTTGTACTGCGCAAGCACAGATCGCTCCCAGGGACAGGAGCGCACCTGGACGGGCCGCACATGTGTGACTGAGCGCAACTCGGAGTCACCCAGGGAAATGGCAAGGGACGAGCAGCCCTAACGGTGTTTAAGAAAGCCTACGGTAAGTATTGTACCAAAGACGCTGCTCGTCTCTGGTACACTTTAAAAAAAAACATTTCTTTGTTACAGCTGATACAAATCTTAAAATAAATCATCACTTTTTCTACTTCCTGCTTTCATGGAAGCATACATATTGATATTGTTAACATCCTGTGCTTTCTAATGAGCTTATCTGCCGTGGCACGGCAGTCAGGTGACACAGGGGAGGATCAAATTAAAACTTGCGATTAGTAACAAATGAGGGGGAATTAAACAGGCTAAATCTAAATACATACAGGGTGCATTTCTCCACGTTTCCCTTCTGTCCTGTGTAAGAGTTCAGGACAGGTCTACTTTTTTTTTTATTAATCCAGCAAACAATGTTCACAACTTTAGCCTAGTATGGGCTTACCTTACTAGGCTGCCTCAGCAGCACTGCACTTCTAATGCAGCCACTTGTTTGGGGAGGTCCGGGGGGTGCGGAACACATGCGAGGCTGGCCAAGGGGGGGCCCAGCAGGGGTCACAGACACACAATAGTGCAATCTCCCAGTCCCCAGCCTCAGGCATGAAGCGCCGGCCAGTAGAGTCACGCTGCCTTCAGGCGGGGGGCGGAGTTAGAGGCGGCGCCGCACCACGCAGAAAACAAACTGCGGCTGCTGCTAGGGAGAGGGGCGGTGGGCGTGCAAGGCGATTTGGAGGAGGTGGAGTGGGCGGGACTTTCCACCAAGTCTATTGGCTGGGCCGGCAGGGGGGCGGGGGGCGTGCATAGAAGAGGCAGAGCACCACGTGGTGTAACTAAACCACGTTTGCCGACAAGCGCAGATGCAGGTGTTTTTAATAGCGGCGATCAGCCGCACGCGCGCAGTCTAACCCCCCGCAGCAGCGCGCCCCCCTCTCTTCATGCCGCTTAAGGCACCCGCTTGTAGTGCCAGCCGGTAAAGGCGCCCCTGGGTCAACCCATTTCTGATCCAAACTTGCAGATATTTTAGATATCAGGTGATGGCTTCTAATGACTATAACTGTACATTTCGCTTGATTATTAAAATGGCATACAGTACACTGATCATTTTCAGGTTGACATGGTCATAGACTATTAGTGAAAAACAATTCTACTGTCATATGAGCCGTCTTTATCCAGATGCTTTGTAAATAAAAGATTATAATAACAATGATTGTTCGTCTTTTGGCTCTTGCTTGTGATGCAGAGAGCAGGTTAATTATTCTTTCTTCTATAGACAAAAGGAAATAGAGATATTTTGGACAGATGCCAGACTCATTTTGCTTATGAGTGCTCTATTAACAATAGTAGGTCAATTCTATGACTACAGATATTGTTGCACAATGGTTTAGTTCAAACATTAAAGCTCGAAAATTTCCTGCTGCTTTAACTCATTAAATGACTTTTTAGAATTACGGTGGAGAGACGGCTTGTTATTTCACAAAAAAAAAAAAAAAAATCAGACTTTTTCTAAGTTTAAAACTAATACCTTTCATCCTGATTTTATAAATTGACAAATATTGAGGTTGAGTGTATTGCGGAAAAATGGAAGACAAACTAATAGCATCCCACAAGTCCTGTGCCAGCTCACTGTAATGCGAGAATAGTCACTGTAGAGACATAGGATAATGCAATACATTATTCAGGATACCCACTTTTATGTTAAATATCCTGGTTTCAGCATAAAAACACTTCCTATAGCTATGCATTACTGTATATTGGCATGTAGTCCCCACCCCAGTGTTCTAGGAGACCAGCTAGATTGTATACTGGCTTTAAAACTCCCAGTTAACAAACATTCCGCAGAGATCACTTGCCAGTACTAAAGTTGTTGCCGCCTGAGATAAATTTCAGAAAGTAAATCAGTAAGAAGAAATATTTTACAATGGGCAAACACTTGACTAGATGATTTATAAATGAATATTGTAAAAAATAAGCAATTTTATTAATTATGTTATTTTGACAAAAGTTCCTCTTTAACCTCCTTGGTGGAATGATTCTCTCTGGATTTTAGGGTCTAAAAATGTTGCAATTTATTTCTACTTTTAGATCCTATAATTCAGGAAAAAAATGCCATGCCAGAAGCATTCCCCAGTTCAGGCAGCCCTACCTCTCTGGGATCAAGATCACCGCAGCATTTCTTCCTACTGTCCGCTGGAGGGCACTCTCTCTCTCTCTATGGTGAGATCACCGTCTGTCATCATGTGACAGATGGCGGTCTCACTAGAGATGGCCCGAACAGTTTGCATGTGAACGGTTCCAGGCGAACTTTTGGTGGCGAACGCAAAATTTTGCAGAAGTTCGATTCGCCCCCATAGTGCGCCATTAGGGTCAACTTTGACCCTCTACATCACAGTCAGCAGGCACATTGTAGCCAATTAGGCTACACTCTCTCCTGGAGCCCCACCCTCCCTTATAAAAGGCAGGCAGCCCCGGGCTTTACACTCACTCGTGTGCCTGCATTTCTTAGTGAAGGGAGGGACAGCTGCTGACAGACTCTTATAGGGAAAGATTAGTTAGGCTCTTGTAGGCTTGTTAGCTTGCTCCTGGCTGATTGTTATTGCTAAAATAGCACCCCCCAACAGCTCTTTTGAGAGCTAATGTTCTCCTGATGTGTTTTTTTTTATTTGTGTTGTCCACTGACACTGACATTATACAGCCCTATCTGTTGCAGCTGGACCTTGGTAATTGCTATTACTGTGCCAGCCAGACCCTGCCTAACTATCTATGCTGGGACACCTACCTATGCCTACCTAACTACTGGGGCACCTACTTACCTATACAGGGGCACCTACCTATGCTTACCTACCTACCTATATTAGGGCACCTACCTATGCCTACCTACCTATAATGGGTCTCCTACCTATGCCTACCTACCTATACTGGGACTCCTACCTATGCCTACCTACCTATACTGGGACTCCTACCTATGCCTACCTACCTATACTGGGACTCCTACCTATGCCTAGCTAACTGCTGGGGCACCTACCTATGCCTATCTACCTATACTGGGGCACCTACCTATGCCTACCTACCTATACTGGGACTCCTACCTATGCCTAGCTATCTGCTGGGGCACCTACCTATGCCTATCTACCTATACTGGGGCACCTACCTATGCCTACCTACCTATACTGGGTCTCCTACCTATGCCTAGCTAACTACTGGGACACCTACTTATGCCTACCTTACCTATTCTGGGACTCCTACCTATGCCTAGCTAACTGCTGGGGCACCTACCTATGCCTTTCTACCTATACTGGGGCACCTACCTATGCCCACCTACCTATACTGGGGCACCTACCTATGCCTACCTACATACAAGAAGATAATAAGGTAGTTGCTTCATTGTGGACAGACCAAATTTGATCAGCTGCACATTCACTGTTGTTCTATAATTGAGCTACCACAGCCTGGCGACCAAATGGGCTTGAAAACCGCTATCACCACAGTGCGCACCAGTCCAGCACGGCCGTCACTACGCAAACAGCTGTTTGCGGTGCGTTACACAGTGAGTTTGGTGTGTCAGTGTGAAGCAGTACTCTAATTACACTCCCTGATTAATGTATACACATGCAAGATGTTTGAAAGCACTTTAGTCCTGCAATTTAGCATTTAATGTGATTTCTGCCCTTAAAATGCTGCGTTGCATCAAATCCAGATTTTCCCCCGGGACTTTTGGCGTGTATCCCACTCATCCATGCCCCCTCCAGGTGTTAGACCCCTTGAAACACCTTTTCCATCACTTTTGTGGCCAGCATAAATGTTTCTAGTTTTTAAAGTTTGCATCCCCATCGAAGTCTATTGCGGTTCGCGAAAAGTTCGCACAAACCGAAGCTTTTGCGGAAGTACGCGAACCCTGTTCGCGAACCTAAAATCGGAGGTTCGGGCCATCTCTAGGTCTCACCAGAGAGATGGGGAGCCTCGGAAGACCTGAACAAGATGGGCTGCAACTGTCCCAATATAGAATCAGAATCCGTTTATTTCGCCAAGCATGACTGGATCATGCCCGGAATTGGTTTTAGCATCACAGGGCAGCTCACAAAAAATAAGATACAGCACAGACATAAACGTAAAACAGTGCACAGGCAATAAGTTACATCAGAGACATGACAGTGTAAGAAAAACCTTGAGACAGTAACATATCAAGGAGCAAAGCAAGATAACACAGCATGAACACAGTAACAATAACAATAACCCTCTTGTAACATGGGTAGTGACAACTAAGTAGGTGCTTCTACAAGTGTGAGGGAAGCGCCATGGGACTTATAGGGAGTTGAAGAGTCTCACTGCTGTGGGGAAGAAAGTGTCTCTGTGCCTTTATGTCCTGGTAGGGATGGCCCGGAGCCTCCGTCCTGATGGGAGCCTTTGGAGGAAGCGATGACCCGGGTGAGATGGGTCATTGGCAATCTTTTTTGCCCTAGAGCACATCCTAGAGTTGTGGATGAGCTCCAGAGGGGGGAGGGGTCTCCCAAATATTTTCTCCGCTGATCTAATGACCCTCTGAATTTTGTATCTGTCGCTGGTGGTAGCGCCAGCATAGTATAGAGGAGCATAGGACAGACTCAATGGTGGCGGAGTAGAAGGATTTAAGAAGTTCTTGGGCCATGCCGAACTTCTTTAATTGACGCAGGAAGAAGAGTCTCTGCTGGGCCTTCTTTTGGGTTGTGGTGGTGGTCGTTCTCCAGCTCAGGTCATCAGATATAATTGTGCCCAGGAGGCGGACGCTGGGAACGATTTCAACTTCAGCCCCGTCAATAAGAATCGGGGCGGGGGGTGGTGCTCTGCCTTCTGAAGTCAATGAACATCTCCACAGTTTTGGTAGTATTGAGCACCAGCTTGTTCCCTCTGCACCAGTGACAGATTCTATCCACCTCGTCGCGGTAAGCCTGTTCATCGCTTTTACTTACGAGGCCAACAATGGTGGTATCGTCGGCAAATTTGATGACCTTAACAGAGTTGACATTAGAGGTCCAGTTGTTAGTATAGAGAACAGAGAGAACAGAAAAGGTGACAGGGCACATCTCTGATGGGCTCCGGTGTTGGTAATTCTTGGTCTGGACGAGATGTCTCCCAGCTTAACAACTTGGGACCTGTCTGTAAGGAAGTTTGTGATCCAGCAGCGAAGGGAGGGGTGTATACAGAGATACGCTAGGTTGTCGTGCAGTATACGTGGGCAGATGGTGTTAAAAGCCGAACTAAAGTCCAGAAGGAGCATCCTGGCCTAGGAGTCTGGGCTGTCCAGGTGTCCGGTGATGTACTCCAGGGGAGGTGAGCTCTGAATGCCACATCACTGCGCTCTCTGCAAATCCTGCCTGACCCAGGGTCAGGATTACTGAAAATAGTAGGTTGTATCTTCACCCCAAGCTTGGGTCGGGAATACCGGCAAGAAGGTTAAACTATATATGATGAATTTAAAAAACACATTCTTTGGCACCCTTGCAATATTTTACTGTACCTGTGTCCAAAGCCTGGCACCATGGTAAATACTTTATCCTGGGTGAGCGTTTATCTTGATTGCACTTTTACACAAAAAATGTAATCGCTTCAAATCGCTATATTTTAAAAGCAGTGTTTAAGCAGCCTAAGCCCAGTAGGTAACTGATATAAGAGACTGCACTTGTTTTATAATAATGGCCTAATGGGGAAAAATATTCTGTCTTGTAATCACTTGGGTGTAAAAGACTTCTGATGAAGCAGTTCAACTCATACAGTTTATATTATGCAATTGCAATTCTACAAGGGCACCAGTACAGATTACCGGAAAGGAAGAGCATAGCTGGCTTACTGTGAAAGTAGCATGGAGAGCCTCAGAGCAGGCTCTCAATGGGTGTCAAGCGGCCCACCTGCCACCTTCTTCGACCTTTCTCCACTTCAGTTTACCAAAAAAACCACCAGGGGACCCAAATCTACTACCTGGCCTAGGGCCCTATTACCCCTCAATCCATCTCTGGCCTCAAGTATCCCTGCCTCAGAGTCATGACGGTTGCCCCAGACAGGTTGGTAGTCGTTATTTTGTCACTATCATTCGATCATATTGATAAAATCTGCCAGAGATTGATGGCGCAATGATGCTGCAATTGACAAAATGTTGGCATGCTGGAAAAATCTTGCTTGAAAGAGCTTGGTTGGGTGCGTGATGGTAGCTGCATTTTATTTCCCAACAACCAATGGACCCCCTTCCGGCCTCACCCCATGTAAAATGTGTACCCCTTGGGCTGTGCAGAGTGTTACAAGCTCATCTGTCTGCCAGTGTGCCTCCTCTGCTGCCCAGCGTCTTTCTCTATCTCTGCCAAGGCCACCTGTACCTTGTGACCCTGCCACATGTACTTGAGGTCACGGGGTATAGGTGACCCCGGGGGCAATGGAGAAAGATGCAAGGAGGGGGGGGGGGGAAGGAGGAGGCACACTGGCGGACAGGTGAGTCTGGAACACTCTGCACAGCCCAAGGGATACACATAGATTGGGGAAACCTGGCAGGCCCAGCAGGCGGAGACAGCTCCACAGATTTCCTATAGATTTCATGCACAAATCTATTGGTAATCTGTTTGCAGTGTGTGCAGGTAATAGATCCCTGTCTGATCAGATTTAATCAGAGAGGTTCTATCTACAGGTCGAATATGCTGCCCCATCAAGTAATGTATGGGCACCTTTCAAAGCAGCCATGATACATACATTTAGGTAAAGTCATATCTGCTTGGAAAGATTTTAGTCAGCACTTCTATGGATTTGCTTGTGTGAGAAAGGGGATCCCCATTTATAACTATGCTGATCCAATCATTTTCTGTAGATACAAAGGCAGGTAATGCGCTGCATCTACTGGTTTCTCTGAAAACCCACTATTTATTAAATATTACAGTGTTCTGTGTAGTCTGCTCTGTTACTGTTATAATAATGCCATACACAAGAGCTATAGCTTCCTGACTATTCAGTCCCCATTCTCCATTTTCAGTCTCCATTCTTATGCCATGTTTCAAAACAATACCTGTCTATGCAGCATTGGAATCCCTACAATAGCCATAAGACGTAGGTGTCAAGAGAGCGGTTAAACATGTTCTTTTTGGGCTTATAGTGTATGCAGCTTACCGTAATAAAACATACTGAATAAATGACTCACAGTATTTTTGATATGACCTATTTAGAAAGTTATTTCCATCTCGGACAATCAAACGTTTGTCTTAAAATGTTGTCCTCGGGTTATTGAAGCATAATGCCTGGCTACACATTGATTTGTGCTGGCATAACAGATTTAACCCAATAAGCTTGGATTGAATAAAATATATAAACAGTGGGTTGCAAAAGTATTCGGCCTCCTTGAAGTTTTCCACATTTTGTCACATTACTGCCACAAACATGAATCAATTTTATTGGAATTCCACATGAAAGACCAATACAAAGTTGTGTACACGTGAGAAGTGGAACAACAATCATACATGATTCCAAACATTTTTTACAAATAAATAACTGCAAAGTGGGGTGTGCGTAATTATTCAGCCCCCTTTGGTCTGAATGCAGTCAGTTGCCCATAGACATTGCCTGATAAGTGCTAATGACTAAATGGAGTGCACTTGTGTGTAATCTAATGTCAGTACAAATACAGCTGCTCTGTGAGGGCCTCAGAGGTTGTCTAAGAGAATATTGGGAGCAACAACACCGTGAAGTCCAAAGAACACACCAGACAGGTCAGGGATAAAGTTATTGAGAAATTTAAAGCAGGCTTAGGCTACAAAAAGATTTCCAAAGCCTTGAACATCCCACGGACCACTGTTCTAGCGATCATTCAGAAATGGAAGGAGTATGGCACAACTGTACACCTACCAAGACAAGGCCGTCCACCTAAACTCACAGGCCAAACAAGGAGAGCGCTGGTCAGAAATGCAGTCAAGAGGCCCATGGTGACTCTGGACGAGCTGCAGAGATCTACAGCTCAGGTGGGGGAATCTGTCCATAGGACAACTATTAGTCGTGCACTGCACAAAGTTGGCCTTTATGGAAGAGTGGCAAGCAGAAAGACATTGTTAACAAAAAAGCATAAGAAGTCCCGTTTGCAGTTCGTCACAAGCCATGTGGGGGACACAGCAAACATGTGGAAGAAGGTGCTCTGGTCAGATGAGACCAAAATGGAACTTTATGGCCAAAATGCAAAATGCTATGTGTGGCGGAAAACTAACACTGCACATCACTCTGAACACACCATCCCCACTGTCAAATATGGTGGTGGCAGCATCATGCTCTGGGGATGCTTCTCCTCAGCGGGGACAGGGAAGCTGGTCAGAGTTGATGGGAAGATAGATGGAGCCAAATACAGGGCAATCTTGGAAGAAAACCTCTTGGCGTCTGCAAAAGACTTGAGACTGGGGCGGAGGCAGGGCCGGCCCGCTCATGAGGCGGGGTGAAACATTTGCCTCAGGCGGCAGATCTGGGGGGGCGGCACCCGCCCGTCCATGGACGCTGGGGCCGCCCGCCGAGCTGGAGGGGTAGCGGGCAGAAAGGGGGTATTGGGCCTAGCGGCGGGGAGGGGGGTCGGACCCCCCCCTCCCTCGCCTGGGTCCCCCGATCTGCGCTCCTCCTCCAGCGTAAAGTACCAGCCAGCGTGCATATGAGAAGAGGCAACGGGCGGGGGAATCACTCACCTTCCGCGTTCCATCGCGTGCTC